>NC_034593.1:7746662-7821625 GCF_900095145.1 Mus pahari | reverse complement strand
TCCTCCTCTTCTTCTTCTTCTTCTTCTTCTTCTTCTTCTTCTTCTTCTTCTTCTTCTTCTTCTTCTTCTTCTTCTTCTTCTTCTTCTTCTTCTTTAAATTGTTTCACACTCCTGTCATTATCTGTATCCCTGTCTTCCCTCTAACTCTTCCCTATCCCATATCTCCTCCCTCATTTCCAAGAGGATGTACCAACCCCCAACCCCCACCCCATCAGACCTCTCCACTCCCTTGGGCCTCAAGTATCTCCAGGGTTAGGTGTATTTTTTCTTTTTCTTTCAGGGGTCATACCACGCAATCACCTGCTGTATATGTGTCAGACATCTCATATCACCTGTTGTATGCTCCCTGGTTGGTTGCTCATTGTCTGGCAGATCACAGATCTTCAAGTTAGTTGAGAATGATAGTCCTCCTATAGGGTCACCTTCCTCCATAGTTTCTTCCAGCTTTTCCCTAATTTCACCACAGAGGTCCCTGGCTTTTGTCAATTGCTTAGATGTAAATAACTGCATCTGACACTTCCAGCTGCTTGTTGGGACTCTCAGAGGGCAGCCATGCTAGGCTCCTATTTGCAAGCACACCATAGAATCTTTAATTATGTCAGGCTATAGAGCTTCCCCTTGAGATGGATCTCAATTTGGGCCTGTCACTGGATCTCCTTTCCCTCAGTCCTTTCTCCATTTTTGTCCCTGCACTTCTTTTAGGCAGGAACAATTATGGGTCAGAAGCTTTGACTGTTGGATGGCAATCCCATCACTCCACTTGATGCCCTGTCTTTCTATTGAATGTGGACTGTTGCAGTAAATATTTAAAATGATCTGGCACATTCCTGCTCTAGTGCCGGCACCAGTATGCCACAAGACTATGCTCCTACAGGGTCCCAGAAGCTCAGTTCCACATTCCAGTAACCAAATTGAACTGCCCACCTAGCAGTTAGATATCCCAATATACAGTAACCCAATAAAATCAAAACTCTTAAACCTTATAGTTAACAATCAGATTTATGTATCAATAAAAATCACAATTTACAAGATACAATAATTTCAATCAATCAATAATGATAAAAGCTTTATCCCAATTCTTCTAAACTTATGATGTCATAACTAGCTGTGGCTGGTAAAAGACATGCTGGTTCATATCCACCTCCATTTTGCCTTCCCCCCTCTACACTGAGATGCTCTCTTTCCCAATAACCCTTAGCTCTGACTACTGTCCAACCACAGACTTTCTTTGCACTAATGTAATTGGACAGGGACAATTCTACAACAGTGTTCTCTACCAGTTTCTTCTCCACATTGTAGGGCATTTCATCTGATGTCCCTCCCTTTGGGTCTTAAGACACAATCACCTCCTAAATCTCTAGTACTTTCTATAGGATCCCCCCAACTCCTACCCCCTGAGGTTGTTTGTTTCTATTCTTTCTGTTGGGCATCAGGGATTCATTCCTCCCCCCAATATCTGATCATGTTCTTCATTTCCTTCCCTGTCCTGTCTCCTACTCAGGTTCCTGCTCCTTGTGGTTGCTTTCTTCTCCTTCCCAAGTGAGATTGATGCATTCTCCCTTGGGCCCTTAGGCTTGCTAATCTTCTTGAGCTCTGAGGATTGTATCCAGTGTATTCTGTAATTTTTTTGATGAATATACACTTATTAATGAGTAAATAACATGCATGTACTTTTGGTTCTGAGTTTCCTTACTCAGCATGATATATATCTCAAGAAGCAAACCACCAAAAAAACCAAACCACCCAATCAAAAAATCAGGTACAGAACTAAACAGAATTTGCAACAGAGGAATTTTAATGGCAGAGTAGTACTTAAAGAAATGTTTAAAGTCCTTTATAATCAGAGAAATGCAAATCAAAACAACCATGAGATTCTACCTTACACCAATCAGAATGGCTAAGATCAAAAACTCAGGTGACAGCACGTGTTGGCTAGGATGTAAAAAAAGAAGAACACTTCTCCATTGCTGATGGAATTGCAAACAGGTACAATCACTCTGGAATCAATCTGGAGATTCCTCAGAAAATTGGAAATTGGTCTACCTGAAGAGCCAGGAATAACACTCTTGGGCATATATACAAAAGATGTCCCATCATGCCACAGGAACATGTGATTCACTAGATTTATATCAGTCTTATTTGCAATATCCAGAAGCTGGAAACAACCCAGATGACCCCACAACCGAAGAATGCATACAGAAAATACATAAAGGTTCATATACAGAATGGAATACTACTCAGCTGTTAAGAATGAGGAAATGAGTTTTGCAGGCAAATGGGTTGAACACAAGCAGTTCTTAGGGGTAAACCCCATGCTTAAGTGTTGATAGTTGCCTTCTGTCAGGTCCTTACTGCTGGGACAGATCCCTAGTTGGACTGCTCCCACAAAGACTTCATATTCGACTCCATGCTAGTGGACCAACTGCACTAAGAGTAGTTGGTAAGAATACTAACCCCTTTCCAGTCCCCGAGCTGTTGCTGTGAGCCTGGTGGACTTTGGACCCATCATCCACCTAACCCCCACCCCTCACCAAATACTACTCTCCTTCCATTCCTTCCTCCCCACTTCAGCCTGGTCCTTGCTGCTGGGGCAGAACCCAAGTTGGTCTATTCCTGTGAAGACTACATATACTGATCCATCCTAGAGGATCCACTGCACTCAGAGCACTTGAGAACCCGCTTCACTCAGAGAAGTTGTCTGAAGGCCTGGAGATCTATTCTAACCAGGTCAACATATCAGCAGCTTCTCTGCCCCTGTGAAGAGCCTCCAGTTGAAAGTCTACACAGGTGGTTGGATACAACCAGGGCCTTGGGCCAACCAGGAGACCTGAAGCAACCCAGGGACAAAAGACGCAGACTCCATACAGTCACCCAGACAAACAAAGAGCAAGGATATCCAGATGGTGAAAGGCAAGCACAAGATCATAAGCACCAGAAGCCAAAATACATGGGCATCATCAGAACCCAGTTCTCCCACCATAGTAAGCCCTGAATAGACCAACACACTGAAAATCAGGAATTTGTCCCAAAATCCTATCTCATGAAGATAATTGAGACCTTTATGTAGGATATCAATAACTCACTGAAAGTAATACAGACAAACACAGGTAAACAGGTGAAGGAATTGAATAAAGTGATCTAAGACAGAAAATGGAAGTAGAAACAATAAAGGAAATGCAAATGGAGGCAAATTTGGAAATGGAAAACCTAGGAAAGAGATCAGGAATTAAAGATATAATTATTACCAACAGAATATAAGAGATACCAACGAATCTCAGGTTTAGAAAATATAGTAGAAGAGATAGACACAGCTGTCAAAGAAAATTCAAACCATAAAAAAGCTCCTAACGCAAAGCATCCAGGAAATAGAAGATAAAATGAAAAGATCAAATCTAATAATAATGAGAATAGAGGAGAAAGAAGATACCAACTCAAAGGACCTGAAAAATGTTTTCAACAAAGTCATAGAAGAAAACTTCCCCAACCTAAAGAAAGCATGGCCATAAAGCTACAAGAAGTCTATAGAATACCAAATGAATGGGATCAGAAAAGAAAATCTCTTCACATAATTATCAAAACACTAAATGCACAGAACAAGGAAAGAATATTAAAAGCTGCAAAGGAAAAAGGCCAAGTAGCATACAAAGGTAAACCTATCAGAATTAAACCAGACTTCTGAACAGAAACTATGAAAGCCAGAAGAGCCTGGTCAGAGGTCATGCAGATCTAAGAGAACACAAATCCCAGCCCAGGCTACTATACCCAGCAAAACTCTCAGTAAACACTGATGGAGAAAGCAAAATATTCTAGGACAAAACCAAATTCAAACAGTATCTATCTAACACCACAGTCCTACAAAGGATCCTGGAAGAAAAATTCTAAAACAAGGGAGAAACCTACACCAAAGGAAGGACAAGATATTAAACATCTCACAGCAAAGTCAAAACCAGAGAGCCACAAGCTATAACGCCAACTACAAAAGTAAGCATATAGGCTAGTCTCAAATTAAATGGATACATACTTGAAGCGACCCTACTAAAATATAGGAAAAGACTGATTCCCACTCTCCCCATCTTTATTCAACATAGTACTTGAAGTGTTAGCTAGAGCAATATGACAACAAAGAGATCAAGGAGATAAAATTGGTAAAGAAGAAATAAAGGTATCACTATTTGCAGATGATATGATAGACATAAGCGACCATAAAAATTCTTCCAGAGAACTTCTCCAGCTGATAAACAATTTCAGCAAAGTGGCCAGATATAAAATTAACTCAAATAAATCAAAGAAATGGAAATAACAATTCTCAAATTCATTTGGAAATGCAATAAATCCTGAATAGGGAAAACAGTAAATGAACAGATGGAGAAATCACCATTCATGACCTTAAGTTTTACTACAGAGCAATAATGATTAAAAACTGCATGTTATTGGTACAGAGATAGACATGTTGATCAACAGAAAAGCACTGAAGACCCAGAAATAAAGCCACACACTTATGGACACTTCATCTTTGACAAAGAAGCCAAAAATATACAATGGAAAAGAGAAAGCATCTTCAGTAAATGGTGCTGGTCTAACTGGCTGTCTGTATGTAGAATAATGTAAATAGACCCATATCTGTCACCTTGTACAAAGCTCAAGTCCAAGTGGTTGAAAGACCTCAACATAGAACAGGATAAGCTGAATCTAATAGAAGAGTAGGGGAAAAAAACTGGGGGAAAAGCCATGAATTCTTTGGCACGGGGAAATTTCCTATGCATAACTCCAATATCTCATGCTATAAGATCAAGAAATGATAAATGGGACCTCATGGAAGTGGAAAGCTTCTGTAAAGCAAAGAATATAGTTAATAAGAAAAATTGGCCATCTACAGATTGGGAAAAAAAATCACTAACCCCACATCCAACAGAGGACTAATATCAAAAATATTTAAAGAACTCAAGAAGTTAATCACCAAAAGAAGAAACAACTTAATCAAAAAAGTTGTAGACAACTAAACTGAGAATTCACAACTGAGAATTCTCAAATAATTGAGAAGCACCTAGAATCCTTAGTTCAAAGTCTTTAGTGATCAGAGAAATGCAAATCAAAATGACCCTGGGATTTCACCTTATCCCAATTAGAATGACTAAGACCAAAAGCTCAGGTGACAGCACATGTTAGAGAGGATGAGGAGAAAGATGAACACTCCTACATTTTTGGTGGGATTGCAAACTGGTACAACCATTCTGGAAATCAATTCTGGAGATTCCTCAGAAAATTGAAAATATGTCTACCTGAAGACCCAGCTATACTTCTTTTGGGAAAATACCCACAAGATATACCACAGGGGCATGTGTTTCACTACGTTCATAGGAGCCTTATTTGTGATAGCCAGAAGATGGAAACAACTTAAATGTCTCATGACAGAAAAATGGATTCAGAAAATGTGGTACACTTACACAGTGGAATAATATTCAGCTATTAAGAACAAGGACATCCTTAGTATTACAGAAAAATGAATGGAACTAGAAACTATCATCCCTTGTGAGGTAACTCAGATCCAAAAGTACATGCATGGTATGTATTCACAAAAAATTGGGTATTATTGCCCCCCAGAAAATGTACAGAATACTTAAGATACAGTCTACCGAACTCAAAATGGTCAACATGGTGAAGTGCCCAAATGACGATGCCTTAGTCACATTTGGGAGAGAGAAGAAAGCAACCACAAATGGGGATGTAGGGAGAAACCTGGGAGGGATAGTGCAAGGTGGGGGGAGTGGGGGAAAAGGGGAACCTGATCTTTTATAAAGTGAGGGGAAAGGAAGCCCTTTCGGAAGCCCTGAGGGCTAGCAAAACAAATGTAAACAGGTATCTTCAGGTAATAGGAGGTTGGGGGACCTTCCAAAATGCACCAGACACCTGGGAGGTAATAGAGTCTCAGGAATCAAAGGGAGGCACCTTATATGTAAAGACCTCTACTGGGGAGAGGAAACTTATAGAGCCCACATCCAGTGGGAAGACAGGACATCAAGTGAGGGAAGGGGTTGCCATCCCGCAACCACATCTCTGACCCATAATTGTTCCTTTCTGAAAGATTTACAGGGATGGAAATGCAAAGGAGCCTGAGAAAAGAAGGTCCAGTGATAGGCCCAAAGTCGATTCCAGATCAAAGTGGGGGGTGGGGGGTGGTAAGGCCTGACACTATTACTGAGGCTATGGAGCACTCACAAAAAAAGGACATATCGTGACTGCCCTCTGAAAGACCCAACAAGCAGCTGATAGAGTCAAATGCAGATACTTGTACACAACCAATGAACAGAAGCTGATGACCCCTGTTGTTGAATTAGGAAAGGCTCAAAGAAGCCTAGGAGAAGGAGATTTCAATTCTATAGGAGTCTCAATTTGGACTCCTGAAATCTCTCAAATACTTGGCATCCAAACAGCATTCACTAGCTGATATGAAGCCCCCAACACACGTACGGTAGAGGATTTACAGGTCTGTGTTCATTCAGAGATGTTGTATGTATCCCTCAAGAGACTGGAGGCCCGAGGGAGTTTAGGTGGTCAGATGGGGTGGGGTTGAAGGCATCCACTTGGTGATAGAGGAGGTGGGGATGAGGTGTTGGATGTGGAGTTCTCGGAGTGTGGATGGGATGGCAGGGAACTGGAATATCGAGTGTAAAAAACAAATTAATTTTTAAAAAATCTAATATAGAAAAAAGAGTATTGCAGGATAAATTATTGCTGGATTTTCTGGTAGTACTATGTCCAGTTTTCTGATGAACCACCAGACTGATTTCCAGAGAGGCTGTACAAGCCTGCAATCCCACCAACAATGCAGGAGTGTTCCTCTTTCTCCACATCCTGGCAAGCATGTGCTGTCACCTGGATTTTTGATCTTAGTCATTCTGACTGTTGTGAGGTGAAATCTATATTCATAATGTTGTTTAGGTATCAGAGTAATTGTGGCTTCATAGAATGAATTGGGAAGAGTATCTTTTGTATCTAGTTTGTGAAATTGTTTGAAGAGAATTGGAATTAGGTTTTCTTTGAAGGTCTGATAGAACTCTTTGCTAAACCCATCTAATCCTGGGCTTTTTTTGGTTGCGAGTCTATTAATGACTGCTTCTATTTCTTTAGGGGAAATGGGACTGTTTAGATCATTAATCTGCTCCAGATTTAACTTTAGTATGTGGTATCTGTCTAGGAAATTCTCCATTTCATCCAGGTTTTACAGTTTTGTTGAGCATAGCCCTTTGTAGTAGGATCTGATGATGTTTTGGATTTCCTCAGGTTTTGTTGCTATGTCTCATTTTTCATCTCTGTTTTTGTTAATTAGGACACTGTCCTGTGCCCTCTAGTTAGTCTGGCTAAGTTTTGATCTGTCTTGTTGATTTTCTCAAAGAACCAGCTCCTGATTTGGTTGATTCTTGTATAGCTTTTTTTTTTTTTTCTTACTTTTTTGATTTTAGCCCTATGTTTGATTATTTCCGTCCATCTACTCTTCTCGGGTGGATTTGCTTCCTTTTGTTCTAAAGATTTTAGGTGTGCTGTCAGACTACTAGTATATGCTCTCTCTAGTTTCTTTTTGGCAGCACTCAGAGAGCTAACTGTTCCTCTTAGAACTGCTTTCATTGTGTCCCATAAGTTTGGGTATGTTGTGACTTCATTTTCATTAAACTCTAAAAAGTCTTTAATTTCTTTATTTCATCCTTGACCAAGTTATCATTGAGAGGAGTGTTGTTCAGCTTCCAGGTGAATTTTGGCTTTCTATTATTTATGTTGTTATTGAAGATCAGCCTTAGTACGTAGTGATCAGATAGGATGGATGGAATAATTTCAATATTTTTGTATCTGTTGAGGCCTGTTTTATGAGCAATTATATGTTTAATTTTGGAGAGGGTACCATGAGGTGTTGACAAGAAGGTATATCCTTTTGTTTTAGGATAAAATGTTCTATAGATACCTGTTAAATCCATTTGTTTCATAACTTCTGTTAGGTTCAATGTGTCTCTGTTTAGTTTCTGCTTCCAGGATCTGTCCACTGATGAGAGTGGGGTGTTGAAGTCTCCCATTATTATTGTGTGAGGTACAATGTGTGCTTTGAACATTACTAAAGTTTCCTTAATGAATATGGATGCCCTTACATTTGGAGCATAGATATTCAGAATAAAGAGTTCAACTTTGAAGGTTTTACCTTTGATGTGTATGGAGTGCTTGTCCTTGCCATTTTTGATAACTTGGGGTTGGAAGTAGGTTTTATTCGATATTAGAATGGCTATTCCAGCTTGTTTCTTTTGATCGTTTGCTTGGAAAATTTTTTTTCAGCCTTTTACTCTGTGATAGTGTCTGTCTTTGTCCCTGAGGTGGGTTTCCTTTATGCAGCAAAATTTTGGGTCCTGTTTACATAGCCAGTCAGTCTTCGTCCTTTTATTGAGGAATTGAGTCCATTGATATTCAGAGTTATTAAGAAAAAGTCATTGTTTCTTCCTGTTATTTTTGTTGTTAGAGATGGGATTCTGTTCTTGGGGATATCTTCTTTTAAGTTTGTCAAAGGATTACTTTCTTGCTTTTTCTAGGGCATATTTTCCCTCCTTGTGTTGTTTTCCCTTTATTATCCTTTGAAGGGCTGGGGTCATGGAAAGATATTGTGTTAATTTGGTTTTGTCATGGAATATCTTGGTTTCTCCATCTATGGTAATTGAGAGTTTTGCTGGGTATTAGACTGGGCTGGCCTTTGTGTTCTCATAGGATCTGTATATCATCTGTCCAGGATCTTCTGGCTTTCATTGTCTTCTTTGAGAAGTCTGGTGTAATTCTGATAGGTCTGCCTTTATATGTTACTTGATCTTTTTCACTTTCTGCTTTAATATTCTATCTTTAGTGCATTTGTTGTTCTGATTATTATGTGTCAGGAGGAATTTCTTTTCTGGTCCAGTCTTTTGAAGTTCTGTAGGCTTCTTGTACGTTCATGGACATCTCTTTCTTTAGGTATGGGAAGTTTTCTTCTATAATTTTGTTGAAGATATTACTGGCCCTTTTAGTTGAAAATTTTCATTTTCATCTATACCTATATCCTTAAGTTTGCTCTTTTCATTGTGTCTGGATTTCCCCCATGTTTTAAATTAAGATATTTTTGCATTTTGCATTTTCTTTGATTGTTGTGTCCACATTTCCTATGGATTCTTCTGCACCTGAAATTCTCTCTTCCATCTCTTGTATTCTGTTGTTGATTCTAACATCTATGGTTCCTGATTTCTTTCCGAGGGTTTCTATCTCCAGAGTTGTCTTCCTTTGAGTTTTCTTTATTGTTTCTTCTTCCATTTTTAGATCTTGAATGGTTTCAATTACATCACCTGTTTAGTAGTGTTTTTCTGTAGTTCTTTAAGGACATCTACCTGTTTAGCAGTGCTTTGCTGTATTTCTTATGTGAGTTATTAATGCACGTTTTAAAATCCTCTACCAGCATCATGAGATATGATTTTAAATCTAAGTCTTGCTTTTTGGGTGTTTTGGGGCATCCAGGACTGGCTGTGGTGGGTATACTGGGATCTAATGATGCCAAGTGGTCTTGGTTTTTGTTAGTGAGATTCTTACATTTGCCGTTCGCCATCTGGTAATATCTGGTATTTGATGTTCTAGCTGTCTCTGGTTGGAGCTTGTTCCTCCTGTGATTCTTTAGCCTCTGTCAGCACTCCTGGGAGTCCAACTCTCTCCTGAGTCTCAGTGGTCAGAGCACTCTCTACAGGCAAGGTCTCCTCTTGCAGGGAAGGTATACAGAAGTCTGGAGTCATGTTTTCAGTCCTGGGGTCAGAGCCTTTTCTGGAGGCCGACTCTCCTTTGGTGGGGAAGGTGCCCAGGCGTCTGGGTTTCAGGTCTGCCTCCTGGATGAGGGAAAAGTTCTGAAGGGACCCTGTCCAAGAAGTTCTGTTGCTTCTGCTACCTATGCGCTTTCCTGTTTAGACTGGGTCTTAGTGATCCCAAGATCCTTGTTGTGCTAGGGCCTGCCCAGTTCACACCCAAGATGGTGTGGGGCTGGTGGCAACTGGAATTATCCTCAGCCACTGGTTGTGAGGGTTTCCTTTGTCCCTGTTCCTACTGACACAAGACCCTCATGTTGTTTGGAACAGATGTTGCATTCCACTCACCAGTGATCTCAAGATCTTTGGTGGTCTAGGGCACCTGTGGTGTGGAGAGTCCTCTAGGGACTTTGGGACCCTGTGTGGAGTTCATGCCCAAGCTCCTAAAGTTGGTTCCTATACATGATAATACATTGAAAAAAATTGAGTTTTCCTTTCCCAGCATCTATCAGTTGCAAATGTTGTGATGGTTAGGATTGGAAGTTTGTGACTTTCCCTTCTCAATTGAGTTTGTCAGCTAAGAAAAAAAAAAAAAAAAGGACATATTATTTAGGGATATGAGGGATTTTTTTTTCTACATACATGTAATTATAAAGCAATAAAATATATATGTTCAATCTATTCTAGAACATTCAACATAACTTTCCAATATGCTTCACTACAATTAGTTTTTAAAACACAGGAGGAAAAATTAGTGCAAGTTTATTGCTATTTATTGTGTTCATTAATAGAAATAGAAGTAACTCTTATTGGACATACTAATGTGAAACATGCTGGTGTTTCTAAGCAGCTGCAATTGCTGAATTTTTATGGTATGATTTTTCTTCTTTTTCTTCTTTTTTTTTATTAGTTATTTTCTTTATTTACATTTCAAATGTTTGCCCCTTTCAGAGTTTCCTCTCCGAGAATCCCCTTATTCTATCCTCCCTCTGCCTGCTCCCCAACCCACCCACTCCTGCTTCCTGGCCCTGGCATTCCCCTCTACTGGGGCATAGGATCTTCACAGGACCAAGGGCCTCTCCTCCCACTGATGACTGACTAGGCCATACTCTGCTACGTATGATGCTAGAGCCACAGGTTCCTCCGTGTGTTTTCTTTGATTGGTGGTTTAGTTATTCTTTAATAGTAACTTGAAGAGAAGATCCTAAAGAAAGTAGGAAGTCACATACCTCACATACAGCTTAACACTTTCTCATTACTAACACCTTTATTTTCTTTGGACAGAGAGATGGAAGGTAGAAGAGAGGGAGGGGGAAGTAAGATATTGAAAGTCAGAGGATTTCCTATCCTTCAGGTCCTCTGCTTGGTAAACTAGGTCTTTATTCTCCAAAAATATAGTTCCTTAGTTTGACTTCTATATAATCAGGAATGCTATGTTAGTAAGATGATTTATATATTCTGTGACTAATATGAGAGAGGCTTCCATTATCCATATTTATTAATTATTCTCTGTCTCTGTCATTTTGGAAACTAAGTTCTTGGTATTGAGCTATATTATCTCCCTACATATGTATTCAAAATTTAATAATTCATTGAATTTTAATTATATTTCACATTATGAATTCACTCATTGTATTTAATTCTATTTCCAATGGAATATTTTTAATCATTTTAACACAAATTATTTGGGGCCATACTGGGATGAGCATCATGTAATATTAATAATGTCATTAAAAATCCAATAAATCATTAAAATGACTTCAGTAGAGATGAAATGAACAAAAAATACATGTTTTAAAAAATCCTCATTATAGAGTACAAGACACTCATAAAATTGCAGGTTATTATGCAGAAGGTTGATGATAGTGCTAGAGGGTCAACTTCCTAATTATATTTTTGTAATATTAATATTAAGATCAATTTGCATTCCTAGAAAACTTATCAACCACTAGTGAAAAAATGCAACCTTAAGCAGTGTAATTCCTGAGTTTTATCAAACTCAGTAATTTGTTAAAAATAATTAATATAAACTATCAAGAATTAAACCTATTTGCAAATTAATTGAAAATACTAAGCTCACCACAATGATTTCCAAATAGTATATGGATTATATATTTATTTTATTGAATTTAATGCATTTAATACTTTATTTAAAAATATAACATGATTCTTGACATTTCTACTGCTTCTATTTTGGTCAGATTATACTACAAGCCTTTGAAATAATTTAGGCATTAGTCAAACAAATCAGCTCTACATTGGTGGTTATAAGACAAAATACTTTATAAGTAGACATGTGTGTAAATATGTTTATTTACATTCATTGAAAACATATCTTTACAGCTCCTAATTCTCTTCATGTCTAAGCAATTCTATTTATGAGACATGCAAAGTTAATGCTACTTTCTGACTAATATTTTTTTATTGATCTACATAAAACTATACATTCAATTGTAATAAATTATATATTCAGTATTTTTGCTTTTATGACTGTATAAATATAATTTGATATAGATTGTAATATTTTATATATTTATAGTCTCAGGAATATGTGCTACTGAAGATAATGATATTTTTCCATTGCATATTTTCTTTTTCGTGCCATTTTTGTAAATGCCTAGAATTGCCAATTTCCAGAAGAAAAGAAGATCCATATATTTCCTTAGTCAGATACAAACCATGAGTGACTTTGTCCTCCTCTGATATTTTCTATTTAAGGAGTTGCAAGACTTGGTGAGGTACACCTTGGGGATGATTAAGAATTATTACAACCTAGTGATTTAAGAGAAACTACGTTAGGGTAGTGTCCCACAGACATGTTTATTTCATGCTTACAAACCTATTCTGATATATGATGATCCAATCAAGTTGACACACATGGTTAAAATTTATAGTGGTCTTAAGGACTGCAATGACATAATGAGAATTCTGTTGTCAATGTAAATTTTGAACCTTAGAATTAGACTGGTTCTGTTTCTAAGAGCATTAGAATATTCACATTAATGAAAACCTAAAAATAGGTAAGTATATGCCTTTCATATGCCTTTGTATTGATTGTGCAAGTTATGTAGATTGCACTGTGAATATGAAGAATCAAAAAAGTCAGATCTAGAAAGCATTAAATGTTTCATCAATTTTTCCCTCATTTTTCCTCATAACCAGAATATTTACATATTTCTAGCTCCTACATTATTCCAATTTGTTTAATTTTCTCTCACAGTGGTTTTTGCTTTTGCTCACCTTATTTATTACTATACTACTGTTCTGACATTCAGCTTGTACTTTCCTTGGCTTTCTAACTTTTAAATATTATGTTTTAATTTAATGCAGCATTTGTGTCTGGAGGAATTTAAAATGCTTCTTTTCTATTGAAATAAAACCATATTTTCCATGATTATTTACAAGTCTAAAATCATTTAGTAACTCAACTGCATTCTCAATGATGACCTTAACTTGTGAATAATTCATTATTAAACAAATACCATTTAAACAGAATGTTTTAATAGAAAAAGATATACAGAGAAATAGTATTTTTCCCATGAGTGAGAAAGTTGTTTCTGCTGGGAGACTTTGGATCGCACAAATTCACAATGTCCTCACTCAAAGCTAGTTTGTTTAACTTATGATTTCCACTATGTACACCAGAGGAGAAGGCTGCAATGAAAGGAAAGATCTTCAAGAAACAACAATAGGATGAGAATGTTGGATACTGATGAATTTCTATCAAATTATACTATTTGGAACAATATTATTTGTTTAAAATGGTCTCAAAATAATTCTTTTCAAAGAGTGGTTTATTTAAATGGTGCAATTAATAAATAAGTTGAATAGGTTTAGAAGAAATACCACAATATGATAGCTGTGTTCTATTAATTTTCTTGTCTATATAGTTTCCTTTACAAGGACCAGAAAATCTTTTATGAGATTGTGCCTTCGAGTGAAGCTTCACCAACATGGTTGTTTAAGAAGACTTAAAAAAATGACAGCAAAGATATGATGAATCTCAAAGGTCCCAACCTTAGATATAGAGCCATAAGCAATTAACAATTGCTGATAAGAGTGGGAATTTGTCTTTCACACGGCAGTGTCTAGTAAGGTGTTCAATACTGAATGGGCAGCCCCAGAAACATATGTACAAGCAACATTGAAAGTACTTAGTGTGTTGCCATTTATGTGTTATTCTTTTATATGTACATATAATAACAATGGTGAAAGAAGAGAAGTCTGTACTTGAAAGAGACAGGTAGGATATGAGGAAGAAAGAAGGGAGGAAAGAATAGAGGGAAATTATGTAGTTAAAGGATTAATTTAATTTTGGCAAAGTTTTTTGTTGTTGTTGTTCTACCAAGATTTCATAGCTACATTTGTCTAGACTCACAACAGGTGTGCTTAGATAAAGCTTGAAAATAGTCACCATTAGGTACGCATGTACTTTTTGCCATGAGATATCTCCCAGATCAAAATAACAATTCTTCTATAAGAATTGGGTATTTGGATTTACTTACTCTGAACTTTTTAAAGTGGATAACCTAACATTTTTAAATGTTTGGTGGTATCAAGCAACTCTCAGTCCAATTAAGATGAATTAAAACTTAGGAGTAATGATACCCTTGCAAAAAAATTGCTCTATGTTTAAGCACTTTAAGGATTAGGGGACACTCATTTAACTTGTTAATTTAACTTGCTTAATTTTAAGCTGTAGATTTGGAATCCTTGCTTCTCATTTTTTTCTCCTTAATACTTGAAACTTACCTGCTTGATGTCTTGTAGTTATCATATGCCCAACTAATAAATAAAGGTACTTATCCACCAACTGTGATGAAACCATCTCTATCAAATGTATTTTCCACAATATTAAATATAATAGATTTTATGTCATTCAACATCGAGTCATGGGAATAAATTTTTTACTCATTTTTTCTAAATAAAAGATATCTATGTTAATCAATTAACACATATATCTTCATATCTTTTTGGTAAGAATATGTCAGTTAAATAAGTCAAGTAAGAAATCAAAGTTCTGCCTTTGTACATGAATTGCTGACCCCTAATATTGTTGAATTTTATGCATATTACTTTATTATTTGCATACCACTTCTAAATATATAGGGAAAATTATTTTCTTCTCATTGTTTTTACATGGAATAGATTGTATTCCAGCAATGAGAAGATACAAACTATCTCAGCCCTTACCCACATTTAAATTGCTATGGGCAACGTAATTATTTCAACTATGAAAATAAAATATGGTCCATGAATTTATAGTTTGCTGCTACATCCACTCCAGTAATGACTCGAATTACAGGTTTGGAAACCTGGAAGCAGTCCTGAGGCAAAAGTTTCAAGGAAACTCAGCCTCCTGGAACCTTGCATTCTAATAGCAAGGAATGCCCCAGATTTGTCCCTGCAATATTGTGAAGGGTTTTGCATGCTTTCTTACAGTATTTTACTGGAAGTTACTTTCATATTCAAGTTATTTACCAAGGCCTAGGAAATAGGGGGATTGTGGTATTATGTTATTCATGAGAAGGTCTGCTAGAGCAGAACCCCTCCAAAATAGTTTTTTTCCACTAGGTTCAAAGGAACAACACAATCAAGGATTTACTGGGAACCCCTTGTGGTGGGGGTTAACAATTGACACCTGGCTTCCTCCTTAAGCTGCCTGGTACCTCTTGCAGATGTGTCCCACCTGTCTTCTCTTGTTTGTTCTGTATTAAATGTTTGATGTTCGATTTAGAACATTGCAGTCAGATTCTACACGCTCTCTCCTGTTGGTCTGTTTGTCAATCCGCCAAATCCTTGCCCATCTGCCATCAGAGACCTGTTCCACTCAGACAGGAGAACCCCAAAAGGAGGTAGTCTGCGACAGTTTGCAAGAAAAACTAATGAAATTTTCAAATATGGCAATAGCAATATATATATATATATATATATATATATATGTGTGTGTGTGTGTGTGTGTGTGTGTGTGTATATGTGTGTGTGTGTATAGTATAGATATGTGTGTATGTGTGTATATATATATTATATATATATATATATATATATATATATATATATATATATAATATATATATTGATTCTTTGCATAAGTTTGGCCCAGGGAGTGGCACTATTAGTAGGTGTGGTGTAGCCTTGTTGGAGTAGGTTTGTCACTATGGATGTGGGATTTAATACCCTAGTCCTAGCTTCCTGGAAGTGAGTACTCTGCTAGTAGCCATCATATGAAGATGCAGAACTCTCAGCTCTTCCTGTACTATGCCCTTCTGGATGCTGTCCTGCTTCCACCTTGATAATAGCGGTCTGAACCTCTGAAACTGTAAGCCAGCCCTAATTAAATGTTGTCCTTAATAAAAGTTGGCTTGTTCAAGGTGTCTGTTCACAGCACTATATCCCTAAGGCAGAAATTGGTACCAGGGACTGTGGTGATGCTGTAATAGGCCAGACTATGCTTTTATTTAGAAGAATGTAGATTTTGAAACTTTGGATTTGCAAAGTAGTGGAATGCTTTAAATGGGGCTTAATGGGCTATACTAGAACAATCCTGGCCCAAGACATTTTGGTGAAAAATTTCAATATGTGGTCTAGAGACTCTTTTTGTGTTAATTTGAGGAATGGGGCTACTTTTTGCCTGTGTTGGTAGACTCTGCCTGAGGTTAAGCTGAAGAGACTCAGATTAATTACGTTGATAAATGAATTCTAAGAAAACCCAACATAGACTTTTTTTTTTGATTAAATATCCTGAAGAGCATTTTAAAGCCAGCTTAGCAAGATGAGAAAGGAAAAATATAAAATGTATGGTTTGATTTTTAAAAGGGCACCAGGAAGTGAAATGGAGCTGATGCCTGTATTCAAGGAAATTAATCTGAATTAAGGGAGAAGTGACATTGGAGCAAGATCCCACCCAGCTAAATTTAGGTTCAGGCAAGGTAGTACAAAGCTCTAATTCCAGAAGGCAAAGACAAGCAGAAGTTGAAGGCCAGCCTAGAACAAAGCAAATTCTAGGTGAAGAAAATCTTAAGTCCAGGATTTGTGGACCAAACCTTTAATCCCAGTGCTTAGGAGACAGGCATGAATATCTCTGAGTTCAAAATCAGTATGTGGAGTATAATCCAGGACAGCCAAGCTTAGGCAGTGAAGGAGTTGGAAAATAGAAAGATGGTAATAATGTAATAGAATAAGAGGACCATGTTATTGCCTTCATAAGCAGCAGAACTCAGAAGTTTTGGACACATGGCCCCGGCTTTAGAGTCCAGAATAGAAGGAATTAATGGGGCAATTAATGCTGGTTAGCTGAAGCTAAGAAATTAGTGGTGATTAAGAAGGCACCAGTATCACTGAGGTGAAATCTTCTGGGAAGAGTTTTCTGAGAGGACAAAGAAGCTGTGTTCTAGATAGAGCCAAGGTTGTAACTCTTTCTGAAGCCAAGGTTGTACCTCTTTCTGAAGCTGTACTTGGTATGAGTCACCCAGGTTTTACTGGTTTTGAAGGTATGAAGTTGTCATGAAGTGTAGCTGAAGCTTGGCACTGTGAGAGGCCATGAAAGGCCATTGGTGAATGTGCAGTCTCTGTTGCAATTGAAGGCCCAGGACTGAAAGGGTCATGCAAAGGATTTGAGAATTGGCAAAATGAAGAGAGCCTATGAGAGGCTGTAGGTGAAGCCTAGTTACAGCAGAAGACCCCAGTGTATTGGATATGCCAGAACCATGGAATCATCACCAAAACCAGCAGCAGTAGTAGAGTAGATTAACCTGAGTTCACAGTGTTACAAAAGACAGAGCTGAAAAAGTGACACCAGGCTTTTGGAAGAGCCCAGATGATTATGTGTGGATCTAGAACATTGAAAAAAGAAGCTGTAACATTGAAATTTCTCTGGAGACCCCAAGATGTTTGAGATGCCAGAGCCATGGGTTGTGTGCTAAGGAAAACTGCTAACAGGGAGTAGAACCAAGCTAAGAGAAAGAAGTTTATTGCAGTCAACAAAGATGAAAAAAAAAAAAAAAAGAGTTGGAGATTTGAAGACAGCTTTGACATTAAACATGGAGATTCAGAGTTTGGAGTGTGCCCAAATGGTTTCCTATTTTGATTCAAGGATTACAGTTAGGTGATTGTATGACTCTCAGAAGAGACTTCAAACTTTGGACTTTTAACATTTTTTTTTTAGATTGGTATAGACTAATGGGACTCTTGAAATTAGACTAAATGTATTTTGGATTATGCTATGTTTAGGTATAGCCCTCCATAAAGTAATAGGTTTGAATAAGCCTGTGGGGACCAGGGAGTGGAATGTGGTTGTTTGTATATGCTTGGCCCAGGGAGTGGCACTATAAGTAGGTGTGATGTTGTTGAAGTAGGTGTGTCACTCTGGGTGTGGACATTAAGAACTTCATCCTAGCTGCCTGAAAGTCAATATTCTGCTAGTAGCTTTCAGATGAAGGTGTAAAACTCCCAACTCTTCCTAACCCATGCCTGCCTGTATGCTGCCATGTTCCCACCTTAATGATAATGGACTGAAACTCTGAACCTGTAAACCAGCCCCAATTAAATGTTATCGTTAAAAGAGTTGCCTTGTTCTTGGTGTCTGTTCACAGCAGTAAAACCCTAGCAAAGACAATAGTATATATAAATATTAAGTACAATAAAATTTTTTCATTTAAATAAATTTACCAAGTATTAACCCATGTGACTGTACATGTGTGTGTGTTTTACATGTGAGCACATGTGTTTGTAGAACCCAACTTCTACACATATTAGATCTTGAGCTGGAGTTACATGTGGTTGTGTGTTCACAATTAAAACTTTTATTCCCTTATATAACAATTGTCTTTAATTAGTTTAGACATCAGAAATACTTATGTATTCTGAGTCCATTGAAATAAGAGTAGCATTTAAGTGTACCCAGATCCATCAGGCTAGCTGATATTCTTATGACATATTTCTTGATCTTCTTTTCCTGATATTATGGCCAAATATGTCTGAATATCTTATATTTTATAATGTGGTGCCAAATGTCTGTTCCTTACATGAAACATTCTTATTATTTGACATTTTTCTCCTTAGAGGCTAAACTGTCTTTGATATAAAGTTGCCATATTTTATTATAAGAAGGACTGAGAAGTCTTTCCTCTGGAATTACACTTTACTCTCTTCATATACTGTAATGGTTATCAATTTGTTGCTATCAGATCCACATTCCTTCTTCATTGCATGTTCTGCATTTGACCCATGTTATAAATATGAAAACAATACATTTTCCATCTAATTTTCCATCTATTCTTCCCTAAAAGTCTATGACCATACATGTGAATTGCTTCAGCTCAGAAGAATTTTAAAACATAAATTTAGTCAATTATAAAATACTGGTTAAAAAAATATATCTGGGCAAGGTGGTGCACACCTTTAATCCCAGCACTTGGAAGGCAGATGTAGGTGAATTTCTGAGTTTGAGGCCAGCCTGGTCTACAAAGTGAGTTCCAGGACAGCCAGGGATACACAGAGAAACCCTATCTCAAAAAACCTAAATAGATAGATAGATAAAAATAAAACATTGGTTCTGTATAAATACTAGTTATTAGAGATTGTCCCCAAGTTTTCCCTGTTGTGTCAGAATTGAGATTAAAAGGACTTCAGTATTTCAAAAATTTATGAAGAAATTTTTGGGGTCCATGGTAACCTTCAACTCCTCTTTTGGGATATTGTATAATAAATAACACCAATGGAAAGCAAATTTGATTCCTGGCTCATGGGATGGAACCATTCATAATGTAAAGACTTTGTAAAAGTTCCTCCATCTTCTCCTGTGCACCAGGAAAGAAACCTAGAAAAAAATAACACAGAAGTCATTTTTGCATTAAAGTCTTGAGCAATTTGTGTTCCTTCAGGATTACTAGAAGACACAATCTGACACAAGAAAATCTTGGCCCGTGGTTCTTCCAGAATTTCTGGCCCATTTTCTGAAAGTGTGTGTGTGTGTGTGTGTGTGTGTGTGTGTGTGTGTGTGTGTGTGTGTTTGTGAGTGTGTGTTTGTGTGTGTATACTCAGGCCAAATAAATAATTGACTATGTTGTATTAGTTAGGGTTTTACTGCTATGAAAAGACACCATGACCAAGGCAAGTCTTATAAAAAAAATAACATTTAATTGGGGCTGGCTTACAAGTTTAGTGGTTCAGTCCATTATCATCAAGGTGGGAGCATGGCAGTATCCAGGCAGGCATGGCACAGGCAGAGCTGAGATTTCTATATCTTCATCCAAAGGCTGCTGGTGGAAGACTAACTTCCAGGCAATTAGGGTGAGAATCTTAAGCCCATACCCACAGTGACACACCTACTCCAACCAGGTCACACCTATTCCAACAAGGCCACACCTATGATGGTGCCACTTCCTGGTCCAAGAATATACAAAATATGACATTCCACTCCCTGGCCCCCATAGACTTAGCACAATGCAAAAGGCAAACAAAGTCCTCAATCATCTATAGCAGTTTCAACAATGTTAAAAGTCCAAAGTTCAAGATCTCTTCTGAGATTCATCCAATCACTTAACTGTAATCCCCAAAGAAAGACAGGAAACCAGCTGGGCAAACTCCAAACTCTGCATCTCCATGGCTGATGTCAAAATGGTCTTCAGATCTCTACTCCTTTTTCATCTTTGTTGACAGCAACAGACTTCTTTCTCCTGGGCTGGTTCCCCTCCCTGTTAGCAGCTTTCCTCAGCATGTATGCCATGTCTCTGGCATCTTTAACATCTTTGAGTCTCCAAGGCAATTTCAAAGTTAAAGCTTCTTGTTTCAGTGTCTGGGATCTTTTGGGCTCCTCCTAAGGGCTGGCATCACTTCTCCAGCTCTGCCCTCTGTAGCACTCTAAGCTCAGGTTGATCCACAACACTATGGCTGCTGTTCTTGGTGATCATCCCATGGTACTGACATCTCCAATACACTGGGTTGTTTCACTCTAAGTAGGCTTCACCAATAGACTCTCTTCATGGTCCCAAGTCTCAAATCTTTTGTATGACCCTTCAGTCCTGGGCCATCAACTGCAACTGAGGCTGCACCTTCACCAATGGCCTTTCATGGCCTCTCACAGTGCAAAGCCTCAGCTGTTCTTTATGACACCTTCATGCCTTCAAAACCAGTATCACCTGGGTGACTCTTACACATCACCAAGTCCAGCTGCAGTACGAGGTACAACCTTGGTTATCTCTGGAACACAACTTCTTTATGCTCCCAGAAGATTTCACCTCAGTGATGATGGTTTCTTCTTAATCATTGCTAATTTCTTAGCTCCAGCTAACCAGCATCAATTGTCCCAGTAGTTCCTTCCACTCTTAACTCTAGAGCCAGTGCCATATGGCTGAAGCTGCTGAGTTCTGCTGCTTGCAGGAACGAGAATGTGACCCTCTTGTACTATTATTACATTGTCACTGGCTTTCTGTTTTCTAGCTCCTTTACTGCCTAAGCTTGGCTGTCCTAGATCTTGCTGTGTAAATTGACGTTGAATGGCAGAGACCAGCAGGCCTGTCTCCTGGGATAAAAGGTGTGTACCACCAAGCCTGGATCTAAATTTAGCTGGGTAGGATCTTGCTCCAAGATCCCACATCCTTAATCTGTTATCTCCAAGAACACAGGATTTTGCTCCATTTCATTTCCTGGTACCCCTTTAATACTCAAACCATATATTTTATATTTTTCCTTTCTAAGCTTGCTATGCTTGTTCAAACTTCTCTCCATAAGACTTAACCAGAGAACAAAGTCTTTGCTGGGCTTTTTCGAAACTTCCTTTGTCAATGAAATTAATCTGAGTCACTTCACCTTAGCCTCAGGCAGACTTTTCAGACAAGGGCAAAAAATAGCCACATTCTTCACCAAAATACCACAAAAACAGTCTTTATGCCACATTCTTAAATTCTTCTCCTTTGAAATCTCTTGGGACAGGTCAACACAGTTCAAATTATTCCCAGCAATTAAGTCTTCCATATTCCTACTAGGTTGCCCCATTAAGCCCCATTTAAAGCATTCAACTGCTTTCCAAATTCAAAGTCACAAAATTCACATTCTTTCTAATAAAAGCATGGTCAGGCCTATCACAGCAATANCCCAGTCCCTGGTACCAACTTCTGTCTTAGGGTTTTACTGCTGTGAACAGACATCATGACCAGGCAAATCGTATAAAAAAAAATTAAAAAAAACCCAAAACATTTAATTGAGGCTGGCTTACAGGTAAAGTGGTTCAGTCCATTATCATCAAGGTGGGAGCATGGCAGTATCCAGGCAGGCATGGCACAGGCAGAGCTGAAAGTTCTACATCTTCATCCAAAGGTGGAAGACTGACTTCCAGGCAACTAGGGTGAGAGTCTTAAGCCCACACCCACAGTGACACACCTACTCCAACCAGGTCACACCTATTCCAACAAGGCCACACCTATAAATGTTACCACTCCCTGGTCCAAGAATATACAAACCATGACATATGTTTTTCTCTAGTATCTATAAGTCTAGTAGTAACATCAGAAGCTACATTCATAAAGTCTCATCAACATGACAGCCCTAAATTAGCTAAATGCATTAATGCACATGCTAAAATAGACTGGCAAAGGCCAAAATGCTATAACCTTACACATAGAACAATAGACAAATGGATAAAGCTGGCAGCAGGACAGGTGGTCTTCTCCAGAAAAGAACACACTGGGGGATAGTTCAGTGTAAAACTGCACTGAGAACATACATACAGTAACATTACACAGACCGAATAGGTTACATTTAGGAATATATATATATATATATATATATATATATATATATATATATATGGAAAAGTGAGAAAATGAATGTCAAAAAGAGGAAGGAGGGTAGAGAGCACATGTGGGAAGAATTGGAGAAAAGAATGGGAAGAGATAAATTTAGAAATTATAACTTCAAAAATAAAATTTAAAAATTTTTATTGAAGTTGATCAGTTTTCTATGTAACTCAGGCTTTTGACAAATATGATACCATAGAGAGACATTTTATATTCAAAATATAAAGCTCTAATATGTATGTTTAGCTATTTGTCTGGATAATGTCTCTTTTTTCACAAAAATTTAAAACAGTTTGCTTTAACATAGCACAGACATAAATTTACAATGTTACCCAAAGATCACAGAATTTCTCTTGTGCTATGTTACAACTTTTCCCAGAGGTCTTAAATATTTAATATTCCATTCATGTCACATTCGTCCATTATTTTAAGTACATTTTGCTGAATCAATCAGATTAATGGACATAGAGTTCTCTTAAATCTCTAGCAAAGAATATGAAGGCTAGAGGGTAAAGTACTGATTAATACCAGGCCACCCTACAGTGAAGCTTCTCAAAGAATTATTGATATGCAGATATTAAAATAACCTTCACATTGATCAGCAGGATAACTCTGCAGGATGATATGAAAATCTTATAGTTCTAAATACTCCCACAAGTTGTTTTCCAATTATGTAGAATCTCCTTGTCCACGGCACATAATTACCTGCACACATGAATGAAGACATGCACACACACTAACATAAATAATATTATGAAATTTTTTACATAAAATAAGCATATAAATGTAAATATATAAAATAAAAAAAATCACCCAGGTATACTTGAACTAGGGCTAAACACAAATTAAGGAACAAATGTATTATTTGATTTTATAGATTATAGTCCACCTTGGTGGAAAATCAAAGCAGGAACTCCAGCCAGGTAGAAACTTGACACAGAAACCATGGAGGAATGCTGCTTACTGAGTTGTTTCTGAACTCATGTTCAACTACCTTTCTTATACAGCACACTCTAATCTGCACAGGGATGGTCCTATCCACATTGAGATGTGCACTCCTATATTAATTATGAAGCAGGAATATGTCCCACAAATATCCACAAAGGCCAATCTGATGACATTCACTCTTCTCACATGTGTTAAACTGGCAATCAAGTTTAGTTCCCATACCTTCAAATAATTTAGGTTATTGACATTGCTTTTGCTTGTCTTCCATGTCTTGAAGGTGAGACCATATTGATGAAGACACCATGTAACTTAAGCTTAGGAATTACAGAAATCAGCTGGGAACTCATTTTCACCCCTGCTCTCAGAGTATGCAAAGTTGCTATAGAAGCTGGGAAAGGGGTAAAACAATCAACAATCCTACCCAACCATTGAGCCAATGACACAACAGTAACGGAACCTGCAATGTATTCCCAAGGATGCAAGAGTGGCGTTTGGGATTTTGTAAACAACAGCTATCTAGTTGAACTTAAAGCTTGCTCAATAGGAAGGAATACATTCCTGATCCTATGAATACAGTCAAGTGTGCCATTGCTGGTGAGACCATAACCCTGGCAGTGGGGTGACATAGGGGTCTTATTACTGATACTTTCCTAAAATGATTTAACTTGGATATAATCATTTGTATATCCATAGAAAAGTGCTCACTAAATATTTGATTGTGGCAGCTTGATGTCCCAGCAAAGGGGGATGCTAGATGAGTGAGGTGGGAGTGGGTGAGTGGGTGGAGGAGCACCCTCATAGAGGCAGAAGGGAAGGGGAATGGGGTGGAGGGTTTGCAGAAGGGAAACCATAAAAGAATTGGAATTGTAAATGAATAAAATGATTAATAAATAAAAATTTCATATATATATATATATATATATATATATATATATATATATATATATATATTTGTATCATTGTGAAACATAGAGAGGCTATTGTGAAACATAGAGAGGCAATTGCAAAAATTCTTAAGTGCTCCCAATGCAGAGAACAACTTACTGTGAAATACATAACCCAACATGATATACAACATTTAATATTCCATTCACATTACATTGGTCCATTATATTAAGGCATTCTCCTGAATCAATTAGATTAATGGACATAGAGTTCTCTTAAATCTCCAGAAAAGAATATGGAGTCAATACCTAAGACTCACAGTACAGTATAGAAGATTTAAGATTGTAGGACAAAGAGGAACAGGATATCTACTACATGGCCTTGTATTTATGACAGAAAAAAACTCTGCCCAGCAATATTTGTAAGACGGTGACATAAACAAGACCTGGACTACATTGTTTAATCTACAAATGTCATTGGGGAGTGCCTCCCAAGGAACTACTCCTAGATGAGTAACTATATGCAATTTGTTTCTGCTTATTGAGGGAGAAACTGTCTTCTCCAGGGAGAGGATCTTGATAGGTTATCTAATTGCAAGTCTTAAACAAAGCACATATAAATATATCCAGAACTCCATGAACACAAAGGAAGGTGATATTTACATATGCAGATAGAAATGTATATCTAGTAATAATAATTAAAGTAGTCTTGAATTAGAGAATTGAAAGACTATGAGAAGTCCAGAGATGTTAGCCATTGTTTCTGCCGCCTTGTGACTTTGTTTCCCAAGATACTGTAAAGCCTAAGATAATTAAACTTGAGGCTGATGCAGCATTGACTGGACAGTCCTCCAATTTCTAACCTATGTCACTGAGTCTTCTTGTCTGTCTTTTCTGTAACCCTTATTCCCACCTCAGAAGACAGCTTGACTTTGTACCAGCTGGACCAAGATACAATAAAACACAAATTATTTTGATCGCTAATTTAAGCCTCATATGGCCCTAACTAAATATTTTCTTTTAAAAGAGTTGTTTTGGTCATGACATCTATTCACAGCAATGAAAACTATGGAAAAGACAACTCTTAACTTTTACCAGACCTTAACATTTAGAGGCCTCTCTTAAGCCCAATTATTTTAAACTTTTAAACATAAAGTTAGCTATCAACATAACATAAATCTTTGACTCTCTGGTGGGTACCTGTTCATATTGGGGTTTAATTACCATTGGCTTAATAGCTCCTTATAAAATAAAAAACCCTATATATCTGGTTAAGGTGTTAATGATGCAGGGGCCACCTGTAATCAGCAGGAGGGCTGAGGGCCCTGTGATGCCTGAGTTACTAGACAGAAAAATAAACTGAGGGAAAAAAGGGGAGCCATTTATTTCCCCTAAGTAGGGCCCTTTCATTCTCTGTGATAACTCTTTTGAACTTTGGCCAGATTAATTTTGATGATTTTTGAGTGGTTTGCATAGACATGAGAAGTTCTCCACAAAGTGATACAGTAAACTTCTTATTCTGAGGAAAGCAGATCACATGTCTTACCATGTGAAAAGACTACCTCAGCTAATGAGTACATTTGTTCTTCTTATTTACCAAAAGATTTTTTTTAATGCTAATAAATTCTTATTTCTTTTGATGCCAGCATTTTTATAGTTGACATTAACCATTGCTTTACCTGTTGCCCCTACAGTGTCTACAGCTGTTTATGGTCCTAAGTGACCATAAAGGCTATGAGGTGAGGAACTGAAAATTTCTCTCTACCACAGGCATCTGGGAAGATTTATGAATAAAAGTGACTTTTACTTGCTGAACCCTCATATATAAGCATCCTGAGAGATAGAAATACTAAGATAGAGAATTTGGAAGCATGATGAATATGCCAAATATCTAAGTAAGAATGTAATCTGCCCTTATGTTTCTATCAAATGTATGTAATCTATTAATATTTGGCATTGTTGGTAATATTTGTAAACTGAAAAAATATTATATATATATATATATATATATATATATATATATATATATATATATATATATATATGAAAAACAGATGAACTCATTGGGTGCCTAGATAAAGCACTTAAGATTCAAATTCAACTCACTTTACATCACGATAAGTCACAGCTGTGTATAGACTTTTCATTTTTTTAGTTTGTGTTAGCCATGTATGAGATAGGTATTTCTATATGCTTTAGATATAAATCAATGCTTCTCAATATTTGGGTTGCATAATTTTGGGAGTCAAATAATCCTTTCAGAGGAGTTAACTAAGACAATCGTAAAACCCAGGTGTTTTCTTTATGATTCAGAATATTGACAAAATTACAGTTATGAAGCAGCAACAAAAAGAATTTTGTGGTTGGGGGTTACCATACCATAGGGAACAGTATTAAAAGGTCGCAGAATTATGAAGGTTGAGACCTAATGCTTTAAATCCATCATTCCAGCATTTTGTTGAGGATAAGCTATGACACACTCTCCTCTTTATCTGCTTCTCTGCTGAAATTAGGATGTCATAGTCAGGGTCCAGGAAGGTTGGAATGCCAGTCAATGGCCAAGACTGAGAGCTCAGGCAGTGCGGAAATTCATCAGAAGCACTTGGTTTTGCTGACCCAGCTGAAAAGACAGGCAACATTGACTGGAATTGGTTATACCAGATTTCAGCAAGTCCAGAGCTCTTAGCTGTTTGATACAGTTCATTATCTACACCATTTTTATTTCAACATAGTGAAAACCAGATGGGATCACTATAGATTAGGAACAGATGTTAAAGTTTAGGAACTTAAAAGGAAAATCGTATATTTAGGACTTCTCCTTAAGGAATAAGCAATAGATAGATAAGTTTAATATGTTGATTAAGAGAGTAATTATCTAGAGTATGTTAACCTGTGTTGAGTGAATGCAAGCCATGACTCTCAGAATCTTACATGAACTGTAATTTTACACAATGAAGTAAAACTTTAAAATATATTAGCATTATCCCTGTTTGCAATCTGTACAGAAATCCATACTGTTAAATATACCTTTGAATTATAGTAAAAGATTTTGGACCTCCAAAATGACATTTGCCTTTGTCCAGAGGGCTGGAGGTATATATATATACTTTTATTTTATGTGCATTGTTGTTTTGCCTAAATGAACATCTGTGTGAGAGTGTCAGAGCCCCTATAACTGGAGTTACAGATAGTTTTGACTTGTCATGTGGGTGCTGGGAATTGTACCTGGATTCTCTAAATTAAAATTAATTTAATTAAAATTAGATACCTCATTCTAACACAGGGTTCTGTGTTTTACCTTTGTAAATCACCATTTGTCTGTTACACACATCTGTCTTCTCTCTAGCCAGATGCAATATTTTATTCTGTCCCTCTGCAGGACAAACATTCCTTTCTTCTCCCACGTATTTCCTTCATCTTCTCCTTAGTCCTCCTGTCTTTTTTTGTCATTGCCATCTTCTGTCCATCTGGAATAAACAAATCTTTGTGGTGAGAACTTGGTCATGGCATGTTTTAGACTACTACCAATCCTTACAATATTCAACATCTGTGATATGATTTCCCCTCTGAGTACAGGCACTTGGGAATATTGACGGAATAAAAATAATAAACTCTAGAAACATATTTGGAGTAAATCATATCACACTGGAAAACAACTGTGTTGATACATAAAACTCATATTCAACAATTAATAATGAATAGTACTTGAAGAAGTACATTGTAAGTGGGACTGTGTACATGTATACACTCTTAGTGATGAACTTATAAATATGTGTAGTTATAGACCAGTGTGAAGTCAGTGGCCATTTAAATAAGGTGATTTTTCTGTGTACATTAAAGATGGTAATACTGAAGAATGATTGAAGTACACACAGAAAATACTTCTGAGGTTTTGAGTTGTTGTTTTTCTTGTTTTGGTTTTGGGTTTTTTTGTGTGTTTTTTTTTTTTTTTGTATATATCATTTTGATATGGCTTTTGGGTTAACAGTGTTACTGAAGCAGGGAAAAATGCATGTATACAAAGAAAGAAAATTCAGTATTTAATTATTCTCAAGGGAAAATATTTTGAGACACTTATTTTATTACTTTAATTTGTAATATCTTATCTTCATTGGTTAAATATTTTAATACTTTTTGTAAAGAAGATTATATTTAGAGATTTGTTCTAAAAAGCATTACACTATAATTAACCTGTCAAAAGAAATATCCCCTGAGACATTTTATTTAATTTCAAGTAAAATTTTGGATAATTTAAAAATTAAAATCAAAATAATTCATAAATTATTGAAAAATATCATTTCCAGGGACAAAATTTTATTATTAAAATCAAGTTTAATTATAAATACTTGGATATTAAAGACCATTGTAGAAGATTATTTGTATGATTATATTAAGTATTGAAATCAATACGATTTTGTCCTTATATCATAAATAGGTAAAGTCTTCACTCAACACCATAGATACTTCTCTTTAAAGCGGATGGAAATCACTGGATAAAGCTACAGCCAACCAAAATCCTGAGCTGTGTATCTTAGCATCACTAGATACACCCAAACATAAAGTTAAGGGAACACTGTGAGAACATGAGGTCTCAATGCTAAATAAATAAGTAAATCTTGGAGTCACAGCGGTAGTCTTTCCCAGAGAAGAGAAAAATAATTAGTGGTCAATATTGAGAACACCTATAAATAACATTATATATACTCAACAGGCTGTATTCAGTTATATATATATATATATATATATATATATATATATATATATATATATATATATGCATGCAATGACAGTTACTGGGGAAAGAGGCTATGAATTTTAAGGAGAGATGAGAGGGATACATGAGAGAGTTTGAAACGGAGAATGTTGTAATTAAATTCTAATCTTAAAAGTTAACGGAAAAGAAAATAGGAAGTGAAAACAAAAGAATGGAGTTTGGTAATTTCATTTTACTAAAAAGAAATTATAGAATATAGAATTCCTTCTATTTAGAGTCCAAACAATTACAAATAAGATAAAAATTAAGATTAAAAATGGATGCTGTCAGAGTATCTAAATCTTTAAATAAATGGGCTATTACTCATAAACTGATGATTCGAATGAACGCTGATGACTAAAAGACACTCAGTGCTCTTTAATGCACTGAATGATTTCTTGAATTTCTAGTTTAAGTTCAAATTAAGAAAATATGAATATTTAGTGAAATAAACTCAATTTACATCTTTAAATGTTTTACAATATTTTCTTTTTTTATATTTTGAATATATTTCTCTATGTTATAATGTTAACTTTCTTAAAGTTAAATAGACAATTACCATGAAAACTTTTAAATATATCTGTAAAATCAAGTACAACAAATTAAGATCTCTGATTTAACATATGGCCTACAAAATGCTGGCTGTGGACCTCAAAACTTTCACTAAAAATGTAGCTCCTTGAGGCCAGACAGACTGGATTCCTGAGTGGGAGACCAGAGCTGTAAGGGAGGAAAGGCAAGAGAAGAAACCAGACCAAGACAGATTTCTGATCAAGGCTCCAAAGTTTATTAAGAGTCTGTGCTTATAAAGCAGGGAGGCCCATCCCCTGCCACACCAGGCTTCTTGATGCTTTGTTGCCAAGTTGTTAGCACTAGTCTGCCAGAGCTGTTAGCATTAGGTCACCAATTCCAAAGGTTGTCAGCTATCTCAGGAATATCTCAGGAAGAGAGGATCAGACTCTCAGTGGGTAGCAGCTCACAGGTGCCAGAGCAATAGAACAGAAAACTTCCCCCCAGATGGTCTCATTCACAGTGGCAACACAGAAGTGAATCAGTCTGCTCAAAACTGGGGGGAGGCTACAATTCCTCCCTAAATATATAATTAAATATAAATATATAATAAAATTAGCTGGACTGGGGCATAAAATTTATTTATGCTCCATGGTCTTTCCTGGCAATTATGGTGGCTGATGGCTGTGCTAGACTTGGGACTTAGATTTCTATAAATTATTTCCATCAGTCAAGGAAGTATGTGAAGCTTGCTTGTGTTTATTTTGCACAAACATGGCTCTGAGGTGTATTATTAATAAACCACAGACTCTTGGCACCTTTGTCTTAGATCAATATAGTTCAGAAATCTCAGTGGCCCGTCCTTGGCTAACCGGCCCTCATAGCACACCTTATTCCCAATCAGATCAGAGCCACAATATATATTCAATACATTTCTTCTTATCAATGAATTTCTGCCATCTATGCTTGCTGAAGTCAAGTTTGAACATTTGCTGGAGAGGAGCCTGCTTTGTTCCTGAAGCTGTAGGGTGTTGACTGACCTGCTTGAAACACAAATCTGAGCTTTGAAAAGCAACAGGATAAAGGTTATTTGTAGGTATGTCCAGGTACTCTACTCAGTTGCAAATTAGCAACCATCAAGCTCAAACTCTGGCCTCTGGTATAGGAGAGATGGCTTTGAGAATCAACAGAAAGTCTGTTTCTCATAAAAATAGGCTAAGCTCCAAGTTAACTCTGCAAGCTAATAAAGATTTTTAGCTATCTTCATAATAGAAATCTCTAATATTGGAATTATTACTAGACCAATCCAAGATTGAGTTAGAATAACTGGTCACATTAATGGAAAGAGAAGAGTCATTATAACTCCTCATTATGACTAGTTTTTCTAAGTCAGATTCCACGGTCTCTAATGCTCTCTGTCCCATATGGTTAAAAAGCTTGAAGCAAGGCAGCTTAGCTTGTCTAATCTGGGACAAAGGCAAGCAAAGATGGGTCAAGAACATATACCCAATCAGCCTTCTTGTCACCACAGTCAGGGCACTCAGTGAACTCACAGGACACAGGAATCATTCTGGCAGCTGTCATACTCCTGAAGCATTCTGTGGAGAAAATACAAGCATGCCCTTTTTCCCATATTAAGTACCTGTTCATGATCATGCCACATGCCAATAAGTGGATCCTATTCATCTCATTTAGGCATGAGTATGCCTAGTTTTAAGATACTATAAGGCATTTAGTAAGTTCTTTGACATCCAAATTTTAAAATGTTAAAAATAAAAATATCATTTAAATAATATGCATGAGGATATAATTCCTCCCCTTCTTTTTTTAAAGAAGATATAGTTTTTAAAGTTTTACAATATCTTGTCTTTGAGAATTATAAAAAGTCTCAGTAATATGGGTAACATTAAATTGTTAACAAAACATCTCAAATACTTGACTGTAATAGCCAGTTCCAATAATTGTTTTAATCTGATTTGGAATGCCAAGTATATTAAAAAAAAAAAAAAAAAAAAAAAAAAAACATAGGCAATGACTAACTACACTTTTAGCTGTTTCTCTTGTAGAGCAGTTGTAACTAGAAAGCCTAAAAAGGTATCAATAGTCAGTCACATGTGCATATTTTATTTAATTATTAATATATATATATTGAAAATCAGAATTATGAGTATCCATTTGCAATAATTAATTAAGTATAAGTCCTCAAGAATTAACACCATTATGTGTAACACGTAGAAACTGAGGACATTGAGAACACATTTTTACAATTTGACATGCACATTCTCTAAAAATACCAAAATATTCTCTTAAGCCATTACTATTTTGATGATGTAAAGAATGAGATTATATGGCCAATTATTCTTGTGTAAGGCCTATAATCTGCCTGGGATATAAATCTAACATGGCATTGCCTTAAGAGGTCTTGTCCAGGTAATCTAGAACAAATTCTTAAATGTCCAAAGACAGTCTACTTAAAATAACAGCATTTTTTTCTTATGAGTTGTATATGCATAAACAATTGCAAATTTGAGAATTCATAGTATCTAAGAGACAAAAAATTTAAGCAATTGTAAGCTCTGATATGTATATATATATATATATGTGTGTATATATATATATATATACATATATATATATACATATATATATATATACATATATATACATATATATATATGTGTATATATATATATGTATATATATATGTGTGTGTGTGTGTATAATTAATTTACAAATTAAAGCTTGATTATTCAACATTTTAAAACACCATCTACAGCATGCAATTTAATTATCTGTGCTGAAGCAGGAGGAAACTCAAAAGAATATACTTTTCTCCCATAGAAGGGCTGTTTTTAATACAGTAAATGGGATGAATTTATAGAAGATACAAAATCATGCATAAAAGCAATTTTTAACAACTTATCTTTAGGATAATGATTATCAATTTTATCTAAAATGATGGTATGCAATAAGCCAAATATCAATATTCTGCAATAACCAATTTAATTGCTGTTTGGAACAAGAAACAGACACTTCATCATTTTTTTAAAACACAATTTTTTGTTATAATTTTTCTTAAATACATGAATTTAACTTACAATTCTTTATTAGCAGCACAGCAGCCTTATAATAGGATGTTAAAATGTTACTTGGAGATGAAGAAAGATGATTTTATATATATATTTTTTTTTTGCCAAAGAATTGCTGTGGCCACATTTAATAACCATAACTAAAATAAGCAGCTAATATTTAATTAACATTGATTATAATTGATAACAATAATAAAAGCTTCCTTTATTTTCTGCAAAGCCTTTTGTTCTTTACCATTAATTTGTATCTCTATTGATATCATCCAACAAAGGTTTAAGTCACCTTAAGACCTTAAGTTGAGATCTTAGCCAATTAACATCTCCTGGAAGCTTTTGAATAAACAATTGAAGCAAATCAATTTTTCTTTCTTAAATTTTCTGTACCACAATTTTCTAGTATAAATAAAACCTTAAATATTAAAAGAATACAGTATTTGAATATTTTCTGGAGCAACAGCTACTCCCCAGAACTTTAAAGTTCATTGTGTGAGAGCAAAGATTTGAAGTTAACTTCCCTTTAGAGGCATTAGCTAATAAAATACTTTCCACTTAAGAAGCAATATACACTGAAAGATTCAAACTCTTAACTTCTTGTATTGAATTAGAGACAATAAAAATTTTTTTCTTACATAATGTAAAGCTATATTAGCCATACCTAGAGGCAAAATTTCCAGTGATTACCAGTTCACTATAAGCAAACCCTTTATAATTATCAGGATGCAAAGGAAAAAACAATCTTTCAAATTTATAATTTTATATGAAGGAGGCAAACCAGATTGTAATGCCTTTATAAGTTCTACAGCCTGATTGACATTTTATAAATTTTGAATTTAAACTTTATTTAGTACAACATCTGGATAAATCTGCAACAATGTTGTTATAGCTAAAAGGAAATTCCCCTGAAGGCAGCCAAGAACTTACCTAGGCATGGTTTGCAAAACAAAAGAAAGCCACACAAGCCCACTAAGGCTGCTCTGAGCTTTGTATTAACTCTAATGCAATGCCTGAGCCTTGGCCCTGTAGTGAGGAACAATTTGACTGTCTATTTCTCCAATTTTGGACAGTCTTCCTTAAGATGATTATACTTAGAACATTCCTTATAACTTTAGTATTGTGAAAAAGTTGCTTGGACAGTAATCTCTTGCAAGGCAGCAACCATAGCCAAACAGATTGTATGAGTCCAATTTTTGCCCAAAGACGAATATATCTAGATAAGTCTGTCTTTGCTTTGTATGCCCCATATAGCCTCAGTGAGCTGCTTTTGTGCTCTCACTTACTTACTCTTGTAATCATCCTAATTACAATATATAGGTGAGTTAAAAATCGTAAATTTGCAATCAAATTGCAAACTGCAGTCAATGGAACACTGACAATTATAAACATAATTTTTAAGTTTTTGTGCAATATTAGAATATATATATATATATATATATATATATATATATATATATATGCATTATATATATATAACTTTTGGTCAGCAAAATGCAATTTTAAACTATTTATTATCTTAGAAATTAATACTAGAAACTTCACTTTAATGTTATGAAGTTTGGCTGCCAGTTTATACATATGAATGCATGACAGTGCAAATTTTAATGCTTCATTAAAGAGACATTGTTTTAAATCTTATCTCTTATAAGTCTACTTTCTAGGATAAGAATTACATAAAATATTATCTCAGTTTAGAAGTATCCTAGAGGCCTAGTTTTCTGGGCTGGTTTATGCTGTATGTTATTTAGATCAACTCCAATCCTGAGTTACCAGTTTAAAGCTAAATTTCTTGTTACCTATGTTACACTGTTTTAATCATACACAATAACTTAAAAACAAATACTCAATGACCAAAACATACAGAGCATATTTATACTTATTTAAGACCGGTCCGAAACCAAATGAAGTGGCTACAAAAATCTTAAAATTTAGACAAATCAAATAATTTTACCTTTTCTAGCTATAAGTTCAAGATAAAAAGCACTTTGTCATTTGCTAAATGCAATTGCAGAGAATTTTCTAGGAAAAAACAACTATCAGCTTTTTAATTTATTTTTTGCATTAGAACTAAGAAATTGCAGACCCCCAATGTTAAAAACAAACAAAAAACAAACAAACAAACAAACAATTTTTCAGCAGGAGCTTCCCTTCTGTGTGCCACTCCTGGCTAAGGTGAGGGGCCACTTAAATCAGCCTCTGCTGTGTAAACTGAGACTGAATGAAGAGTCAGCAGATAGTTTTAACCATTTTTTTCTTTTCAACATGAAACATAGACCAACAGTCATTCAGATAAAGAAACAAAAACAGACATGAATTGACACGTGGACATATTGGTACACCAAACACAGACAACACATAGAAGGTAGAGAACTTGATGTAACCAGAACTAAAAGTGTCTCCTGTAGGGGCCAGAGAGAAGTCCAGACTTCTCCAGATTTCCCTCTGTCCCTGGGAGAGTTCCGAAATCAATTTTCCTTCTCTCTCTCTCTCTCTCTCTCTCTCTCTCTCTCTCTCTCTCTCTCATGTCATTTGTATATCTCCCTATTTTCTGTTTTTGTTTTTGTTTTTGTTTTTTTGAATTTTACTCTTTTTATTTTATTTTAATATTTTAAGCTCTACTCCTCTCTCCTGATGTAGTTCTTGACTGCGGACAAATGCTTGTTTTGTTTTTCACTTCCCTTTTCCACTGTCAACCCCTAGCTGATATCAGAATTGGGCCAATGCTGACTCACTCTAGCCTGTATCCTTTGGCACCTACAGCAACAATTTTGAAAAGATGAAGTTTAAAGCCAGCGCTAGCATGAATACAAAGTGTTGTTTACTGTGCCAGATACATCTTCTTAATCTTCTGGTAGAGCTCTACCTAGACAGTGTTCTCTTGGTTTGTCCTCCTGTACTCAGGTTCCTGTTCAGACGCCACCTGTAGCTGCCTGCAGCCACAGGAACTGGGTTCCTGAGTAGGAGGCCAGAGCTGTAAGGGAGGAAGGGCAAGAGAAGAAACCTGACCAAGACAGATTTCTGATCAAGGTCCCAAAGTTTACTAAGAGTCTGTGCTTATAAAGCAGGGGGGCCCATCCCCTGCCACACCAGGCTTCTTGATGCTTTGTTGCCAAGTTGTTAGCACTAGTCTGCCAGAGCTGTTAGCCTTAGGTCACCAATTCCAAAGGTTGTCAGCTATCTCAGGAATATCTCAGGAAGACAGGATCAGACTCTCAGTGGGTAGCAGCTCACAGGTGCCAGAGCAATAGAACAGAAAACTTCCCCCCAGATGGTCTCATTCACAGTGGCAACACAGAAGTGAATCAGTCTGCTCAAGGCTGGGGAGGCTACATAAAAAGATTGCAAGTAATAATTTAGACTTGTTAATATATATTGTGTTTAACTAGGTATTTTTCTCTTATTTATGAACATGAGTGCTATATTATGACCCTTTCTCTTTCAGTATTTCACCAAATGTTTATAACTTAACACACTGTGATGCATCTCTTTCAATTATATCCATTGAAATTAATATATTCTAATCCTATGTATTTCTAAAAGTTAAAAATGTTGCTAATATTATTAGAGTAATATGTATTGAGCTTACATATTTTATTTGAGACAGAAAAGGCTAATTTAGGTGAACATATCTTCATTCTTTAATTAAGAATTTCCATTTGCATCTTTTAAAACTTTTTCATGTATAGTTCATAGATCTCTGGGATACATAGGACTCTAAGTCAAATCTAATGAACATGAGGTTATAAATCCACAATTAAAATTGTTAGCTTGATTAGTTATTTGAGAAAGAAATATTTTACCAAAATTTCACTCACTATTCTTTATTTTTTATGAATTTAAGTTTTTGATTATTCCAGGATTGTAATGAGGATCTTTGAATTTCCTTTCACTTTCTTTGTAATTTCTTTGAGACCACATTACTTCATCAATAATTCCTTATTTTTCATTGTGTTAACATAATGAAATTGGTTGGCCCAGCAGGAGTAGTGCTGGATAGTTTGCCCTGGTGATGCAAATAAGGGAGACCCAGATTCAGGGCTTGAATTGGCCCAACCCAAAATTTCTACCATCTGTGAATGGTTGGAACTCTAAAAATCCAAAACCTACAGATTTCCATCACACAGGAGCAAAAACAGGATAACCAGGAGGAGTCCCTATACAATGTTGATGCTGTGACAGAAGCCAGATATCTTGAAACAGACCAATGATTCATTGCAATGAATATTTGCAAATGAAGATGTGTGGACAGAATTATATACTGTAGACATGTATACTGTATAATACAGCTTCCATTATTATGTATTTTCTATGCTTTGTTTTTGTTGTTGTTTTTGTTGTTGTTGTTTATTTGCTTCCTTGTACGTTCTATTTTGGGGGGTGATATTGCAAGGGAAAAGGATTTATATGAGCAGGACTAGGGTGTATGATATGAACCTTAGAATCAAAAAAAGTAAAATTAAAAAATATTGTTTATAGGCTTAATTTGATTTTTAATTTATTTGACAGTTTTCAATGATTGGAATGAGACTATTTATTTTCAGCAATATAATCAAAAATGCCTCTTCAAATATATTGTTGTTATCAACTAGTTGTGTTTTACTAGTGGAAATATTGATAATCTCACTTTGTTAGAGAATTACCTGTGATCCCTCTCCATAAATTCTAACTTTAGCCTGGATATCCAGTAAATACTTTAGAAAGCATGATTATGGGATTTCTCCTCTGCACATTACATTAATGTGTGATTACAATGAGGAGTCATGAGGGGTTTCTTTAATACTATGGCGATTTAGGAGAGTAATAATAGTGGCTACTCCTCTGGAACCTAGGATCTGTTATGAGTACAATGAAACAAAATGAGGAATTTCTTTAATACTATGACAATTTAGGAGAGTAATAATAGTAGGCATTCCTCTGGGTATATACCTACGTAACCACAGGTCCTAAGACTGACAGTGGTGTCAGGTATGGGATTATCTGTGGAGTTGATCACAAATCCAATCAGAAAGTAGTTACTACCATGATGTACATGCCACTATAACATACTTCAATTTTAATCACATGCAAAAATATGTATATATAGTGGATTATGGTTATAACAGAGACCCACAACTAACCAAGGTTAATAGAACAAGAGATTCAGGGTGCTCATCCATCTATCTATCTATATATATACACATACAAACATATAAATATATGCATATGTATGTATAAGGTGATACATAAGTATATATAGATATATATTCAGATATATATTTATATGTATCTGTGTGCACACATACATACTTGCATGCATGCACACACACACACTTTTATGTATGGTTTTATATATATGTTATATACATTTATATATAATGTATATAAATTATATTTTATCTAAAATATATAAAAATACATATGTATTCAGGTATGAACTTCCCCAAAGGCTCAGTAAATATTTTAGAAAATGGATAATAAGGATTTTAAGTGCCAGAAAGCGACATGTCTACAAGGAGACATTGCTGTGTGCTTATTTTGTTCCTGTGGAACCTTTTTTTCTTTTTTTCTTTTTTTCAAGGCTTTATTGGTTAATGAATGTTTTGGCACATTTTCAATTCAGGTTGTTTATATAATTATTAGCTCAAGATATAACTTCTGTGGATAATGATTTTCATATGTTCATATAAGTGCCTACTTTCTTTCTGTGGTGATATTTTTTCATTCCCTTGTCAGTTTTCACAGGTCATAAATTTAAGGAAGTTCTACCTTTCATCAGACATAATTTTGATACTGTATCTAAACAAAATTCATACAAAAATACTATTGTGTCTTTGTCTTTTTTAATTTTTAATATTTATAGATTTTTATTGCATATTTAGTTCTATTTCAAATTGATAATTTTAGAACATAAAGTCTATGTATAGTTAGATTGTGCATGTGGTGATAAAATCATTTAAGAAGAATTTGTTTAAAGACTACTTTTCCTCCATCACATGAATATTATACCTTTGCAAAGACAGGCTGACTCACAGTGTGTGGGCCTAGTTAGGATTTCTATTTTTGTGAAAAAAGAGCCTAATCAGAAGCAACTTGGGATACAAAGGGTTTATTTCACATAGACTCCTGCATCATTGTTCATTATGGAAAACTTCAAGGCAGGAACCTGGAGGCAGAAACTGAAGCAGATGTCAAGGAAGAATGAAACTTACTGGTTTGTACCTCATGACTGTTCACTTTCCTTCCTTCCTTCCTTCCTTCCTTCCTTCCTTCCTTCCTTCCTTCCTTCCTTCCTTCTTTCCTCCCTCCCNTTCCCTCTCTGTCTCTCTCTCTCTCTCTTTCTTTCTTTCTTTCTTTCTTTCTTTCTTTCTTTCTTTCTTTCTTTCTTTCTTTCTTTTTTTCTTTCAATTGGATATTTTCTTTATTTACATTACAACTCTTATCCCCTTTCCTGGTTTCCCACCTTCCTGGAAACACCATATCACATCCTCCCTCTTCCTGCTTCTATGAGGGTGTTCAAAAACCCACGCACCCACTCCTAACTCCCCGCCCTTGATCCCCCTATACTGGGCCATCTATTGAGCCTCTATAGGATCAAAGACCTCTCCTCCAATTGATGTATGACAAGGCTATCCTCTGCTACATTTGTAGCTGGAGCCATGTGTACTCCTCTGTTGGTGGCTTAGTCCCTGGGAGTTCTGCGGGGTCTGGTTGGTGAATATTGTTGTTCTTCCTATGGGGCTGCAAACACCTTCAACTCCTTCAGTCCTTTTTCTAACTCTTCTATTAGGGACCCCACACTCACTCCAAATGGTTTGCTCCAAATATCTGCCTCTGTATTTGTAAGGCTCTGGAAGGGCCTCTCAGGAGACAGTCATATCAGGCTCCTTTCAGCATGCACTTCTTGACATCCAAAATTGTGTCTGTGATTGGTGTCTGTATATGGGTTGGATCCCCAAGTGGAACAGTCTCTGGGTGGCCTTTCCTTCAGTCTCTGCTCAGTACTTTATCTCCATATTTGCTCCTGTGAGTATTTTGTTCTCCTTCTATGAAGGACTGAAGCACCCACACTTTGATCTTCCTTCTTATTGAGCTTCATGTGGTATGTGAATTGTATCCTGGTTATTTGGAACTTTTGGGCTAATATCCACTTATCAGTGAGAACATAACATGTGTGTTGTTTTTCTTTTTTTCTTTTTCTTTTTTTTTTTTTTTTTTGTGTGTGTGTGTGTGTTGTTTTTCAATCGGGTTACTTCACTTAACCACTGAGCCAACTCTCCAGCTCTTGCCTCACCTTTATTTCTTACATAAACTCTCCAGCTCTTGCCTCACCTTTATTTCTTACATAACTAGGGATTACCTGGCCAGATATAGCAGTGTGTACTGTTAGCTGTGTCATTTTGCATCATTCATTAACCAAGAAGACTTGTCTACAGGTCAATCTAACAGAAACCTCTTTTCCATTGAGAATCCCTCCCCAAATCAGTCTAGGTTTCTGTCTAGTTGTAGAAATCAACCAGTACATTGTCTATATCTGTTTGTTATGTCCTATTTGGTCCATCAAATATACCACATTTTTTTTTTACCTGTGCTAAATTGTCATTCTGTCAGTATTGCTGCTATGATTCACATGACTTAAAGACTTTATTGCCTCATTATCTGGTTGTTTGCTTTTGTCTTTTATTATATTTATCTAGTCAATTCAATAAAATTTGCACATTATTATCATGGAAGAGCATATCAGTATCTGTGCAATGTTGATATTGCAAGGAAAAAAACCAAAATGATTAAAAACAACTAGGAACTAATAAAAATGCACAGGTCAAAATTAATATTTGATTGTAAATTTTAATTTAAAACATATTTTCATAATTTACATAATGGTGAATAAAATATTGATAATTCATGCCATTATTTTTATTGTCAACGATTTAGAATCTCTTGAATAGGCAGCCTCAGCTCTGAAGAATTGTCCTGATTGTCTCAATTGGGGTAGGAAGAACCAACCTGAATGTGGGAGACACATTGGGGTAGCAGCCAAGCTTTGTAAAAGGAAGGTTATCTACCTCTTGCTTAGTTGATCTTCGCATTTACAGATGACTTGACTTACACCATTGCTATTGAGTCCTTTGATGATAGCAAAATCTCTCAAGCAACTTACCATTGTTTCTGACATCAGATGAGGACTACTGAGTCACCCAGATATGTACAGTGTGTGAATATCAGATTGTCTTGCTTTCTGGTGTAAACAGGTATAGTATATACTTCAGCATAATTAACAATCACTGGCAGTTGATACGACCATATGAACTCTTTTAAGACAGGGTCTCTCTTTGTAGACCTGGATGTCAAAAAGTCACAATATAGGCCAGAATCACTTGTCACTGCCTTCTGAATTCTTGAATGGGAGGCATGAGCCACCATACCCAGCAGATATTTTAAAGTGTAAAAGCTTCTACAACTGATAAATGTGCTAAGTATTAGCATAGAGCCTGTGATATTTAGTTAATATGGTTGAGATTGAGTTACTTTCATATTTAATCATGTGTAAATTATAACATATTTATTAAAATTCATACATGAAAAACAAGCTATGTCTTAGCTTACAAGCATAATTTTTGGTCATAAATCCATTATATTTCCTCCAATGACAATAACTGAAACTAAGAAATTTAAAATAATGGTAAAAACAAAAGAATAGATAAGCAATAGTGAAATACATAGACTCCTCATGAAAATATGAAAAATACATAGACTCCTCATGGAGGGGAATTTTATTTCATTTTACTCCAAGTAAGTATTTTACAATCATATAGGGGACATTTCTGAAAGAGATTTAACACTATTTCATAGCATGAGGATAATGTTTAGTAACAAAAATTCAAACTTTATGCTTTTTAAGTCTAAAGCAAAAATTCAAATATAATAACATCTAATAAATATTTATGACACTCTATTATTATTTTTCAGCTAAGGATGTAAAAAAAAAATCTTCCCAAATTTGGAATGATGTTGCATAGATTACTTTTCTATCAGATATTAAAATTTTTATATATTTTAATAAAATATCTGCTCTTGGTAAAATATTAGCAAAAGAACAGCTAATATGATTTAAATACACAATAGACGAGAATTACTAACAACATAATTATTAAGCCATGGTTGAAGAAAAAAGTCTTATATATGTAATGTTACCAAAATGATCTACTGCTCTAGTCAAATCTGTGATTTAGTTATCACATGCATGAATAATTTACAGAAAGATTAAGTATTTAAATTTCTAAAATAGCAGGGAGGGCTGGTCAGATGACTCTAGTGACAAAAGTTTCGGCTTCACCAGAGGAAGTATTTAGCTCTCAGCACCAGCATCAAGTGATTAAAACTACCTATAAATCCAGATCCAGGATATCTGAATCTCTAGTCTGGCCTTTGTGGGTAGCCATCCATGTGTGGCATGCACTTACCCAGATAAACATTAATTCATACAAATAAACATTTTCAAATGTAAGCATTAAAAGAAAACACATTCAAAAATATATTCAACAAAATTGAAAAAAAAATATATGTGGAGATTTAAAAATTCTTCAGCAGTAGAACATTTTTCTGCAATTATATGTTCTCGTGCTGCTTTGCACAGACTTTTACCATTGCAGATATAAACTCCCCAGACTCCATCTTTCTTTTTTGTTTTATTTCTTTTGTCTTTTATCTTTCTTTACAGCCCAGATGTTATATCACTCTCAGACTGACCTCTGACTGTTCCTCATATCATAGCACCTCCCTGGATTCCAAAAGTATGTCCTCACCCCTCACCTTACCCTACTAGACATCACCCCCACTCCCTGGGGCCTCAGACCTCTAGAGGGTTAGGTGTGGATTCTCTCAATGGGGTCACACCTGGCAGTCATCTGCTGTATGTGTGTCAGGACCCTCATAGCTGCTATATGATATCTGGTGGTTCAGGTTCTGGGAAATCTTAGGGGTCCACGTTATTTAAGACTGTTGGTCTTCCTATGAGGTTGCCGCCATCCTCAGCTTCTTCTAGATTTTCCCTTTGTCACTTCTGGCCTGTACCTTTTGCTTGGAGTAGAACACCAGCTTTTCTGCTCCTCTGAAGACACCACAGTCTAAAGGTTGCCTAGTAGTTCTACTGCACACAGGCAATGAGTAAAAGACCCTTCCCAAAAAGCTGCAACAGCTGGCAACCCCAAGGACCCCAGTGGACCTGGTACCCATCACTCCTCAAATCCCCCACCCCCAGAATTCCACTCCTCTTCCATAGAAGAATAACTACTTTTCTCTTCCTGTGAAGACACCACAGTTTGAAGAACTCCCAAGAGTTTTGCAGGACACTGGGCAAAAGAACCCACAGTTTGAAAGCCTATCCCCCCAGGAGAACAGCTACATATAGGGCAACAGTTTGACTGCTTCTCTGAAGACCCAACAATATGAAGGCCTTCCAGGAGATCTGCTAGACACAAGGCTAAAGATCAGCAGCATGTCTGCTCCTCTGAAAACCCCACAGTCTGAAGGCCTCACAAAAGGTTTGCAACAACCAGGACCACAGGCCTCCCAGGAGAACTACAGCAACCCAGGGTCACAGGAAGCAGGTTCCAGGCAGAGACACCCAGAGCAGCAAACAGCATAGTTAACCAGATGGCAAGAGGCAAGCACAAGACCATAAGCAACAGAAGCCTTTGTTGATACTTTGGTATCATCAGAACCCAGTTCTCTCACAACAGCAAGCCAACACACCTGAAAATCAGGAAGCTGACATAAAATACAATTTCATGAAGATAATAGAGTTCTTTAAGGAGGATATAAATAACTCACTGAAAGAAATACAGGAAAACACAGGTAAACAGGTAGAAGTCATTAAAGAAAAAACAAATAAGTCCCTTAAAGAAATATAGGATAACACAATAATAAAGGTGAAGTAATTAAACAAAGTGGCCCTAAACCTAAAAGTGAAGGTCAAAACCATAAATAAAACACCAATGGAGGCAACAGTTGAAATAGAAAACCTAGGAAAGAAGTCAGGAATTACAGGTGCAAAAATCACCAACAGAATACAAGAGATAGAAGAGAGTACCTCAGTTATAGAAGATACCTTAGGAGATATTGACAGTACTGTCAAAGACAGTTCAAAACATGGAAAACACCTAACTCAAAACATCCAGGAAATCCAGGACACAAGGAGGAGACCATTCTAAGAATAAGAATAGAGGAAAGAAGATTCCCAGCCCTAAAGACTTGAAAATGTCTTCAACAAACAATAAAAAAAAAAAGCCTATAGAACACCAAATAGATTAGATTAGAAAAGAAAATCCTCTCATCACATAATAATCAAAAACACTAAATGCACAGAAAAATAAAGAATATTAAAAATTTTAAGGGAAATAGGCCAAGAAATATATGTAGTCAGACCTTTCAGAATTACACCAGCTTTCTCAACTGAGACCCTAAATTGCCAGAAGAACCAGAACAGGGCTCATGCAGCCTCCAAAGAGAACCAGCTTTTGGTTTTGTTGATTCTTTCTATTGTTCTCTCTGTTTCTATTTGGTTAATATGGGCCCTTATTAAAGAAAACAAAAATCCCAGCCCAGGCTATTATATCCAGAAAAACACTCAATCAACGTGGATGGAGAAATAAAAATATTCCAGTATAAATCCAAATTCAAACAATATCTATCTACCAGTCAAGCTCTACAGATGGTTCTAGAAGGAAAACTCAAACACAAGGAGGGTACCTACACCAAAATAAAAACAACATTAATCAAAATTAATAGACTTTCAACCAGAAGTTATCAAGTGAGATAGGGAAGGGCACTTCATATTCTTCAAAGGAAAAATTCACCAAGAGAAAGTCTCAATTCTGAACATCTATGCCCCAAATGCAAGGGCACCCATATTCATAAAAGAAACGTTACTAAAGTTCAAAATACACATTAAACCCCACACTATAATAGTGGAACACTTCAACACACAACTCTTACTATTGGTGAGGTCACTGAAACACACACACAAAATAAAGCTTTACCAATTTCATTTATGAATATTGATGTACAAATACTCAATAAAATTCTTTCAAACCAAAACCAAGAACACATCAAAAGCATCATTCACTATAATCAAGTAGGCTTCATCCCAGTGATGTAAGTTAGGTTCAATATATGAAAATTCATTAATGTAATCCACTATATAAACAAACACACAAAAAATACATGGTCATCTCATTAGATGGAGAGAAAGCATTTGAAACAACAACAACAAAAACAACAACAACAACGGGCGTGGTGGCGCACGCCTTTAATCCCAGCACTTGGGAGGCAGAGACAGGCGGATTTCTGAGTTCGAGGCCAGCCTGGTCTACAGAGTGAGTTCCAGGACAGCCAGAGCTAAACAGAGAAACCCTGTCTCGAAAAACCAAAAAAAAAAAAAAAAATTTCATGACTCCCAAGAAAGAAATCAAACAAGGCCTCAGAAAATAAATCCAAATAGTGAAAACAATTCTTAACAATAAAAGAACTTTTAGGGGAATCACTGTCCCTGAACTCAACCCAGTAAAGAGCAGTAGTGATAAAAACTGCATGGTACTGGTACAGGGACAGATAGGTTGATCAATGGAATAGAATAAAAGACCCAGAAATAAAACCGTGTACTTATGGACACTCATCTTTGACAAAGAGGCCAAAAATATAATAGGAAAAATTAAAGCATCATCAATAAACGATGCTGACCTAACTGGCAATCTATATGTAGAAAAATGAAAATAGATCTATTTTTTTAACAATAGATCTATTGTTACCTTGCAAAAAGCTCAAGTCTAAGTGGATCAATGACCTCCACATAAAACTAGATACACTGAGTCTAATAAAAGAGAAAATGGGAAAGAGCCTCAAACTCACTGTCATGTGTGTGTGGGTGGTGGTGGTGGAGGGAATTTCCTAAATAGAACTCCAATTTCTCAGGCTCTAAGATCAAGAATTGATACATAGCACCTTATGAAACTGAAAAGTTTCTATAAGGCAAAGGACGTAGTCAATAAGAGAAATTGGCAACCTACAAAATAGGAAAAAAAATTTCACTAACACCATATCCAATAGAGGGCTAATATCCAAAATATAGAACACAAGAAGCTAACCTCCAAAAAGCCCCCAAATAACCCAATTCAGAAATGGTGTACAGAACTAAACAGAAAATTCACAACAAAAATCTCGAATGACTAAGAAGCACTTATAGAAATGTTCAGAGTCCTTAGTGATCATGGAAATGCAAATTGAAAGGACCCTGAGAATCCAGCCACCTTACACCAATCAGAATGCCTAAGATCAAAAGGTCTTGATGACAACACTTGTTGGCAAGGATGTGGTTAAAGAGGAACACTCCTTCATTGTTGGTGGGATTAAAAACTGTTACAACCACTCGAAAACAATCTGGAGTTTTCTCTGAAAAATGGAAATAGATCTACCTGAATATCCAGTATACTACTTTTGAGCATATATCCAAATGCTGTCCCACCATGCCACAGGGGCACATGTTCCACAATATTCATAGGAGTCTTATTTATCATAGCTAGATGCTGGAAACAACCTAGATGTCCCACAACAGAATAATGGATACAGAAAATATGGCTCATTTACACAATGGAATACAGCTCTGTTATGAAGAACAAAAATAGACCTCATGTTTCATTATGGCGAAGTCTTATTTAGAATTGAAGTCTTAGCCCTAGACTCTAAGCTTTAGAGCATCGCCCAATAGAGTGGCCACTTTGTATCTTACATAGCAACTCATTTTATGTAAAATTGATTGTTTTCTTCATCCACCTTTCATGTAACAAAAATGTTTATAGACAGTGTGTCTCTTTCTTCAGAAGTATAATTTCAAATTGAATCTTAACACCTAAACTGTGTTCAAAAACCTAGAAGAGTATTGTAACTTTTTGTAATAATTCACATGAATTTGAAATGAACTTAATTTGACATATATTTTCACTTCATTTATATGTTCAGCAGTTATAGATTCTAGGAAAAAAATTCACTCTATGTTTCAAAAAGAACAATGTGCAGTTTGGTTTTTAAAGAGGAAATGTAACTTTAAAAACTGAAAAGTGAATGATAATCTGTGTCATGATCCAGTGAATATGTAAATGCAAAAACTACTAGGAAAATGTTTAATTAGGAAAATGTAATCAGTCTTCATGTACCAAAAATAATTATCTCAGCATGATGCTATTCAGCTGTTGATTAAAAGTATATATTAATATATTTATAATAATTATATTGCACTCTCCTTTCCATGCAATGAAACCTGAAGATAGTTGTGAGTTTTCTAGGATTTTATAATGAAGAAGAAATCAGAGCCTTCAAAGTGTCCATTTAATGCAACTAAGGAATTGGCAACATAGAAGATTATCGTTTACCATATACTTTTCAGGGATGAAAGTCAACACTCATGAATAAATATATTTTTAAATTAGCAGTTCTTGAACTAACACAAAGCTTCCTTAAAACATATAGAGAAACAATAAAATTATCAAAAGAAAATTGCAGTGGTTGAGACATAGAGATTGAACAAAGATAGGGCAGATCTAGATTAGTTACTATCTAAAAAGATATTAGCTCTGTATTAATATATAAAAATGTTTGCAGATATCCACCATAAAAGAGGATTTCAAGAAAAATATCTCTAAGATTATTTGTGCGTAGATTCTCAATCTGAAAGACATTATTCATAACAATTAACAAAATACTTCTCTTACATGGAGGCAATATTTATATTTGACTTGTATACCATCTCAACATTTGTATGTTCATTCCATTGTAAGCAAATAAATAGAAATGAGTAATGGCTAATGTTTTAGAAGAGACACTAGGAGATTCTACAGTAGAAATTCACAGGTATAATAAGACTGCAGAAGATTTTGTGTAAAAGATTCAGACTAGGAAATATAAACCACAGTAGCTATGTATGCTATTTGAATTCTGGAGAAGTGGGAAAATTTTAAAATGTTGAATTATATCTAATTTCTTTTAAAAATTTGGATTCTACTTCAGACTACCCATAACCATATACATGTGTGGATATTTATATACATATAAACATACATGTACTTATATATTCATATATGTATGTATATATATTCTCATGCATATATGTATATACATATGTGTGTTGATAAATATATGATTATATAAATATGTATATATGCATATGTTAAAATATGAAGATGTATTTATGAATAAATATACTAAATATACATATAATGTTTATATATAAATATAACTAAATACATATTTACATATGTAGATGTACATGCATAGGTGTATATACATATTTATAGAAATACATATATGAGAAGAAAGCTTAATTTAGCTGACTCATTCATAGATTTCTCTCTATTGTGGCATAAAAGGTGAGAATTAATAGGGTAATTCACATTATGAATGTTTGTAGCAGTGAGGACAGGGAAGGTCATAGAGACATGGAGAAGATACAATGGAAGAAACAGACAGACAGACAGACAGAGACAGAAAGAGGGAAAGAGAGAGAGAAAGAGAGAGAGAGAGAGAGAGAGAGAGAGAGAGAGAGAGANGAGAGAGAGAGAGAAAGAGAGAGAGAGAGAGAGGGAGAGAGAGAAAGACAGAGACAGAGAGACAGAGACAGAGAGAGAGAGAGACAGAGACAAAGACAGAGACAGAGACAGAGAACTGGGAAGGAGGTAGAAACACCCTGCCAGACCCACACAAAGGTGTGCTTCACAAGTCTCATCCCTCTCCAGTTGACACTCATTCAATATTAATATTACTATTACTATTCAGCAAAACTGGTAAAATAGTAGATATATATGCCATTTTATTCATATATGGATAAAACATATTATGAAAAACATATATTATGAAATATGACACATATAATATATATGAAAAATTGTAAATAGATATACTAAAATATTCTAGATATAGAATATTGTAAGACCAGCAATACTAAAAGAAAAAAACAATGATTCAGGAAACAAAGGTCAGGAAAACAGCACTGAATCTTATGAAAAGATAGGTGAACATGTAGAGATAGAAGCTGTGATTTCTGTATTTTACTAGGAAAAATTAGGTAGTAATCATATTAAAAGTAATTGAATCAAGAGATAAATAAAAATGGAGAAAGAGTAGAGAAGAAACTACTGGAAAATAAGTGGAGACCATGACTAGGAAATATTACTTCAGAGTTCCCACATCTTCAGAAATGTTTTCCAATGAATTCCAAACTCATGTCAGTATGGCAGGGGGTATTAACAACTTCACATCCTGGGCCATGCCACTAGCTCTATGGTTGTGATGTGTCTATTTTTATACTATGTTATTAGAAGCATAACATCTGAATACTTTGTTAGACATTTTAAATTTAGTATGATTTCAAGATTTCAGATTTATTTCAGGAGTGGTGTGTGTAGTTTGGGCTTTTCTAAGAATTCATGTAGTCATTGGTTGGTTATTTTTTTCTATGTAAGGATTGCTGTTGAGACCATGGTAATAACTGCACTACATCTACAGATGGATTTAAATTATGTGTGCATAAATATTTCACATCTGCTAATGTTCTGATATAAATTTTCCCCAAGTATTTATTCTCATGCTTTCAAACATACTTTGAAGTTTTTATTATGAAAATCTTTTATTTACTTAAGTGATTTTCCATTCTATATTTTAAAAAGAAATTCTATAATTTCTTCTTTAAATATTTATTCATGCTAGTTCATTTGTATATGATACCAAAACTGATGTTTACATTGGATTATGTCTTCTCTAAGTAAATTCTTTTATTATTTCCAATAGATTTGTGTAAGGAGACTTTATAGACACTGGCATAGATAGATCTACATTATGCAAATGTTGTAAACAGAGATGATTTAGTCAGTTCTTCCTAGTTTGTTTGGCCTTGTAGCTGTTCTTCTATAATGTAATCATTTTTTCCATTCCAGGTTTGACAGACAGTACAAAAACTGTGAGCAAAACATCTGAGACCATTCAACTTCAGCTGTCACAGGTGAAGCAATTCATCATAGAGTGATAGGATACCAAAGAACAAAATGCTGTGTTTAGGAAACAAAACACTGTTGTAGACAGGAAAATATCAGGATTGAAGAACATATTAGGGACTACATATCTGATAGGAGTTTAAGGATAAATCACAGAGGGAACGTACAGAGTTCAAAACCAAAAGAAAATGAACAAAAATATCACTGTCATCACAATGACAAATGATTTAAATAAAAATTAAATCAAAGTTGAAGAGTTTTAAGAAATTACTTGAAAATAGTTAATATGAAATGCAAACCAAGATCACAACGAGGTATCCCTGTATATTTACATATACAAATTTGATAGAATATCAGTTGGTACCATCTCTATCAAAAATGATATTATTTTCTCGAAAATATTACCATAGAGAACTAACATATGATATTGCAAAAAATGTTCTAGGAATTCAAACTAAGTCATTTAATCATGATCTCAAAAAACATAAATGGGTCCCTGTATGCATTTAAGGTTTTTTCACAATATTGATACATAGCAGGACTGTTACTTAATCTCAATGGGAAAAATAATGCAGGAAGAGAACAGCTGTAAAAGGAATGGAGGTCCTCCCTTAAAAATGAGAAAATTTAAGACGGTGAGTTGATATTTTTCTTTGTAAATCTATCATTTAAAAAGTGCCAAGGTAATCATTTGGAGAAATAAAGCAAAGGATAGCTAGAAAATCAAGAAAGTCATGAAAAGATTGTAAAAGCCATCCCAAAACAAAAAGACATTGGAGAGAAACATAGAGCAATTCTGTAGCTTGAAAATTGTCTCCTTTGTTAGAGAGAGGTGAAGTCATGGACACTGTGTAAGCTTAGAGTATGCTGTCAGTCCTGGTGTCAGCAAACTGATAACTAAGGCATAGAAAATTCTCACAATGCTCATCAATCTTAAATACAAAATGAGGATTTGGTGTGATAGCATTAGCTCTTACAAGGTAGGCTGGAGTCCCCACTGTCTGCTGAGAAAACCCTTTGTCCCAGAAGACAACATCCTTTGGACCCGCCCACAGACATTCACCTGTGCCTTCTAAGACTGGGGGTTGGGGACTGGGGTTTTTTCACACACTATATAAACTGAGTTCCTACATTAAACTTCGAGCTTTGATCAGTAAAAATATTGTCTTGGCTCCATTTTTCTCTAGCACATTCCATTTCAGTCCAGCCCGCATCTCAGGATGATCCCAGACCAGGTTCAAGTGAGTTTTGCTACAGACAGAAACTCACAGCTGGCACCCAATGGACTGGACCTGAACATGGTGGAAATGAACTGAGCAGACGCTGCCTTTGTGAAGCTTCACGTAAGAGAGTATCATATTGTGCCCCCCCCACCCCCCGAAACAGGTAAATTGTTACAGGCACAATACAGGTTAGGTTGGTACGGTGTTGGCCCGACATCTCTACCGCCTAGGTTGGCAGTGTGAAATGGATTTAGATAATTTCAGGCATGTTTATGTCCGCAGTCCTCGAGAACTGCATCAGGCGAGAGGAATTGGGTTTAAAAAAAAGAAGTCTCTAGGCATGTTTATGTCCACAGTCCTCAATTTAGTTTGAAAAAGATGTGGTAAAAAATTTTAGATTCTTACTGGCCATGGTTTAGAGAGTAAATGTACTTTAATATTCTCCTGGAGACCAAAATCCAGAGATGTCTGGCTTTCGCTCTGGACTCCTACAGGCGAAGTTTGATACCTTCTATGTATTGGCTATGTCTGGTGCACCAATTGTCCACATGTCAAGTCATGTGTTTCTTTTTCATTGTCTGAATGAGTGACCGTTCTGTGTTTCATGTCTAAAAGTACTAAAGGTGGCTAAAATCTTGCCTGCTGAGGCAGCCTTGGCACTGCAGATCCAAAAGAGGCTTGTGGCTTAGCCAGGAATCAAACACAGCAGGAGGGCCCCTGCAAGAAACTCTCTTTAAGAGTTCCTTTGAACTCTGAATTTTAATGCAAAAAAAAAAACAAACAAAAAAAAACAAAAACAAAAACAAAAAACAAAAAACAAAAACTGATAGTTGTTTTTTTTCCCTAAAAATTTCTCATGATTAGTGTTTTTAGCAAGTGACAAGTGCCTTTATTTGTAATATTATAGCTATAAAACATAAAATTCTATGGTCTAAATTTATAATTTGTGTAGCCGCTTCATTTGGGTTTTTGACTTGTCTTAAGGGTATAAAAAATGCTCTGCATGGCTTAAGTTATTGGCGTTAATTAAAAGTTATAATATTGGTTACAAAAGGTTAGCTTTAAAATGGTAACTTAGGGTTGGAGTCATTTTAAAAACGTGGCATAAGCAGGCCAAAAAACTAGGCCTCTAGAAAAACTTCTAATTGAGATAATATTTAACATGACTCCTTCCTAAAAATGTTGGCTTATAAATAAGACATGCATTCATGGGTATACATTAGCAGCCAAACCTTGTAACTTAATAGTGATGTTTCCAACATTATTTTCAAAGATGATAGTTTTAAAATTGGGTTTTGCTTTCCCATCGGGGAGGGACAAAGCTCAAAACAGCCTTGTCAAGGCCTGTGTGGCTTTTCCTTTCTTTTACAAACCTCGTCTAAGGAAGTTCTTGTGACATCACCCCTATCTGCCTTCAGGGAGACTACCCAGGTGTTACTCATAATAAAGTTTTAATTCAAAATTTATGAGGTCGATCATGCATTACAAGGTGGCTTGCCTACTTCATATAAAATTATTAAAGAGTTTGTTTTTCCTTGATAATTGTTAAGGAGTTTGTTTCTGGTAAACTGGTAATCACTAAAAAGTTTTCCCTCTGAGTGTAGCTTATACAGCTTACATTATGTAAAAATAATTTTTATTATCTCTGCTTTAATACATGAAGCTAAGAGTTAAATTTTTCAGCGTGGTAAGTATTAGCTAAGGCCTATAGAAAAAAGTTTACCTCAAATCCTGCTCTCACACGAGGAGTTTTAAAGTTCTGGAGAAATAATTTGCTCCATAAAATTCAGAGACCTTATCCTTTTGATATTAAAGGTTTTAGTTATGCTAAGAAAAAATTGTGATATATAAAAAATTTAAGAACAAAATTTGATTTGCTTCAAAATGTTTATTTTTCAAGCTTCCAAGAGATGTTAATGGGCTAGCATCTTATTATAAGGCTTCAAATTAATTTAAACCTTTCTATTTTATCTCGAGAGATGCAATTTCTTTGGTAAAAAACAAAAGTCCTTGCAAAAAACAAAAGAAGCTTTTCNAATTGTTATCAATTATAATCATTGGTAACTAAATACTAGCTGCTTATTTTAGTTATAGTTATTAAGTGCCCATAGCCATTGTTTGTCAAGAGAAGGTTTTGATGTAAAATCATTTTTCTTCTCTAAGTAAAATCTTAACACCCTATTGTAAAGGTGCTGTGTTACTAATTAGAATTAAAAATTCCACTTTCCAAACAGCAAATTGGGTATTGCAAAATACTACTATTTGGCCTACTGCATACCATCATTTTTAGATACAATTGACTATCATCCTAAAGATGAAAATTGCCTTTATGCATGCATTTGTATGCATACACCCATTTTTACTGTATTTATAAGCTGCCTTTTGTAAAGAAAAGTATTTGTAAATTACATCACATGTTTTTTCCTTTTTAGTTTCCTCCTGTTTCACCACAAATAATTAAACCGGGTTCTGTAGATGGTTTTTTCACCTGTAAATTATCAAGCCTTAATTTGTATACTAATGGTCAATATATCTCAGCTTAAAGTTGCTCAAATATTGTTTGTCTCTCAAATACTATATTTCTCAAACTGTTGCAATTTGCAATTGTTTATGCATATACAACTCATAAAAAAATGATGTTTTCTTAAGAAGACTTATCTTTAGACATTTTAAAAATTTGTCCTAGCCTGCCCGGACAAGGCCTCTTAAGACAATGCCATGCTAAATTTTTACCAGGCATATTTTAGACCTTACATAAAAATAATTGGCTATATAATCTTGTTCCTTACAAAATAATAGTGGCTTACATAATAAATTGGTATTTTCAAAGATAGTGAACGTCAAATTGTAAAAAAATTGTTCTCGTGTACTTAGCTTCTACCTATTTCCACCTAATGATGTAAATTCTTAAAGACTTAATCAATTGCTACAAATGGATGCTCTAATTTCTGATAAATAAATAAATAACCAATGCACGTGTAACTACTAATACTTTTTCAGGCCTTCTGCTCTATAACAAAAACAATTAAAATACAAGTTAACCATTGCTTATGTTAAAAATTCTTTATATGTTTGATATTCTAAATTAATTTAAAACAGATGTTGGAACTGGCTATAACAATCAAGTATTTCAAATGTACCCATGTCACTGAGACTTTTATAAGTCTCAAGACAAGGTACTGCAAAACTTTAAAAACTTTATCTTTTTAACAAAGAAAGGTCCTTCCCAAAAAAGTTTGTTATCCTGTTACTGTTCAACTCTTTGGCTTTTGTTTTCAAGCAGGTCAACTAACCCCGACGGTGGGCAGACAGTGCTATTCAGACTCATCTTCCTACATGGAGTGGTGGCAAAAACCCTTCAGCATCTAAACATATATATTGTGGTTTGGTCTGGCCAAGGTGAACGCCCTTAATAAGTGGTGCTGGCATTAGGGCACGATGTTAAAAATATCACGGTTAGGCTAGCTACTAAATGTCATGCTTCCTTCCAATATGTTTGTGTCACGCCATTACCTTATAATAGAACCATTGTCTGGAAAACGACTAAAGCTCAATTGCGGGGAGTTTGGAGAGATACTGATATCTCTCATGACTTGGTTCCGTTAAAGGCATAAAATTTCAGTTATTAGCAAAAGACATTTGGACACTTAAAACATTGATAAATTGACTACATTCTGGAACTTCGACTAAAACTAAAATTAATAGGGAGAAAATGCCACCACCACTCTAGTAGTGACCCACATCAGGCCTAAAAACCTAGAGGAGTCCTGAAAAAAAAAATCTCAAAAGAGACTCAGCCTCCTAGAGTCCTGGCATTTCCAATCATATATTACATGAATCCTATCCGCATGTTAATAATGCCTCTAACAGAGCCAAGCCCAGGGCATAGCTTAGAGTAAAATGTAAAATACGTGTGGAAGTTATGTTCATATTCTAGTATTTACCAAGGCCCAGGATATAGGGGAATTGTGGTATTGCTTTAGCAGGAACACCCAAAATCAGGTATTTTTTTCCTCCTGGGCCTAAAGGAATCAGCATAATTGAGGATTTACTGGAGAACCCCTGGTGGTGGGTTGAAAATTCTGACTAGCCTTGCAGCGGACTTCCTCCTCAAGCTGCTTGTTCCCACCACTAGACTAATAAATCAGTTTGGGAAAATCTGCATCAGGTGTGGCCACCAGCCCCCATGGTTCCTGGATAATAGAGCATAAATATATTTTGTGACAGACCAGCTAATTTTATTAAAAATTAAGGGTGGAAATGTTGGGGTCTCCCAGCTCTCTGTTGCCACTGGACCACCTGCAGTTATCCGCCAAGCCTACCTTACTGTTTAAACTAATCACTGTCCTTCAAAATGCAGCCCCCCGCAGGCACTAAGATCAACAGGCAGTAACCTTAAGATCCACCAGAGCTGCTCTGCTGTCGCCGAGTGGCCACAGTCTGCTGAGAAGTCTGTTTGTCACAGAAGACAACATACTTTGGACCTGCCCACAGACATTCACCTGTGCCTTCTAAGACTGGGGGTTGGGGACTGGGTTTTTTCCCACACTATATAAACTGAGTTCCTACATTAAACTTCAAGCCTTGATCAGTAAAAATATTGTCTTGGCTCCATTTTTCTCTCATACATTCCATTTCAGGCCAGCCCGCCTCTTAGGATGAACCCAGACAGGATTAAAGTGAGTTTTGCCACAGACAGAAACTCACATACTGAAACCTAATTACCACCTCTATTTCACTTCTCTTTCCTCTTCGGATTTAATTCCCTCACTCCATCCAAGTCTGATGATTATTTTATGTCCCCTTCAGAATGAGATTCACATATCTTCCCTTGAATCCTCCTTATTAGTTTCATTTGGTTTGTGAACTATAGTATGGTTGTACTGTACTTTTTAGCTAATGCCCACTTATAAATGCATGTGTCCTAGGGTTGGGTTACCTCACTCATGATGATATTTTCTAATTTTTTTTCCATTTTCCCATAAATGTCTCAGTGTCTTTGTTTTTGAATAGCTGGATAGGATTCAGTTATACAGATATACCACAATTTCTTGATCCATTCTTCAGTTGGGGACATCTAGGTTATTTCGAGTTTCTAGTTATTACAAATACAGCTGTTATAAACAAATTAAGCAAGTGTCTTTGTGGTGTATTGGTATAGTGGGGCATCTTTTGAGTATATGTTTAGAAGTGCTATAGCTAAATCTTAATGTAGAACTTTATTCAGTTTTCTAACAAACCACCAGATTGATTTGAAAAGTGGTTGGACATGTTTGCATTCCCACCAGTAATGAAGGAATGTTTGACTTACTCTGCAACCTTGCCAGCCTATGCTATCTCTTGAGTTTTTTATCTTAGCCATGATGGATATAAGACAGAATTTCAGAGTCATTTTGATTTGCATTTCCCTGCTGACTAAGGACTCTGAGCATTTCTTTAAGTGCTTCTTGGTCCTACTTGGAATAGGAAATGGTTGGTTTCATTTTTCTGTCTTGTAAGTTCTTAACTGGGGGAAGACAGGATAGGAACTAAAAGCAGGTCCCTGATACAACTGAAGGAGAAGCCATAAACTCCATTGTAAACTTGCTGGTTATTCATGTCTTATTCAGTTTGGTTTCTTGAACAACTCTAAACCATCTTCCTAGAGGTGGCACTGCTTACAATGACCTAGACATTCCCACATCAAACATCAATTGAGAAAATGCACCATAGACTTGTTTACATGCCAATTTGATTGGTCTATTTTCTCAATTTCAGACCTTTCTTCCCCACTGAGTATAGCTCATGTCACATTTTTGTAAACCCAGCAGAACCTTAAGTAAAAATAAATAGATAGATGATAGATAGATAGATAGATAGATAGATAGATAGATAGATAGATGATAGATAAATGAAAGAAAATTTGGTAAAGGATAAAGAAGTGTTATACATATAATTCATGTGTATTGTAACAAAAAAATTAATCTTTGACAAATGAGCTAAAACCATCCAGTTGGAAAAAAGACAGCATTTTCAACAAATGGTTCTGTCTCAACTTGCAGTTATCATGTAGAAGAATACAAATTGATCCATTTTTATCTCCTTATACAAAGCTCAACTCTAAGTGGATCAAGGAACTCCACATAAAACCAGAGACACTGAAACTTATAGAGGAGAAAGTAGGGAAAAGCCTCTAAGATATGGGCACAGCAGAAAAATTCTTGAACAGAACACCAATGGCTTGTGCTGTAAGATCAAGAATCAACAAATGGGACCTCATAAAACTGCAAAGCTTCTGTAAGGCAAAAGACACAGTCAATAAGACAAAAAGGCCACCAAAAGATTAGGAAATGATTTTACCTATCCTAAATCTGATAGGGGACTAATTTCCAATGTAAATAAAGAACTCAAGAAGCTGGACTCCAGAAAATCAAATAACATCATTAAAAATGGGGCACAGAACTAAACAAAGAATTCTTAACTGAGGAATACTGAATGGTTGAGAATCATCTGAAAAAATGTTCACCATCCTTAATCACCAGGGAAATGCAAATCAAAACAACCCTGAGATTCCACCTCACACCAGTCAGAATGGCTAAGATCAAAAATTCGGGTGACAGCAGATGCTGGCAAGGATGTGGAGAAAGAGGAACACTACTCCATTGTTGGTTGGACTGCAAGCTTGTACAACCACTCTGGAAATCAGTCTGGTGGTTTCTCAGAAAATTGGACATAGTACTACCGAAGGATCCAGCAATGCCTCTCCTGGACATTTATCTAGAAGATGTTACAACTGGTAATAAGGACACATGCTCCACTATGTTCATAGCAGCCTTATTTATAATAGGTAGAATCTGGAAAGAAACCAGATGACCCTGAACAGAGAAATGAATATAGAAAATGTGGTACATTTACACAATGGAATACTACACAGTTATTAAAAACAATGAATTCATGAAAGTTTTAGATCTCAAGGATTTCATCCTAAGTGAGGTAACCGCATATGATATGCATTCACTGATAAGTGGATATTGGGACAGAAGCACAGAATAAGCCAAGATACAATTTGCAAAACACATGGAACTCAAGAAAAAGTAGACCAAAGTGTGGCTACTTTGTTCCTCCTTAGAATGGGGAACAAAATACCCATTGAAGGAGTTACAGAGACAAAGTTTGGAGCTGAGATGAAAGGATGGACCATCCAAAGATTGCCCTTATGGGATCCATTCCATAATCAGCCACCAAATGCAGAGACTATTGCATATGCCAGCAAGATTTTGCTGAAAGGACACTTATATAGCTGTCTCTTGTGAGAATATGCTAGTACCTGGCAAATACAGAAGTGGATGCTACAATCATGTATTGAATGGAACACAGGGCCCCCAATGGAGAAGCTAGAGAAAGGACCCAAGGAGCTGAAGGGGTATGCATCCCTATAGGCGGAACAACAATATGAACTAACCAGTACCCCCAGAGCTTGTGTTTCTAGCTGCATATGTAGCAGAAGGCCTAGTTGGCTGTCATTCAGTAGGGAGGCCCCTTGGTCTTGCAAACTTTATATGCCCCAGTACAGGGAAACGCCAGGGTCAAGAAGTGGAAGTGGGTGGGTAAGGGAGCAAGGAGGTGGAGGGTATAGGGGACTTTAGGGATAGCATTTGAAATGTAAATGAAGAAAATATCTAATAAAAATTATATATATATATATATATATATATAATTTATATATATATATATATATATAAGTGAAAGCAACATCATCTTGTAATGACTGTACTTAGTGCATTATTATGATGTATGGAGAGTCTTTCTTTGCTAAATACTCAATAACCCCTTTTGTTCAACCCCCATTGCTGGCCACAGTTCTTAGAGAGTAACAATTTGTAAGATATGTATAAAAAAATAATGTTAGGAAAGTCCAATAAAATGAGAGCATTTAAGCCTAGTATAGGAAACACATTCCAAAGCCTTAATTGATTCACTGGATGAGTAGAAGAATATAGATACAGGAACAAAATTTATTAAGGTCCTGTTAGTCTGACCATTTTTTAAATTGGGTTATTTGGTGTTTTTGTGACTATGTTCTTGAGTTCTTTATATATTTTGAATGTTAGCCTTCTGATGGATGTAGGGATGATGAAAATGTTTTTCTGTTCTGTAGGCTGCCACATTTTTCTATTGATGGTGTCTAGAGATTTGCAAAAGATTATCAGTTTTATGAGGTCTTCTATTAATTGTTGATCTTAATGCCTGAGATATTTGTGTTTTGTTCATCAATTTCTTTTATTGACCAATTAGTAGAAGGATATTCCCAATTTGCTCTTCTATTACATTTAGTGTGTCCAGTTTTATGTTGAGTTCTTTGATCCACTTGGACTTGAGCTTTGTGTAGGGTGATAGATATGTATCTATTTTATTGTGCTATTTGCAGACATCCAGTTAGCAAAACACCATATCTTGTAGATGGTTTCTTCTTTGCACTATATGGATGTGGCTTCTTTGTCAAACATCAGGTGTTCATAGGTGTGTGGATCATTTCTAAGTTCAATTCAATCCCACTTATCAAGATGTCTGTTTCTAAATTTATATTTCATGGTCTGGAAAGAATATTAGAATTTTTATTGGAATTGTGTTTGAATCTAAAGATCATTATTGGTAACATGGTCATTTTTTACTATGCCCTTCTACTTAATGAGCATGGGAGATCTTTCCATTTTCTGATCTACCTCAATTTCTTTCTTCAGAGACTTTACATTCTCGTAAAACAGTTCCTTTCACTTGCTTTGTTATGATCATACCAATGTTTCTGGCATTATAAAGCATGTTATTTTCTTGATTTCTTTCTTACTTAATCATTTGTATAAAGGAGGGTTACTGTTTTTTTTTTGTTTGTTTGTTTGTTTTAGTTAATTTATTATCCAGCCACTTTGCTGAAGGTGTTTATAAGCTGTATTATTTCTCTGGTAGAATTTCTGGTTTCACATATGTACAATATCATATCATCTGCAAATAGTTATACTTTGATTTCTTTTCCAATTTGTATCTCCTTGATATTTAGTTATCTAACTGCTTTAGCTAAAATTTCAAGTACTATGTTGAACATATATGGAGTGGGGTGGCAGTCTTGCCCTGTTACTGATTTCAGTAGAATTGCTTTAAGTTTCTCCTCATTCAGTTTGATGCTGCCTATTGGCTTGTTTTATATTTCTTTTATTATATTTTGGTATGTACCTTGTGTCCCGGATCTAAGAATTTTTACTTGAAAGGGTATAGGATTTTGTCAAATACTTTGTCAGCATGTAATGAGATGATGGTGCAGTTATTTCTTTAAGTTTGTTTATATGGTAGACTTTGTTGATAGATTCTCTGATATTGAACCATCGGTGCATCCCTGGGATCATAGTGGATCCTGTCGGATCATGGCAGATGATGTATTCAATGTATTCTTGAATTTTATTTGTAGGTATATTACTGAGTATTTTTACATCAATATTCATAATGGAAATTGGCTTGAAATTCTCTTTCTTTGTTGAGTCTTTGAATGGCTTGAATATCAGGGTGACTATATACACATAGCATGAATTTGGGAAAGTTCCTTTTATTTGATTTTGTTGAATAGAATAGTTTGAGGAGTATTGGTATTAACTCATTTGAAAGTCTGGTATTATTCTGTGATATTTCAATCTGGCTCTGCACTTTTTTTGGGGTGGGGGGCTTGGACAAATTTTAATGACTCTTTTTATTTCTTTAAGTGTTGTAGTACTACTTAGATAGTTGACCTGATCTTAATTTACCTTTGGTAAGTGTTATCTATCTAAAAAATTGTCTATTACATTTACATTTTCCTATTTTGTGTTGTAGAGGCTTTTGAAGTAACACCTAAAGGTTCTTTGAATTTCCTCAGTGTCTGTTGTTTTCTCTCACTTTTGGTTGCGAGTTTGTTAATTTTGATACTGACGTCTGATTTTTAGTTACTTTGGCTAAGTGTCTGTATATTTTGTTGTTTTTTTCTCAAAGAACCACCTCTTGGTTTCATTGACTGTATTGTTCTCTTTGTTTCTAATTCATTTCATCCTTAATTTTAATGTTTCTTGCTCTTTACTACTCATTGGTGTGTTTGCTTCAGTTTTATCTAGAGCTTTCATATATACATTTAAGTTGCTACTGTGAGAGTTCGCTAATTTCTTTATAGTTTCTTCATTGTGTCCCATAAGTTTGGGTATGTTGTTCCTTCATTTTCACTGAATTCTAGAAGGGTTTTATTTTGTTGATGAGTTTCTTCCCTGACCAGTGATCGTTGAGTAGAACATTGTTCCATTTCTATGACTTTGAAGGCATTCTGTTGTTGAAATCCATCTTTAATCTAAACTGGTTTGATAAGATACAAGGTGTTATTTCAATTCTCTTGTATCTGTTAAGGCTTTGTTTGTGACATACTACATGATCAATATCGGAAAAGGTTCAATAAGGTGCTGAAAAGAAGTTATTTGTGTCTTCTCTCTCTCTCTCTCTCTCTCTCTCTCTCTCTCTCTCTCTCTTCCTCTCCCTCCCTCTCTCCCTTCCTCCCTCCTTCCCTCCCTTCCTTCCTCCCCCCCCTCTCTGTGTTTGGATGAAATGTTGTAATGTTGTGTAGATATGTTTGGTCAGATTGATTCATAACCTTGCTTATTTTCATTATTTCTCTGTTTGGTTTTTGTCTGGACGACTTGTCCATGCGAGTGTGGTATTGAAATCTCCCATTATTAATGTGTGTGGTTCAATGTGAGGTTTAAGATTTAGTAGTATTTCTTTACAAATGTTTATGCCTTTGAATTTAGGGTATAGATATTCAGAACAGAAATATCATTTGCAAGATTTTTCTTTGATGTATACCTTACCCCATCTCTTTTTGCTAATTTTGGTAGAAAATCTCTTTTAGTGGATATTAGAATAGCTAGTCCAGCTCGCTTCTTTGGATAATTTGCTTGGATAACTTTATTCCAAAAATTAACTCTGAGATAATATCTGTATTTTTTACTTATCTGTGTTTCTTTTTCTTTTCTTTTTTTTTTTTTTATTCTCTGATCAAAAATAGTTTAATCATCTTCTGTCCCGCGCTAATTATCTCGCCAGCAAGAAACGACGCGGCACACAAACAGGATCCTTCTGTAGCAGGCTTTAATGCATCTTGAGAGGGAGAGCATAAGCTTCACAATGTGGAGACCCTGAGAACAAAGACTGCCTCCCTTATATAGGAGGTTTACTCCGCCTCGGACATGGCAGCCCTTGATAGGCCANATCCGGGTCGCCCGAGGTGGCGTAGAAAGCGAGCACTTTGGTAGAAAGCGAGCACTTTGGCACAGAGAGCAGGAAAGCACTAGCGCATACGCAATGGGGTTGCATGTCAGCTTTGCAGCGGATGTCGGCGCCATCTGGTGATGGTGATATGTGAGGTGGTGCCCCACAATCTTCTTAGTGTAAAAAGTGATTGAGTATACAAAACCACCTGTCAAGGGTGTCTGCCCAACACTAATGCCTAGAGGGAAGATAAAAGCACACTTTCCCCTTCTTTCTCTTTGTCCTCCTGCCCTCCAATTCTCCATTTCTTCTTCTTTTGCTTTTACATTTCAAATGGTATCCCCCTTTCCAGTTTCACCTATACAAGCCCCCACCCCCTCCTTGCTTCTCCCTACCTCTATGAGAGTGGTCCCCCAACTGCCTACCAACTCCTGACTCAGCAGCCTAGCATTTTCCTATTCTGGGTCTTCAAGCCTCCACAGGACCGAGAGATCACCTCACAATGAACCCAGATAAGGCAATTCTCTGGTACATATCTATCTGGAGCCATGGGTAATGGCTGTGTAATCGTTGGTTGGTGGTTTAATCCCTGGGAGTTTTAGGGGGTCTGGTTTGTTGATATTATTGTTCTTCCTATGAGGTTGCAAACCCCTTCAGCTCCTAAAGTCTTTGCCCTTACTTCCACAATGGGATCCCTGTGATCAGTACAATGTTTGGCTGTATACATCTGCATCTGTATTTGTCCAGCTCTGGCAGCATCTGTCAGGGAACAGCTATACCAGGCTCCTGTCAGTAAACACTTCTTGGCATCAGAATTAGTGTCTGGGTTGGTGTCAGCAGACAGGATGGGTACCTAGACTGACAGTCTCTGGGTGGTCTTTCCTTCAGTATTTTCTATACTCTTTGTCCCTTCATTAACTTTTGACAGGAGGAATTCTGAATTAACATTATTGAGGTGGATAGGTGGTCCCATCCTTCAACTGGGGATCATACCTAACCACTGAATATGGTCTCTACAGGTTCTATCTCCCCTTTGTTGGGTATTTCTGCTAAAGTCCTCCCTGTTGGGTCCTGGGAAACACTTGTGTCCCTGGCATCTGGGACTTTCTAGTGGCTACCACCAGTTCCACTTCCCCAACCACTATAAACCTCCTTTTAAATCACTGAACCACTGTACTTCTCCCCCATCTCCTCACTTATCAGGACCACCACTGCTTTCCCCTCCCCCTCCTCTCCCTCCCAGATCGCTCTCTCCCTCTACTACCCAGAGATTATTCTCTTCTCCCTACTGTGTAGTACTGTAGCATCCACACTTTGGTGTAATCTTTCTTCTTGTGTTTCCTGTGGTCTGTGAGTTGTAGCATGGGTATTCTGAGCTTTTTTTTTTTTCTAATATCCATGTATCAGTGAGTATGTACCATGTGTGTTGTTTTATAACTGGATGAGCTCACATAGGATGATATTTACAAGTTCCATCAATTTGCCTATGAATTTCATGAAATCATTGTTTTTAATAGCTGAGCAGTACTTCGGTGAGCAAATGTACAATATTTACTGTATGTGCTGAAGAACATCTGGGTTCTTTCCAGCTTTTGGCAATTATAAATAAGGTTGCTATGAACATAGGGGAGCATGTGTTCTTGTTATACCTTGGAGCATCTTTTGGGTATATGCCCAGGAGTGGTAGATCTGAATCCTCTAGTAGAATTGTTACCAGTTTTCTGAAGAACGGCCAGGCTGATTTCCAGAGTAGTTGTACCAGCTTGCAATCCCACCAGCAATGGAGGAGTGTTCCTCTTTCTCCATATCCTTTTCAGCATCTGCTGTCACCTGAGTTTCATCTTAGCCATTCTTACTGGAATGAGGTGGAATCTAAGTGTTGCTTTGAGTTGCATTTCCCAGATATCTATAGATATTGACCATTTCTTTAAGTGCTTCTCAGCCAATCGATATTCCTCAGATGAGAATTCTCTATTTAGCTCTGTACCCCATCTTTTAATAGGGTTGTTTGGTTCTCTGAATTCTAACTTTTTAACTTCTTTCTATATTTTGATTATTAGGTCTCTATCGGATATAGGGTTAATAAATATCTTTTCCCAATCTATAGATTACCGTTTTGTCCTATTGCCAGTGTCTTCTGCCTCACAGAAGCTTCAATTTTATGAGGTCACATTTGTCAATATTTGATCTTAGAGCATAAGCAAATGGTGTTCTGTTCAGAAAAATTTCCCCTGTGCCAATATGTTCAAGGCTTTTGCTCACTTTTTCTTCAGGTAAATTCATAGCATCTGGTTTCATATGTCACTACTTGATCCACTTGGACTTTGCCTTGTACAAGGCAATAAGAATAGGTCAATTTGCCTTCTTTTACATGCTGGCTGCCAGTTGAACCAGCAACTTTTGTTGAAAATCCTTTCTTATTTCCACTGGATGGTTTTGGCTCCTTTGGACATTTTTACTATGTTAATCCTGCTGATCTATGAGCATGAGAATCTTTTCATCTTCTGAGTTCTTCTTCAATTTCTTTTTTCAGAGACTTGAAGTTCTTGATACAGATCCTTTACTTGCTTTGTTAGCATCACAATAAGATATTTCATATTGCATGTGACTATTGTAAAGGGTGTTATTTCCATAATTTCTTTCTCTGACCATTTATCCTTTGAGTAAAGGAAAGCTACTGCTTGTTTGAGTTAATTTTATATCCAACCACTTTGCTGAAGTTGTTTGTCTGTGTAGGAGTTCTCTGATGAATTTTTTTAAGTCACTTAAATATACTACCATATCGTGGGCAAATAATGATATCTTGACTTCTTCCTTTCCAAATTTGTATCCCTTTGATCTCCCTTTGTTGCCCAATTGGTCTGGCTAGAACTATATTGAATAGGGGGAGAGTGGTCAGCCTTGTCTTGTCCCTGATTTTAGTGGAACTGCTTTAAGTTTCTCTCCATTTAGCTATTGGCTTGCAGTATATTAACTTGATTAGATTTAAGTATGGACCTTGAATTCCTATTATCACCATTACCTTTAGCATGAAGGGGTGTTGTACTTTGTCAAAAGCTTTTTCAGCATCTAATGAGATAATCACGTTTGTTTGTTTTTTTTTTAATTTGAGATTGTATTATGTTGATAGATTTCCATATACTGGACCATCTCTGCATCTCTGAGATGAACCCTACTTGACCGTGCTGAATGATCATTTTGATGTGTTCTTGGATTTAGTATGCAAGAATTGTATTGAGTATTTTTGCATCAATATTCATGATGGAAATTGGTCTGAAATTGTCTTTCTTTGTTGGATCTTGGTCTGGTTTAGTTATTAGTGTAACAGATTTCATAGAATGAATTAGATAATGTTCCTTCTGTTTCTGTTTTATGCAATATTTTGAGAAGTATTGGTATTTGATCTTTTTTGAGTGTCTGATAGATTTCTGCCCTAAAATCATCTGGTCCTGTGGAAGTTTTGGTTGGGAGAGTTTTATTCTCTGTTTCCTTAGTGCCTCTACTTCCTTATGGGTTATGGGATTGTTTAAATGGTTTATCTTATCCTCATTTATATTAGGTACTTAGTATAGTCTAGAAAACTATCCATTTTATCTAGATTTTCCAGTTTCGTTGAGTACAGGTTTTTATTATGGGATCTGATGACTTTTTTAATTTCCTCAGTTTCTGCTGTTATGTCTTTCTTTCCATTTATGAATTTGTTAATTTGGATACTGCATCTGTGACCTAAAAGAATTGCTACTCCAGCTTGTTTCTTGGGACCATTTTTTTTCTGGAAATATTTTTTACATTTTTACTTTGAGGTAATATTTGTCTTCGTAAGTGAAATGTGTTTCCTGTATGCAGCAAAATGCTGGGTCCTGTTTTTGTATCTAGAGTGCTAGTCTATGTCGTTTTATTGGGGAATTGAGTCCATTGATGTTGAGAGATATTAATGACCAATGATTGGTCCTTCCTGTTATTTTTGTTGTTAGAGGTAGAATGTGCTTGGGTGTTTCCTACTTTGGGGTTTGTTGTGAGAAGATTAATTTTTTGCTTTTTCTTGCATGTAGTTTCACTTTTTGTGTTGGAGTTTTCCTTCTATTATCTGCCACTGACTAACATCTATTGGGTCTCCGATCTGTAGGGAATGGGTTTCTGGTTGCAGGTGAGCAAGGGTTGGTGAGAATTGACAGACAGATGAGAACTCAAGGGAGAGCTGAATCTGAATGTATTTTGTCCAAACGAACACCAGACTTTTAATATAGTAGAAAAACAAGAAAACCAGGTGAACACATCCACCAAGTTACATTGACACAAAACAAAAAGAATGCATATGTATAAAGATGGCGGGAGCCAGGCCCCATTTACCACTGAGAATAGGAACAATCCTTAATTTAAAAGAACAGCTAAACACAGGAGCCAGGTGAATGCTCTGATGCAATGCTAGTCTATTCTTAAACCCACCACCAGGGGTTCTTTAGTAAATACCTGATTATGCTATTCCTATGGGCCTAATGAAAAAACCTGCACATGGGGAATTCCCTTCTACTAACCCTTTCATGCCACAACCCACCTATTTCCTAGGCCTTTGTGTATTCCTATATTTGAGTGTGACTCAGCTATTGTCCAAAGTAATTACTATGCAGACTAGCCCTGAGCTTTTCTAGCGCTATTCAACTAAATAGTAATGCCTGATTATTTTCACTGTCTGTACTAAAAGTAAATTTGAGTGTTACTGAATAGGGAACAGTCTTATTGAATTCCAAGCTCAGGGTCAGCTTCAAGGACTGCCTAGGACATTGGAACACTGATGAAGGCTTAGCTATATGTTAAAATCAATCCTAAAAGGCACTTATAACAAAACAATACTGAAAGTGAGCACATGGATCCAAACACCAGACTAATGCAGGGACATGTTTTGAGTATATGGGCTATGGGAATGCCAAGGTTCCAGGAGGCAAAGTTTCCTTGAGGCTCTCTGCCTCAGGACTGCTTCCAGGCTTTCAGGCCTGTAATGCATGTCACTAGTGGAGTGGATGTCGCAATTATCCTCTATAGGGCTGGATTGGTGGAATGATGTTTTTTAAATTTGGTTTTGTCATGGAATATCTTGGTTTCTCCATCTATGATAATTGAGAATTTTGCTGGGTATAATAGTCTGGGCTGGCATATGTGTTCTCTTTGGGTCTGTATGACATCTGCTTTCATAGTGTCTGGTGAGAAATCTGGTCTAATTCTGATGAGTCTCTCTTTATGTGTTACTTGACCTTTTTCCCTTACTGCTTTCAATATTCTTCCTTTCTTCTATGCATTTGGTGTTTCAATTATTATGTGACAGGAGGAATTTCTTTTCTGGTCCCATCTGTTTGTTGTTCTGTAGTCTTCTTCTATGTTTATGGGCACCTATTTCTTTAGGTTAGGGAATTTTTCTTCTTCAATTTTGTTGAAAATGTAAGATGGCCCTTTCATTTGGGAATACCTGGCTGTAGTTAGATAACTGTAGGTGTGGAGTCTTAGTCAGAATTCCAGAAGCTTGGGACATTGTCTGTGAGACTTATAGTCACAGAATTATGGAGTTGCATGCTCTGTGGTGTCAAACACTTGACTCTGGGAACATGGCTGGCTTTTCTGTCCCTTGTCGAGTTTTCTACTGGGTCACCAGAGCAAGCCTCATCAACCAAAATAGGCTGACTATCACAGCCCCACACCATCCCCCTTCCCTCTGCTTTTATGGTAATATTCCCCCACCCAGTCCTGCCTCCCTGCCCCGGTATTCCCCTAAAATGGGGCATTAAGTCTTCACAGGACCAAGGGCCTCTCTTCCCATAAATGCCCTATAAGGCCAACCTCTGATACATATGCAACTGGAGCCATGGGTTCCTCCATGTTTATTCTTTGATTGGTGGTTTAGTCCCTTGGAGTTCTGGGGGGGGGGGGTCTGGTTGGTTGATATTTTTGTTCTTCCTATGGGGTTGCAAACCCCTTCAACTCCTTCAGTTCTTTCACTAACTCCTCCATTGGGGACCATATTCTTAGTCCAATGGTTGGCTGTGAGCATTTGCCTCTGGATTTGACAGGCTCTGTCAGAGCCTCTCATGAGATAACTATATCAGGTATAAGCATGTACTTCTTGGCATCCACAATAGTTTCTGAGTTTGGTGACTCTAAATGGGATGGATCCCCAGTGGTGCAGTCTATGGATGACCTTTCCTTCAGTCTCTGCACTACACTTTGTCTCCGTATTTGCTCCTATGAGTATTTTGTTCCACTTCCTAATAAGGATTAAAGCACCCACACTTTGGTCTTCCTTCTGCTTGGTCTTTGTGTGGTCTCTGAATTGTAATTTGGGTATTCCAAACTTTGGGGCTAATATCCACTTATCAGTGAGTACATACCATATATGTTCTTTTGAAATTGGTTTACCTAACTCAGGATTATATTTGACTGATAAACCATTACAGAAAACTACAACTAGTCAAATGTAAAGGACAACTTAGCTTGGGGTACTCAGATTCAGTTAATATATCTGCTTAGTGAGGAATGGAGATATTCTAAGAGCAAGAAATCTGCATTGACATTGTGCCTTCTAGGTATGACATGAAGAATATAACCACAAAATTCCAAAAACATGGAGACCCAAAAATGACCTCACAATTTCAATCAAAGTTGTTATCTCAGGGTGAATGGAGAAAATGTCTCAGAGGGCCCAAACCACAGATGAAAAGCTATAGGTATTGACAATTACACACAGAGAGAAATTTAGTTCTTCCTGTGTTTTGTTTCCTAAATTTCAGATGCTTGGCAAAGATGTTACTGTGTATGACCTTATAGTGTTCTACTGGAGACTTGTGTTCTGCAATAAAGAAAAAAAAAAATAGAGATCACAAGAACAAATTGATGTCTTTGTTTTTAATAGCTGAATACTATTCCATTGTTCAAATGAACCACCTTTTCTGTATCCATTCTTCTGTTAAGGGATACCCGGTTTATTTCCAGTTTCTGGCCATCATAGATAAAGCCATTATGAATATAGTGGATCATGTGTCCCTGTGGTAAGGTGCAGCACCTTTTTGGATATATGCCCAAGAATGGTATAGCTGGTTCTTCAGGTATATTTATTTCCATCTTTCTGAGAAAACTCCAGATTGATTTCCAGAATGATTGTACCAGTTTGGAACTTCACCAGTAATAGAGGAGTGTTCCTCTTTCTCTACATCCTCACAGGAATGTGCTGACATTTGAGTTTTTTTTCCCATTCTGATTGGTGTGACGTAGAATCTCAGGGTCATTTTGATCTGTGTTTCTCTTGCGTGAGGTAACTCAGACCCAAAAGGACATGCATGGAATGTACTCACTAATAAGTGAATATGAGACAAAAACAATTGGAGAATACATAGGATATAATCCACAGAACTCAAGAAGATTAACAAGCATAAGGGTCCAATTGGGGATGTTTCAATCCCACTTCAGAGGGAGAAGAAAACAATCATGGAAGGCAGAAGGAGGGAGGGATCTTGGTGGGAAAGGGGAGGGGGAAGAGATGAGAAAAGGGAACAAGATCAGGTATGCAGAGAGAAGAGCCAGAAGAAAAGTCATGTGGGCCAGCAGAATGAATGGAAATATGTAATCTTGGTAAAGGGGTGGGTGAGAGGTTGGACAAACCTCTGGAAAGTACCCAGGAGTTTAGATACTCTTAGGATTCAAAAGGAGATAACGCAGATGAAATGTCCAACAGTGGGGAGAGGGAAATTTCTACCCTCAGTAGAAACACAGGGCACCAAGTGGACGGATAGAGCTGCAATCACAAAGTCAAAACTCTAAGCCAGAATTGTTATTCTCAAAAAAAAAAAAAAATGCAGGGAAAAAATGAGAAGAGATTGAGGAAAAATGACCCATCCAAACTGGGATGCATATTAACGGGAGGCTCCAAGGCCTGACATTATAACTAATGCTATTATGTGTTTACAAAGAGGAGCCTATCATAGCTGTCCTCTGAGAGAGTTAACAAGGACCTAAGTGTAACAGGAGAAGATTCTTATACCCAGCCATTGGACAGAAGTTGGGGACCCCTGCAGTTGAATTAAGGAAAGTCTGAAGGAAGCTGAGGAGGAAGGTAATCCCATAGGAAGACCAGTAGTCTCAAATAACCTGGACCCCTGTGATCTCTCAGACACAGAAATGAACCAGGCAGCTGGTCTGAGTCTCCTGAAAACTTTACTGCAGAGACCTGCCTGGTCTGGCCACAGTGGGAGGAGATGAGTCTTGAGGACCCAGGGAATGGGGAGGCCTAGTACTGTGGGTAGGACATCCTATTTGAGACAAGGGGAAGAGGACTGTGATGAGGAACTGTGGGAGGGTGGACCAGGAAGGGGAGTAGTGACTGAACAATAAAAAATTAAAATCGAAGTAATAAAACAAACAATAAAATATATACTGGTTGTGTATATACAAATAAGTGCAAATAATAAGTATGTAATAGTGTAAATGTTAAAAATTTCCTAGATTTTTCTGCTGAGAATATTTACCAAAATATTTTTGTTTTGTTTTGTTTTATTATTTTTTATTAGTTTATTTTTTACACTCCACATTTTATATCCCCCATCCACCCTCCAACTGTTCCACATACTATACCTCCTCCCCTCACCCCTGTCTCCACATGGATGTCTCCACCCCTACCCCACCTGACCTCTAAACTCACAGGAGCCTCCAGTCTCTTGAGGGTTAGGTACATCATCTCTGAATGAACATAAACCCAGCAGTCCTCTACTGTATGTATGTTGGGGTCCCAAAAACAGCTGGTGTATGCTGCCTGGTTGGTGTTCCAATATCTGAGAGATCTCAGGGATCCAGGTTATTTGAAACTGCTGGTCCTCCTACAGGATCAACCTTCTCTCCTTCTTTAAGCCTTCCCTAATTCAACAAATAGGTCAGATGCTTCTGTCCATTAGTTGGGTGCAAATATCTGCATCTGACTCTTTCAGCTGCTTATTGGATCTTTCTGAAGACAGTCATGATAGGTCCCTTTTTGTGAGCTCTCCATAGACTCAGTAATAGTGTCAGGCCTTGGGGCCTTCCCTTGAGCTGGATCCCTCTTTGGGCCTGTCAATGGACTTTCTTTTCCTCAGGGCCTTCTCCATTTCCATCCATGTAATTCTTTCAGACAAGAAAAATTATGGCTCAGAGATGTGACTATGGGATGGCAACCCCATCCCTCACTTGATGTACTGTCTTCTCATTGGAGGTGGGCTCAATAACTTCCTTCTCCCCATTGTCTGGCTTTTCATCTAAGGTCACTTTCTATGATTCCTGAGTGTCTCTTACCTCCCAGATCTCTGGTGCATTCTGTAGAGACACTCCCCAACCTCTAGTCTCCTGAGGTTGCCTATTTCCATTCTTTCTGCTAGCCCTCAGGGCTTCAGTCCTTTTCCCTCACCTAATACCAGAGCAGGTTCCCATCTTCCTCCCACTGTCCACCACCACCACTCCTGTCCACTTTCCCTCCCAGGTCCCCAACTCGCTCACCACTTGTGATTGCTTTCTTCTCTCCACTAAGTGGGAGTGAGGCATCCTCACTTAAGCTTGTTGAACTTTGTGATTTCTGTGGACTGTATCTTAGGTATTCAGATTTTTTTTATTAATATCCACTTATTAGTGAGTACATAACATGCTCATCCTTTTATGTCTGAGTTACCACACTCAGGAAGATATTTTCTATTTCCAATCATTTGTCTGCAAAACTGAAGATGTTCTCATTCTTAACAGCTGAGTAGTATTCCATTGTGTAAATGAGTCACATTTTCTGTATTCATTTTTCTGTCATAGGACATGTAGGTTGATTGTAGCTTCTGGCTATCACAAATAAGGCCACTATGAACATAGTGAAATATGTGCTCCTGTGACATGGTATGGCTACTTTTGGGTATATTCCCAAGAGTGATATAGCTGTGTCTTCAGTTAGATTTATTTCCGTTGTTCTTAAGAACCTGCAGATTGATTCCAGAGTGGTTCTACAAGTTTGCAATTCGACCAGCAGTGGAGAAATGTTCCTCTTTCTCCACATTCTCACCAACATGTGATGTCACCTGAGCTTTTGATTTTAGCCATTCTGATTGGTGTAAGTTGGAACCTCAGGATATTTTTGATTTGCATTTCTCTGATCACTAATGACTTTGAACATTTCTCTAGGTACTTCTCAGCCATTTGAGATTCCTTAGTTGTGAATTCTCAGTTTATACTATTTTTAGTATAAATGGGGTTTAGTCTATACCCCATTTTTTGGTTAGGTTGTTTGGATTTTTGATGATTAATTTCTTGAGTTTTTTTTTATATAATTTGGATATTAGTCCTCTCTTGGATGTGGGGTTAGTGAATATTTTTTCCAATCTGTTGGTTGCCAATTTGTCTAATTGACTATGTTGTTTGCCTTACAGAAAATTTCCAGTTTCAAGAGGTCGCATTTATCAAATCTTGTTCTTAGAGCATGAGCCATTAGAGTTCTGTTTAGGAAATTTCCCCCTGTGCCAATGAGTTCAAGGATCTTTTCCACTTTTTCTTCTATTAGATTTAATGTATCTGATTTTATGTTGGGGCCCTTGATTCACTTGGGCTTGAGCTTTGTACAAGGTGACAAATATGTGACTATTTTTATTCTTCTACATACAGACAGACAGTTAGATCAATATCATTTATTGAAGATGCTTTCTTTTTTCTATTGTATATTTTTGGCTTCTTTGTCAAAGATCAAGTGTCCATAAGTGTGTGGCTTTAATTCTGTGTATTCAATTCTATTCCATTGATAAATCTGTCTGTCTCTGTACCAATACCATTGTCTTAGGATTTCTATTCCTGCACAAACATCATGATCAAATAGCAAGGTGGGAAGGAAAAGGCTTATTGAGCTTACAGTTGCACATTGCTGCTGATCACCAAAGGAAGTCAGGACTGGAACTCAAGCAGGTCAGAAAGCAGGAGCTGATGCAGAGGCCATGGAGGGATGTTACTTACTGGCTTGCTTCCCTTGGCTTTCTCCTTTTTCTGTGGTAACTCTAGTCTGTGTCAAGCTGACACACAAAATCAGCCAGTATAACTATGTAGTTTTTATGACTATTCCTCTGTAGTAAATCTTGAGGTCAGGGATGATGAATCCCCCAACCCTTTTTTATTGTTAAGAATTGTTTTTGCTATTTTTGGATTTTTCCTTTCCAGATGAATTTAAGAATTTCTCTTTCAATGTATTTAAAGAATTGTGTTGGGATTTTGATTGGGATTGCATTGAATGTGTAGATTGCCTTTGGTGTGATGGTCATTTTTATAGTGCTAATTCTACCAATCCATGATCATGAGAGCTCTCTCCATTTTCTGAGATCTTCTTTGATTTCTTTCTTGAAAGACTTGAGGTTACTGTCATAAAGGTCTTTCACTTGTTTGATTACAGTTAACCCAAGATATTTCATATTATTTTTGGCTATTATGAAGTGAGCTGTTTCCTTAATTTTTTTCTCAGCCTGTTTATCCTTTGTATAATGAAAGGCTACTGATTTATTCGAGCTAATTTTGTATCCAGACAAGTTTGCTGAAGTTGTTTATCAGATGGAGAAATTCTCTGGTAGAAATTTTGGGGACACTGATGTATAGTATCATACCAGCTGCAAATAGTGATACCTTTATTTCTTCTTTACCCTTGATCACTTTGTCCCTTTGATCTCTTTTTGTTCATTTATTGCTCTAGCTAACACTTCAAGTATTATACTAAATCAACATGGGGGAGTGGGCATGCTTGTCTTCTCCACAATTTCAGTCAGATTGCTTCAAGTATGTGTCCACTTACTTTGATGTTGGTTTGCAGTGATTTTTTTTTCCTTCGAGTTTATTTATATAATGGATTGCATTAATGAATTTATGTACATTAAACTAACCTTGTAGCCATGGGATAAAGCCTACTTGATTATGGTGATGATGGTTTTGATGTGTTCTTGGATTCAGTTTGCAAGAACATTATTGAGGATTTTTTTCATCGATGTCCATAAGAAAGATTGGTCTGGTTTGCTCTGGTGCTCTGCTGGAGAGGTGTCACAGCTTCTGGGAAGAATCCCGTTTCTGGTTCCAGTCACCCTGCACCTTGCCTGCCCGAGGAGGGGTGTCCGCCCGGGAGGAGACTCAGGGCCTGAGCTGGAAGGAGAGACATCTTTGCTCCGGTGCACTGCCGGGGAGAGGGCAGACTGGAGATGTGATGCAGCTTCTGGGCTCCAGTTTGCACTGGCAAGAGTGTGGACCACAGAAGCTACACAGCTTCAGGACAGACAGAAGCAACCTAACTTCTGGGACAGACTCTATTTTGGGCTCCAGAAATTTGGGCACCTTCCTCTCCAGAGGAAAGGTGGCCACCAGTGAGGGTTCTGTCTGACAGAGCAGGTGAGAGAGTCATATTGCGTCCAGGGTCCCTCAGTGGCTAGACTGTGCAGGTGAGTGAATAATCTGCAGAGGCAACTCAGCTCCTAGCACAGGCCCTGTTTTGGGCCTATATCTTCAGCAAGGAGGCAGATCTGAACACCAGCCCTCTGTGCACATTCCCTGCTAGAAAAGAGCTTCCCTGCAGAGAGTAATCTGATCACTGAGACTCAGGAGAAAACTGGACTCCCAGGACTGCGAACAGAGGCTAACTGAATCACAGGAGGAACAAGCTCCAACCAGAGACAACTATAACAACTAACTCCAGAGATCACCAGATGGC
>NC_034593.1:7719549-7746651 GCF_900095145.1 Mus pahari | reverse complement strand
GGTTTTTAATGATTTCCTCCATTTCCTTGTGTGATATGGGCCTGTTTAGATAGTTTCCCGGTTCTTTATTTAACTTTGATAAGTGGCATCTGTCTAGAAAACAATCCATTTCACCTAGATTTTCCAGTTTTCTTGAGTATAGACTTTGATAGTAGGATATGATTACTTTTTAAAATTTCCACCGTTTTTATTGTTAAATCTCCCTTTTCATTTCTGATTTTACTAATTTGGATACTGCCTCCTGGCCCTTTAGTTAGTTTGGCTGTTTTTGTTTGTTTTGTTTTGTTTTGTTTTGTTTTGTTGTTTTTGTTTTTTTGGTTTTTTTTTTTGTTTGTTTTTTATCTTGTTGATTCTCTCAGAGAACCAGCTTTTGAGTTTGCTGATTCTTTGTATTGTTTTCTTTGTTTCTTTTTGGTGGATTTTGACCATAAGTTTGACTATTTCCTGCTTTTTACTCCTCTTGTGTGAGTTTGCATCTTTTTGTTCTAGAGCTCTCAGGTGTGTTGTTAAGTTTTTAGTGTAAGATCTCTCTAGTTTCTTTATCAAGGCACTTAGTGCTGTGAACTTTCCTCTTAGCACTACTTTCATTGTGTCCCATAGGTTTGGGCATGATGTGTCAACATTTTCATTTAATTCCAAGAAGTCTTTAATTTCTTTCTTTATGTCTTCCCTGACCGAGTTATCATTGAGTAAAGAGTTATTTAGTTTCCATGCATATGTGGTCTTTCTGTAGTTTTGCTGTTATTGAAGACCAGCCATAGGCCATGGTGATATAATAAGATGCAACGTATTATTTCAATCTTCTTGTATCTGTTAAGGGTTGTTTTGTGACCAATTATATGATAAATTTTTGAGACGGCACCATGAGATGCTGAGAAGTTGTATCCTTTTGCTTTAGGGTGAAAGGATCTGTAGATATTTGTTAAATCTATTTAGTTCATAACCTTTCTTAGTTTCTCTCTGTCTCTATTTAGTTTCTGATTCAACAATCTGACCATTGGTGATAGTGGGGTGTTGAAATCTCCCACTGTTATTGTGTAGAGTTCAATGGGCTTTAGCAACATCTTAAAGGCATAAGTTTTCTGACACTAGCACTCCAGTTTTAGATTATAGTGCTTCAAGAAAAGTAGTAGGTAGTTTGGAGATAAATGGAGGTAAAGGGCTGGAACAGGTGACAGTGACATATAGTAAAAGCCTAGGTGGAGACATATGTTCTGTGATAAAAATAAAAAACCCACATCAGATTACAAAATCTGTGGCAAGGATTGCTAAACAAACCTGAGGGCATGACAGAGTTACAGCCATATAGTTCAAAAATTTTTCAGTAGACCAGATGCAAAGAAAATAAGTAAAAATATGGTTCTATGGTAATAAATGACAGGATAGATTATATAATAGTACTGATTTAAATCAGTAGTCTTGTGATGGAATGAAGGGTGAATGACAGAACTGGAAGTGAGTAGTTATGTACATCAAATATACCATGGATGTTTATATTTGATCCACAAATTTCATAATAAAAACTGTGTATATTCACTAAATCATTTTAATATGATACATACTTATTGTATACATATGTGTGTGCATTATTTTATACCTATTTTAATGTATAGATTTTTAACATTTTATATAAAACAGATATTTACAGGAGATATGAAACTTACAGAACCAATTTTATTACTTATCCCATGATATGATTTATAAATTCAAGCAATGAAAATAGCTATACATATTTGTTACATGTTGTTACTGTTCTTAGTAAGGTGGAAATATTTAAATCTAAAGACACACTCTTATTTACTGTGAAAGATTCATATTTACCTATGCTCCTTCTACAAGCAAGGGAATTGTTAGTCTAGTAAAAAGAAAAACAAAGAAAGACTCAAAATACTTAAAGCATTCAAGGCAATATTACTCTTAAAGAACATGTCTTACTTCACAAATAAAATATTTTATAACAGGTAATGCAATCTACAAGTTATTTAAAAGCTGATAAGTTTGAGAAAGTTGATTCATTTCCTGGTTAGGTTAATCATGTTGCCACCGATACTTGCTCCACTTTTCTAATGTAGTTGTTGAGTTCAGGTTTAAAGACTCTGAGATAAAGGAAATTCCCTTTATTCAATTAATGTTTTATCCCATTATTTTCTGTATGCCTAGAACAAAATCAAAGCATATTCAGTGAAGCTAAAAGATAGGGAAAATGTTGGAAATTTTGCATCCATGATATGTGGCAGAAGATGTAGACTTATTCAAAACCCTCTGGCTTTTATTTTTTTCATAACTACAAATTGCTCACATGTTTTCTGGACAAAGTATTTTTTTTTTCATCTTATCTTAGGCAAAACCATTTGGTTTTCAGTTTCTGTATTATAACTTTGTTTAGGAAAAATCACCAATATATTATTCATAAAATTGTCTCATTGTTCAATCTTTCTGTAAAGCTACCTATTATATATTAAAATATTCTTCATTCAAAAACATTTTATGGCAACTATGTTATAAATGAAAACTGAAGTATGGACTCCATTAGAAAGAATCTGTAAAGATTACAAGCAGAGTCATTGCTCTTTATATTTGTAATACTTTTCTCTAAAGATTAAATTAATAAGTTACATTGACCCCAGCTCTTAGAGTAATTTTACGCATTTGACAAAACATACAGAAATTGGAAAAATATTTGAAAATTGGAAGTAACTAAGTTATTAATGATCATTTCCTTTTCTAAGCTGAGAAAAGATATATCAAGTGTGTGACTTAGAACTCTATTTTTTCTTTCAGTTATCAAATATCTGCACTTTTAATAGTGGAGCAATTTCAACATGATCATGATAGCTTTATTTATGACACTTCCCTTTTATTCTGCTCTGTTTTAAATTTCTCATAATGGAATTGGTTACTTTTCTGAAAATTATGTAGTGTTCATTCCTAAGTCTACTTTTAAATGAATTTGAAAGAATAAAAAATGTATTTCAGCAAGAGAAATATTTCTTTGTATTATATATAGATATCTATTATTTCTTCTTATTTTATGTAGCAGTAGTATATTTATATTGTATTCAAAATTTAGGATCCTTCAAGAAATAAACATGTAATTTGGAACCATATTTCTGATTCTCATTTTCTAAAACTGTAATATAGCAAGTATTATTGAGATTCCTGCCTTCAGGGTGTGAGGTTTTTAATATCTGTATTACCTCTTCATAGACTTTTTTTTTTCCAATTTTTATACCCTGACTTCTATTATTTGCTGATTCAAGTCATTTAGAGACAGCAGAATAGCCTTGGCATACATGGAAGAATCTAATTCTAAATGTTCTCCTTTATTGTTTCTTTACCTTTCTTAGACAGTTTTCTGAATTACAGAATTTTTCAACACCTTATTTTCTGAGAAGTGTCACTGTTTTGAGACTCTCTAACTAAAAACACCATCTATTTCCTATCTTTTATGCTATCTACAGCCTATTTTTCATAATTATAAATATAGATTCATTAAATATAAATATAATTATTTTCTATAGGTTTTTATGACTTATTACACATGAATAAATATCAATTCAAAAATAAATAATTGAGGTTACATATCGCTAGATGTCTTTAGCTCATATCAAGATGACAAAACCTAACCAACTCATATATATAGTTTCCATTCACTTCAAAATGTTTTGCTAGTGACTTTGAATTGGTTTCCATTTAAAAAATAATTATTCATCCCTAAAACTAATTTCAATTGGGTTATAGACATACTTTTAAAATTTAAAATAAACACATTACTTTAAACCCTGTTAAGTAGCAGATTCTAATAGGAAGATTAATATACTGAGAAATTATTATATACAATTAAAAATTGAAAATTATATTAGTCACATTACATTTGTATCAAAGCTCATTAATTGTATTTTAAATATTAATTGTCATTAATATCATGCTGCCTATTATTTCTACTGCTGTGATGGATAATTAGTTTATTTCCCCCAAATTTCTCTATGCACCTGATTCCAAATTCTGGATGATCTGAGACTAGCTAGAGACTTCATTTGCATGTCAGCAGATACCCCGACAGAGCTGAAATGACAGAGAACCCTGGGTAATTAGAATAACGTCATCCAGTAGGGTATTTTGAGATAATTTAAGTTGCAACAAGTTGCTGGATAACTAAGAAGTGGTATCTCTTTTACAATGAAATCTCCTAATCAAAAAAGGTTTTTCACTGATCATTAAGGGTGTTGAACATTTCTTTAGGTGCTTCTCAGCCATTAAGTACTTCTCCGTTGAGAATTCTTTGTTTAGCTCTGTGCCCTATTTTTAATAGGGTTATTTTGTTCTCTGGAGTCTAACTTCTTAAGTTCTTTGTATATGTTGAATATTAGCCCTCTTTTGGATTTAGAATTGGTAAGCTCTTTTTCCAATCTGTTGGTTGTCCTTTTGTTCTATTGACAGTGTCCTTTGCCTTACAGAAACTTTGCAATTTTATGAGGTCCCATTTGTCAATTCTTGATCTTAGAACATAAGCTACTGGTGTTCTGTTCAGGAAAATTCCCCTGTGCCCACGTTCTCGAAGCTCTTCCCCACTTTCTTTTCTACTAGTTTCAGTGTCTCTGGTCTTATGTGGAGGTCTTTGATCCACTTAGACTTCAGCTTTGTACAAAGAGGTAAGAGTGGATCAATTTGCCTTCTTCTATATGCTAACCACCACTTGAACCAGCACTATTTTTTGAAAATGTTTTTTTTTTTTTTTTTTTTTTTTTTTTTACACTGGATGGTTTTAAATTCTTTGTCCAAGAACAAGTGACCAAGGGTGTGTTGGTTCATCTATTACAGTGATCTACTTACCTGTTACTGTACCAATAAAATGCAGTTTTTATCACAATGGATCTGTAGTACAGCCTGAAGTCAGGGCTGGTTGTTTCACCAGAAGTTCTTTAATGCTTGAGAATAGTTTTCACTATCCTTGTTTTTTTGTTATTCCAGATGAATTTACATGGCCCTTTCTAACTTTGTGAAGAATTGAGCTGGAATTTTTGATGGGAATTGCATTGAATCTGTCGAGTAATTTCAGCAAGATAGCCATTTTTACTATATTAAACTTGCCAATCCATGAGCATGGGAGATCTTTCCATCTTCTGAGATCTTCTTCTATTTCTTTCTTTAGAGACCTGAAGTTCTTGTAGTACACATCTTTCACTTGCTTAGTTAGAGTCACACCAAGGTATTTTATATTATTTGTGACTATTGTGAGGGGTGAGGTTTCCTAATTTCTTTCTCAGCCAGTTTATCCTTTGTGTAGAGGAAGCTCACTGATTTGTTTGAGTTAATTTTGTATCCAACTACTTTGCTGAAGTTGTTTATCATGATTAGGAGTTCTCTGGTGGAATTTTGGGGGTCACATATGTATACTATCATATCATTTACAAATAATGATATTTTGACTTCTTCCTTTCCAATTTGTATCCCTTTGATCTCCTTTTGTTATCTAATTGCTCTGGCTAGGACTTCAAGTACTATATTGAATAGGTAGGGAGCAAGTGGGCAGCCTTGTCTAGTCCCTGATTTTATTATGATTGCTTCAAGTTTCTCTCCATTTAGTTTGATATTGACTACTCGTTTGCTGTATATTACTTTTACTATGTTTAGGTATGGACCTTGAATTCATGATCTTTCCAAGACTTTTATCATGAAGGGGTGTTGGGTTTTGTCAAATGCTTTCTCAGAAGCTAATGAGATGATCCTTAATCATCAGGGAAATGCAAATGAATACAACCCTGAGATTCTACCTCACACCACTCAGAATGGCAACCCTCAGAAGTTCAGGTGACAGCAAATGCTGGTGAGGATCTGGAGAAAGAGGAACACTCCTCCATTCCTGGTGGTATTGCAAGCTGGTACAACCAGTCTGGAAATCAGTTTGGCATTTACTCAGAAAATTGTACATAGTACTACCTGTAGACCCAGCAATACTACTCCTAGGCATATACCTAGAAGATTTTCCAAGATGTAATAAGGACACATGCTCCACTATGTTCATAGGAGCCTTATTTATAACAGCCAGAAACTGGAAAGATTCCAGATGTTCCTCAACTGAGGAACAGATACAGAAATTGTGGTACATTTACACAATGGAGTACTTCTCAGCTATTAAAAACAATAAATTTATGAAATTCTTGGCTAGTGGATGGATCTGTAGGATATCATCCTNAGTGAGGTAACCCAATCACAAAAGAACACATATGGGCTGGTGACATGGCTCAGTGGGTAGGAGCACCCGACTGCTCTTCTGAAGGTCTGGAGTTCAAATCCCAGCAACCACATGGTGGCTCACAACCATCCGTAACAAGATCTGACTCCCTCTTCTGGAGTGTCTGAAGACAGCTACAGTGTACTTACATATAATACATAAATAATTATTAAAAAAAAAAAAGAACACATATGACATGTACTCCCTGATAAGTGGATATTAGCCTAGAAGCTCAGAATACCCAAGATACATTTCATAAACCACATGAAACACAAGAAGAAGGAAGACCAAAGTGTGGATACTTCAATCTTTTCTAGAAGGGGAAACAAAACCCATGGGAGGAGATACAGAGACAAAGTGTGGAGCAGAGACTGCAGAAAACACCATCATACAAGTTGGTAAGTATTTTTAAAAATATTATGGATTCTTTCTTTCAAACCTTATGCAAAAAAAATTACTTGTGATATGTTATGTGACACTGTACTGGGTTCCATTATTTTATTAAAGATAATGTTTTTTTTATTTTATGTGACTTGACTCAAGATACATAGGTAGAGTGCAAAATAATAATAATAATAATAATAATAATAATAATAATAATAATAATAATAATAAAAGTGAGTTCTCATAATGAGATACAAGATTCCCATCTGAAATGTTTAATCAAAATGTATGAACTCTATTAATTTCTACCTGTTGTGGTTGGGTAATATTACATATTGCCATTACTTTCTTGATACTTTCTAAAAAGAAGCAATATTTGTCAAGTTGAATTACTATAAAAAAATATAAGAATGTAAATTTTTGGAACTCCAATTTGGTTCTATCAAATTGGTGGCATACTTTATGATCTTTTTGTTTTTAAAAGTTGAATAATATGGATGGGGTTGAGGGGCTAGCTACTATAGACAAACAATTTCCTTTTGTGCTATTAAATTTATTTTTCTCTACATTGATACTATCTATATGCTTGCATATGTTTCTTCTCTGTAGGGAGGCAATTTTTGTTTCAGAAGCAAATGTGACCATGAAATTTTTCACGATGGTTTACATGAAGATGAGACATGTGAAATAAAATATGGATAATATTTAAAATGAAATAACCTCTTAATATAATATAATTCAAATCAATTTTAATAAATGTTAATGTAAATTAACTACTGATTTTTTGGATAAAATATAAATGTTTTCAATGTGTTCCCCTGTAAATACAACCCAACTGTGTAGTTCACATTTCACCTAAGATTTTTGACAATGAATAACAACTCTTGGCATCTGTATTTCCTAGGATACGATTCCATTCATTCCCTTATCATTCAAAGAGTAACTGACCAAAGCCATTTCCACTATAAAGGAAAATGTAAGGCCTATGAATATTCAACTGTCTTGAAAATAGCTTTTTTAAAAAGTTATTTGGTTACAATAAAGTGCTGCTTATTTAATTTTATATGTGGTTGATATTTCACAAACATGCTGAACAATTAAAAAAAAGAAATGTTTTTATATCTTACTGTTGTAACAAAATACCATTTAACATGTAGTCGCTCATTTATAAATGTATATGTCTACAGTAAATGTCATAATTTATCTAAGAGTAGACACACTAAAGCATGTCAGTTTCCTAGTCATATTCATAATGCAAAACTGAAGCTTTATACCCATGGAACATCAGAACACTTCCCAATTTAATATAAGTACTGTTTGAGATTTTGAATATCAAGATATACTAAATCAATGGGTTCATAAATGATCTAGTCCACTGTGATTGTATGAAGTTAATGTAATGTCTAAGGTGCATGGTTTTAAACATTACAAAGATTTTTATGTGTTTTGATTTTTCTTTTATTAGCATAATTTTTATGATACACACACACACACACACATATATATATATATATATATATATATATATATATATATATATATACATATACATGAAACCATGGGTATGAAACCATGGGTATGAAACTACCCTTTGTTGCCTAGAGGGCTCAAGCATCAGTATAATATTGAAGAAGATTACCTTCCCCAAGTGTGTACCAGTAGTCAATCAGAATATGACATTCCTTTGAGCTTCTCTCAGATCTATGGTTTAAGGTGTTAAATAAACTTTTGTCTTTCTACTTTAGACTCTATTACTTTTCTTCCACCTTCGTTGTGATCAGGATCATTTCTCCTTGTCTAACTATTTTGAATTGGTTTTGACTTGCACCCTGATTTATTCAACAACTCACTGAATAAAAAAAAAAAAACATATTATTCAATCTTCAACATGTTCTAATGTTTCCTTTCCTTTGTTCTTTACTTCTATTTCAATGTCTTTAGGTTTCATAACATGGTGGCACACTCAGCAGCCCTGGGCTAGCTGCTTACTGTCTACCAAGCTACATTGTCTGGCTACTGTTCCAGTGGCCTCCAACAGGCCCACCAAACAATGAACATTCAGGAAACACCCCCTTCTTCCTCATTCTCATTTTTGTATTCTGGGACACAACCAACTGACCTGAGCTAGCTACTGTCACCAGAGCTCCATTGTTTGGCCATCTCTCTGCTTGGTTCTAAAAGGCCCATGTCACAAGAAACATCTAGGCTTGATACACGAAGACAGCCAGTAAAAGGCTTCCCACCAGAGGCCTACTGCAAATAGGCATCCAGACTAAATCTAGCTTCCTGATACCTACTACATCAGGAATATAGGGAAAATCAGAAGGCTAAATGCCAGCATAAAAACCCAAACAAGAGCCAGGGCCATATGTCACCCACAGAGCAAAGATATTCCACTAGTGCAAGCTCTGGATACACTAACACAACTTAAACACAAGAAAATGACCTTAAATCCAACTTTAAGGGGTTAATAGGTGGTATTAAAGAAAAAATGAATAAGTCCTACAAAGAAATACAGAAAAATATAATCAAACAGCTAGATAGACTTCAAAGAGAAAAGTAATAAATCACATTAAAAGAATACAGGAAACTGGGCAGTGGTGGCACATGCTTTTAATCCCAGCACTTGGGAGGCAGANGCAGGCAGATTTCTGAGTTCAAGGCAAGTCTGGTCTACAGAGTGAGTTCCAGGAACAGCCAGGACTATACAGAGAAATCTGTCTCAAAAAAACCAACCAACCAACCAACCAACCAACCAAACAAACAAACAAAAAAAGAATACAGGAAAATACAATTAAATAGATGAAGGAAGTAAATAAAACTGATCAAGATGCTAAAATAGAAATACAAGCAATAGAGAAAACACAATCTGCGGGAGTTCTAGAGGTGGAAAACATGAAAGCTAACAGCAACAACAGATGCACACACATACATCTGAATACAAGAGATGGAAGAAAGAACCTCAGGCTTAGAAGATACATTAGAAAATATTGACACAGCCGGGCAGTGGTGGTATAGTCCCAGCACTTGGGAGGCAGAGGCAGGCAGATTTCTGAGTTCGAGGCCAGCCTGGTCTACAGAGTGAGTTCCAGGAAAGCCAGGACTATACAGAGGAACCCTGTCTCGAAAAAAACAAAAACAAAACAAAACAAAAAACTAAAAAGAAAGAAAGAAAATATTGATATATTAGTCAAATAAAATCATAAATCTAAAAAATTCCAGACACAAAAACATATAGGACATCTGGGATAGTATGAAAAGAACAAACCTAAGAATAATAGGAATAGAAGAAGGTGAAAAGTCCAAGCTCCAAGAACCAGAAAATATTTTCAACAAAATCATAGAAGAAAATCTTCTTAATGTAAAAAAAGAAATGCCAATACACATAAAAGGAGTTGACAGAATACCAATGGGATTGACCCCCAAAACAAAATCCTTCCACCACAAACTAATCAGAACAATACATTTACAGAACAAAGAAAGAATATTAAAAGCCTCAAGAGGAGGCAAAGTAACATATAATGTCTGAACTTTAAGAATTATACCCCAAATTTCAACAGAAACAGACAGTCCTTGACATATGTCTTACAGGCCCTAAAAAAACCACATTGTCAACCTATACTACTATACCAAGCAAAACTCTCAATCACCATAGATATAGAAAATAATACATTACAATACAAAACAAATTTAAACAATATCTATTAATGAATCCAGCACTACAGAAAATATAATAGCCAGAAGCTGGAAAGAACCTAGATGTCTTTCAACAAAGGAATGGATACAGAAAATGTGGTACATTTGCACAATGAAGTACTACTCAGCTATTGAAAACAACATATTCATGAAATTTCTAGGCAAATGGATGGAACTAGAGGGTCTCTCCTCTCATTGATGCCAGAAAAGTCCATCCTCTTCTACATAGGGAGCTAGATCCATGGATCCCTCCATGTATACTCTTTGCTTGGTCGTTTAGTCCCTGGAAGCTGGGGAGTAGGGGGGTCTGGTTGGTTGATATTGTTGTTCTTTCTATAGGGTTGCAAACTCCTTCAACTCCTTCAGTCCTTTCCCACCCTCCTCCATTTGGGTCCCCATGCTTAATCCAATGTTTGGCAGCAAGCATTGCTGTGGAGAGACACTATGACCACAATAAATTTTGTAAAGGAAAATATTTAAATGAGGCTGCCTTACAATTCATATGTTTTGTTTATCATTGTAGTATGAAGCATGGTGGCACATAGGCAGACATAGTGCTGGAGAGAGCTGAGATTTCTACATCTATATCCATAGACAATGGGAAGAAACAGTGACACATTTGCCCAGGCTTGAGCTTCTGAAAACTTCCTCTAAGAAGGCCACACATTCTCCAACAAGGCCATACCTCCAATAATGCAACTTTCAATGTATCTAAAGAGAGCATTTTTAACTACCAGATATAACAAAGGAGAACAAAGGGTGTCCTTTTGTCACATGATTCCTTAGTTCTTTGAGATGGGATCTTTCATGGACTATGGAGTATGCCTCTCATTCTGCAAGCCCAGTATCTCTATTCTCTGTCCCTTTCACAGTGCTGTGATTAGAGCCATGTACAGCTTTTTAATAAGGTGACGATGATTTGAACTCAGGGCTTTATATTTGCTTGGCAAGCTTTATTATCTCCTGAGACTTATCCATACCTCCTTCCTTTCTCTTGATTATCCACTTTAATTACCACTGTCAAGACTAGCTTTTACTTTTCTATTTATCTGTAATTCAGAAGAGCTAATAGGGTCTGTCAGGCTCAAATTCTACTTTAATGAGAATGTTTTCATGCTTTCCAGATGTAGGACTGCAAACTCAAAAATTAGTTTATAGAAAAATATATGAATGGATACTCTCTCACTTTAATTTGTTGATTTCTCTGACTACAGAATAAAATGTTGTGCTTTCAAGGTAAGATTATATATCTCATGCTATTAGACGGCAGTCGAGGCTTATAGGGTATGTTATAGCTGTACTACAATTATTTCTCAGTACAGGGTCTTCTTTCTATGATAAATGAAGCTCCTAAACAGAATCAATGTTCTGTGATATAGCATGATGTAGATTGAGTTTTAGGTATTTTCTGTGTTTTTGTTTTTCCAAAGGAATGATGGCAATCAATCCAACTTGAATTCAGAATATACAGAATATCATGAATATTCAGATATACATTAAAATATCAATTTTAAGACTATACAGTATTACTTTCTGTGTGATATGAGACAAATAAAACACCTACAAAAGTTATTACCCAGACTTTTCAGTGCCTTATTACCATTTCAGCTGGCTTCAAAAACTAAAGAAAAGAAGACTTACAGGGAGTAGGTGCCACATAACAGTGCCCACCGTGGCAAGTATAGTTTACATGGGTGATTTTACACAACCCCTACATATATACCATATATTTAAAGCATCAATAATTTCCTGAGGGTAGACTCAAGATGAACCAAATTTATCCATGCAGGTCTCACTCTGCCTCATTGACTCATTTTACACAGAAAGAAATCAATATTTAATAAACTACTGAAACATAATATTGACATTGAAAATAACTGGCATAAAGTGTTTGATAGACACTTGAAATAATCCATGGTAATGCTATTGATGCAATTTCATGGAACTTTTATAAGTATCCCTAGAAGGCTAATTCAATATCAAAATTAAGTTTGAGGGCTATGAATGTAAATAATTGGTAGACATTTTGCCTGATAGTTAATTACAAAGACTTGGATTTAATATTCAAAGCTACAAAAATAAGAAAAAAATGTATAATTGAGGATAAATTGATAATAATGCAAAAATAAGAGAATAGGCATCTGTGCCCGGAGCTGGTCCTGTGCCACAGTTCTCCATACACAAAAACTGCCAGGAGAGAGCAGTTCTCTCAGGAGTGTGGACACACCTGTGAGCACAGGTAAGACTACCACTTCTGATCAAATTCTTGGCCCAAGAGATACCTACCCAGCCATCAGACCTCAAAAATCAAGGAACAGCCTGGAATAGGATACTTCCAATTTCTTTCTACACCATGTAGCTGACCCTGTGCCACAGCTCTCCATTCCTAAGTTCCTCCTGGAAAGAACTTCTTTCCCAGGAGTACTGGCACACATGCTTGCAGGAGTGGAAAACCGCAGTCAGAAACACTACAAACAGCTAAACCAGAGATTACCAGATGATGAGAGGCAAGAGCAAAAACATAATCAACAGAAACCAAGGCTATTTGGCTTAATCAGTATCGAGCTCTCCCAACACAGCAAGCCATGGACACTGCAACAAACCAGAAAATCAAGACTCTGATTAAAATGACATCTCATGATGATGAAAGAGGACCTTAAGAGTGACATAAATAGCTCCCTTAAAGAAATACAGGAGAACACAGGCAAACAGGTAGAAGCCCTTAATGAGAAAATACAAAAATTCCTTAAAGAATTATAGGAAAAATAACAAAACAGTTACAGGGATTGAACAAACCATTCAGGCTCTAAAATTGGAAGTAGAAAGAATGAAGAAATCACAAAGGGAGACATCCCCGGAGATAGAAAACCTAGTAAAGGTATCAGAGTCATGGATGGAAGCATCAACAACAGAAGACAAGAGGTGGAAGAGAGAATCTCAAGTACAGAAGATTCCATAGAAAACACAGACACAACAGTCAAAAAAATGCAAAATGCAAATAGCTCCTAACTCTTTGTTTTACACCCAGGAAAACCCAGACACAATGAGAAGACCAAACCTAAGGATAATAAGTACAGAATAAAGTGAAAATTAAAGGGCCATTTAATATCTTCAACAAAATTATAGAAGAAAACTTCCCTAACCTAAAGAAAAAGATGCCCATAAACTTACAAAAAACCTACAGAACTCAAAATAGAAGGCCAGTAAAGAAATTCCTCCTATCACATAATAGTCAAAATACCAAATGCACAAAACAATGAATTTTAAAATCTGTAAAGGAGTAAGGTGAAGGAACATATAAAGGCAGAACTATCAGAATTACACCAGACTTCTCAACAGAGACTATTAAAGATAGAAGATCCTTGAAAGATGTTCTACAGACCCTAAGAGAACACAAATACCAGCAGAGACTACTAAAGCCAGCAAAATTACCTTCAATTACCTTCGATGGAGGAACCAAAATATTCCATGACAAAAACAAATTTACACAATAACTTTCTACAAATCCAGGCCTACTAAGTATAGTAGATGGAAAAAGCCAATAGAAAAAGGGAAACTACACCCTAGAAAAAGTAAGAAAGTAATCATCTTTCAACAAACCCAAAAGACTATAGCCACACAAGCATAAATATAACATCAAAACTATCAGGAAGAAACAAACACTATTCCTTAATATCTATTAACATCAATGGTCTCAATTTCCCAATAAAATGAATAGAATAACAGACTTGATGTTTAAACAAGATCCAGCATTTTGCTGCAGACAGGAAACACACCTCAGTGACAAAGGCAGACACACCTCAGAGTAAAGGTCTGGAAAATAATTTTCTAAGCAAATAGTTCCTAGAAACAAGCTGGAGTAGACAGTATAATATTGAATAAAATCAACTTTCAAACAAAGTTTATCAAAAAGAGTAAAGAAGGACACTTCATACTCATCAAAGGAAAAATCCACCAAGAACTCTCAATTCTGTACATCTATGCTCTAAATGAAAGGGCACCCACATTCATAAAAGAAACTTTACTAAAGCTCAAACATACATTGTACATCACAAAATAATAGTGGGAGACTACACTCCACTCTCAGAAAAGGATACATCATGGAAACACAAACTAAACAGACACATTGAAACTAACAAAAGTTTTGAACCAAATAGACTTAACAGATATCTATAGAACATTTCATCCAAAAACAGAAGACTATATCTTTTTCTCAGTAACTCATGGTACATTGCTCCAAACTGACCATATAATTGGTCAGAAAAGAAAGACCTCAACAGATATTGGAAGATTAAAATAATCCCATGCATCTTGTCAGATCACCACAGACTAAGGCTTCTCTTCAATAGCTACAAAAACAACAGAAAGCCCATAAAGATATGGAACCTGAACAACATCCTATTTAATTATAACCTGGTAAAGGAAGAAATAAAGAAAAAATAAATAATTTAGAATTTAATGTAATGAAGGCATAACACAGTCAAACTTATGGGACACAATGAAAGTAGTGCTAAGAGGAAAATTCATTGCATCCAAAAAGAAACTGGAGAAACATATACTAGCAGCTTAACAGCATACTTGAAAGCTCTAGAAAAATGAAGCAAATAGACCCTAGAGGAGAAGATGGCATGAAATAATCAAACTCAGGGCTGAAATCAACCAAATAAAAACAAAAAGAACTATACAAAGAATCAACAAAACCCAGAGCTTGTTCTTTGAGAAAATCAACAAGATAGATAAATCCTGAGCTAGATTAACCAGAGGGCACAGATACAGTGTCCAAATCAACAAAATCAGAAAGGAAAAGGGACATATAACAACAGAAACTGAGGAAATTAAAAAAAAAAAAACCTTCAGATCAAAAGCTTATATGCTTATATTCAACAAAACTGGAAAATCTCGATGAAATGGGCAATGTTCTAGATAGATACCCAATACCAAATTTAAATCAGCATCAGATAAACCATAACCCCTAAAGAAATAGAAGCATCCATTAAATTCTTCCAACCAAAAAAAAATCCCAGGATTTATGTAGAACTATATCAGACCTTCAAAAAAGGCATAATACCAATACTCCTCAAACTACTCTACAAAATGGAAGCATAAGGAATCTTACCCAATTCATTCTATGAAGTCACAGTTACACTGCATATTCTCCCTTGGACATGGGGCAGTTTCTGTCTAATCATGAACTTGTCACAATTACCTTTTATAGAGGATTTCAAAAGAGATTTTTTTCTATTTCTATCTTGTTTAATATTCCAAATAGATTTTAAAAACTGGTTGAATGCATATTAATTTTACCTTCTGAAGATATTATGCATATTTCACAGGTAATTATCTATTATAAATTATTTTAGGTATTCTGAGCTTCTGGACTAATAACCACTTATCAGTAAGTGCATGACATGTGTGTACTTTTGAGATTGTATCATCTCATTCAGGATGATATTTTCTAGTTCCATCCATTTCCCCAAGAATCATGAATTTATTTTTAATACCTGAGTAGTATACCACTTTATATATGTACCACATTTTCTGTATCCATTTTTCTGTTGAGGGACATCTGGGTTCTTTCCAGCTTTTGGCTATTATAAGTAAGGCTGCTATGTACATAGTGGAGCATGTGTCCTTTTTGTATGTTGGAGAATCTTCACAGCCCACATGAAGCTCAAGAAGAAGGCAGACCAAAGTGTGGGTGCTTCTGTCCTTATAAAGAGAAAAAAATTACTCATGAGAACAAATATTGAAACAAAGTGCAGAGCAGAGACTGAAGGATAGGCCATCCAGAGACTGTCCTCTGCGGGGATTCATCCCAGATACAGTCACCAAACTCTGACACTATTATTGATGCTAAAAAATACTTGCTGACAGGAGTCTGATATAGCTGTCTCCTGAGAGCCTCTGCCAGAACCTTACAAATACAGATTTGGATGCTCACAGCCAACCATTTCACTGATTATGGGGTTCCCAATGGAGGAGTTAAAGAAAGGAATTAAGGAGCTGAAGGGGTTTGCAACCCTATAGGAAGAGCAACAATATCAACTAACCAGATGCCCAGAGCCCCCATGGACTAAGCCACCAACCAAGGAGTACACATGGCTCCAGCTGCATATGTAGCAGCAGATGGACTTGTCAGGCATCAATGGGAGAAGAGATCCTTGGTCCTGTGAAGGTCCTATGTCCTAGTGTAGGGGAATGTGAGGGCATTCAGGAGTGGGTGGGTGGGTGGAGGAATAACCTCATAGAAGCAGAGAGAGGGAGAAACTGAGTAAGGGGATAACACCTGAAATGTAAATAAATTAAAAATAAATGAATAGTTCAATGAATTTAAAATATCAGTACTGAGTTGTATATTTTAACATAAATTTTATTAGCTTAATAAAAAAGAAAATAGGTATAAATATCTTTTTTTTTTTTGACAAATAAAGCCCAAGCTTTTGCTTTCCTTTTTTGTTCTTGTTGTGAACTTGTATGGGAAGTTATTTACAAATTCTGATACGTGTATGTAAATCAGTACCCTCAGGGCAGCCCAGATCTCACCATCCTCTAATCACATGATTGCACTGGATATTACAGTGTATATTGCTTCTTGTAGTTAATTGTATTAATAAGAATTAAATAATTATTAAGAATTTAAGAATTAGAAATATTCTTCTGGCTTATTAAACATCATGGTTCTAACTTTGAGAACTCTTTTGTATGGGTATCAGCTTCTACATTTATCTCAAAAGCTATGTAAAAAGAAGGTAGAGTATTTGTTTTATAGATACATACTTTAGGGTCAAGGAATTACCTCACAAACAATTCAAAAACACTGACCTCAGTCTGATGGAGATGATTTATTGAGTATATGCCTAGGAATGATTTTCCACTAATTAGGATTTAGGGTTTGGGGTATTTCTTTAGGAACATGTCTTTGTTGGTGGGCAACTTATATCATAAAAGCTTACACACAGGTCCAGAAAATGCTGTTGGGTGTTGGTTCAGATCCAAGTTTTTTTTTTTTTTCTTTTTTTTTAATTGGCTATTTTCTTTTTTACATTTCAAATGTTATCCCCTTTCCTAGTTTCCCCTCTGAAATTCCTCTGTCTTTTCCCCTTCCCCCTGCTCCTAAACACATCCACTCCTGTTTCCTGGCCCTGGTATTCCCCTATACTGGGCATAGAACCTTCATAGGACCAAAGGCCTCTCCTCCCATTAATGACCGACTAGGAATTCCTCTGCTACATATGCAGCTTGAGTCACGAGTTCCACCATGTGTTTTCTTTGATTGGTGGTTTAGTTCCACGGAGCTCTGGGGGTACTGGCTATTTCATATTGTTGTTCTTCCTATAGAGCTGCAGTCCCCTTCAGCTCCTTTGGTACTTTCTCTAGTTCCTTCCTTGGGGACCCTGTGCTCTGTTTAATGGATGACTGTGAGCATCCACTTTTGTATTAGATCCAAGCTTATTATTGATAAAAATACAAAACAATTCTAGTGACTTCTATCATGATTGGTTTCAAAGGGTCTCTAGCATCACAGGATATGTAATCAATTTTGGCATTAGAAAGTTTTCTAATAATTACAGAAACATATGAAAAAGTGTCCTTATATTAGCAGGCTAGCCAAGTAACTGTTTTCTAGGCCTTAACATTTTACCTAGGCCTTAATATTCCATCTAGACCTTAATATTCTACCTAGGGACTAACCTACATTTTATTTTGTAATAATTTTAGATTCATAAGAATTTGATATGAGCATGTCAATTGCTCATATTTCCCATACTAATTTTCCTTCTGTTATTTCCTTACTCTTCAATTTTACACTAATCTTTTCAAAGCTGAAGAATTAATATTAATACATTATTATAAACGGAGGTCTATATTTTATAAGGTTTCCTTAGGTTTTACCCTGTATTATATTCTTCTCTAGCATCCTTCTGAGTTATCACATTGTATTAAGTTGTCATGTATCTTCAGGAGCCTCTTGGCAGCAATAGTTATTAAAGAAATTTCCATGGGTATTGACACTAATCAAAGTATTTATCACTATAATTACTAAGGGAGATTCTTTTGCCCTCTTTCGTGGATATAATTAATGAATGACCTAATGAATTATCCCTAACTTCCGTGTGAATAAAGACTGAATTTGTGATTGAGTCAGCTCTGGAAAGACTCAAATAGCAAGTAATAATGGGCATATTGATTGGATATTGGTGTAAATAACCTACAATCTTTCCAATCTAGGATTACAGTTTATAAACAAAATACTAGGGCTTTGTAACTTTTCTAAAGGCTGGTAAGAGTATTTCACTTACATCTTAGACAATGAGTCATTTTAATTAAGATATTCTAATATTAAGTAAATTTCAAATGTATAGCATACCACAAAGTGTACATATAACATTTTTCAGGGCACACCTATCTTTATCACTGTTTTATAGCTATTAATTTTTAATAGTAATTAACTAATTTTCAAAGAACAATAGACAAAGAAAATATTTGTTACATGTTTTCCACATGGTCCTCTGAAGACCATTTCCTGCTTATACCTGCTCTGCTGAATATCACTGAGACTTGCTAGCTATGGTTTCACAAAATGTAGCACAGACTAATATTTGCTAGTTCTGTGTCCCAAGGTATACCATCAACTGATTTCCATTGCCTGTTGGCTTAAGATGTCTGGTGAAGTGACTCACCCTCTTGGTTGCATCTCCTAGATGTATTGGCAACTGATAACATCTGGCACTACTAAAATATACTGTATTTAACATCAATTAGATTCCCACATGCACTGAAGATGATTTTCTTTCTTAACAAGGCATACATCTTCTTATAGTAGGTGCAGTATAATTTGTGTGCCTGGCATTACTCATTGACCCTGCATTAATTGTGGCTTCAGTAAGACTGTTATGGAATGTCATCACTCTCACATACTTTGTCCTCTGTGCTCTTAATCAGAGCTTCCATTGGGTTATCTGAGCAATTTCTTTCTCTATGAGTTAGCTCTTCTTATGAGAAAGCAAATGAACACTGGCACACTTGAGACTTCTAATAAACACCTCATCTGCTGATAAGAGCACATGAAGGGCAGCAGGTTCAGTGTCTGCTCATGGGCACTTCTCTCATTCATCAGGACTCATTTGGTAACTGTTACTAAGAAACTGTCACATAAGAAATTAGTATTTCAAAATAAGATGCTTTCCTTTGTGCTCTTATTCCCCTGATGTAATTGTCATCTCGTAGGTTTATTGCTGAATAAATTCACCTGTTGTAGTTCTTTCTGAACTTTGGCTGGCTGGGCCAACTCAGTTGTTCTCTAATTCCTCTCCTATCTGACTGGTTTAATCTGGCATCTTTCAGCTTCTAGCTGAATTACTCTGGTTGACCTCAAACTAACTCTGGCATTTTTTCTTATCTGGCTCCTTATTTGGCTTCAACTGCCTCTGTCAACCTGAGCTGAACCTCATGAACTATGAACATACTCAGTTCCACTACACCGACTCACTCAACCAGACTGGCTCCTGTCCTCTCTGTCCCTGTGCTGCTTTTAAATCCCTTCTCTTCTCTCTTCTGTTCTCATGAAAGTTAGGCATATTCTATTGTGATTCTTTCTATAAATCACTCTCTGATTCATCACTTTCACTGCCCTTCATTTACACATTACTTTCACACATGCCTGTTTTTTTCTATAAACTAGTTTTACTTTAAAGGTGTATACTAAATGACTGTCTGTATTCCAGCCAGAGGGATTATAGGCTTGTAGAATATTTTCATTCCAGTTGTGTCTTACAGATCTAGGTCTTTGGATGTGATTCCTTGACAGAGCAGGTCTGTTGCTAGATTAATATTCTTCTACATGCTTTTCATCCTTCCAGAACCATACTTAAATCAATAAATCTGTGGCATGCCAGGGGAACAGTCAGTACCAAGAACAGTATTTAACTCATAGAATCTGAGAATTAGATATTCAGCTTTGACTTAGCATTACTAATTACACATTAGTAATTCAACATACCTCTTTCATTGACTCACTTAAGCTGATAATCAAACACAATGGAAAATCCATAATTTTAAGATAAAAAACAACAAAAAACCCCTGCAACTTTCTGATAGTAATAGAATAAAAGTAATAAAAATAACATTTCTTTCATTTGTTGCCATAAAAAATTTCTTCCAGTAAGTATATATAGCACATACACACTGAAATAAGGAATAAACTATGAAATGTATGAGCCTAAAAGGGCATGAATTTATTTCTATGAACTAGTAAAGATAGAGTTAAATGTATGTCTGAACATGCCATAATAATTATGAATGTGGAAAAAAACAGTGATGTTGATACATGAGATTTCTGGTTTTATGCATGGAACAAATGAAAGGGGTAGTACTGCATTAGAGACCCTAGCCTTGTAGTGGCTTAGACTATTTTGGCCAACTGATTAGGCCTAAGTATGTTTTACCAGAATAATATTTTCAAAAATAGGAATAAGAGGATAGAATACTACTAAGGGAAATTTAGTAAAGTTAGTGAAATTCCAATGAAAATGAATACAAATACAGAGCAAATAATATAATATCAAAATCTTAAGATTGAGACTAGCTACTATATGTTGAGATAAAATGAGTCTTATTTTTATATTTGTATAATCTGTATTAATAATTAGTTCACAGATATCATTATCATTACTGGGTCTTGATATTTAAAATGCAACAATGTGTGGTAATTTTCATTTTCAATCTAATTTCATGCTTTCTCTTTAATCTGAACAATAATCTTATCTATTATGTTATACACCAGGATTAGTCTCACTATGAAAAAACACTTCCTTTTTTGGTGTTTGATAATGATTTCTTACTTTACAATTCTTTTTTAGGAGAAGAATTAACAATGTTGTGTATATAAAGGTTGTACCTACTTTAAAATAGCCCATTTATAGATAAATGTGAAGTGTTCATGCTTGATTTGCACTATTGTGAATGTTGATTAAATGTCACTTCTGTGTTATTCATCTTCATATTGACCATAATACTTCATAAATCCAGCAGTTACATAAATACTGTGTTTCTCACTTATTGAAGAGTGAAATAACAAAATGATGTACTTACATCAATTATAGTGAGTTGACAATCTTGGTACAGTGGATGGCCTTTCCACATCTTTTAAAATTTTTCTGAGTTAAGATTTTTTTTTTGAAAAAAGAGAATTTTCATAAAATACTTTTTGATCTTGGTTTCCTTTCCCCAACCTCTCTTAACTAACCGTTCTTCTTTTAGCACAGAATGAGGACCTCTGAAGTTCACACTAGACACTAAGAAGAACAGGTCAACTTAGATGCATGAAGTCAGACAAAAATCAATAGCTTTGTTCTGGTTATATTGGGTATTATTAACAGATTAATACCTGAGACAAAAGGAAATTTGAAAGACACCTGCCCATGTACTATCAACATCCTGGGAATAAAGCAAAGTGAGTCTAATGAGAATCTCAACCACATTTTCTCATAGAGGCTGCAGAACAAGAATGATTCAGGGACATTGGTCCTGCAGGAAGCAGTCAGGTTCACTACTAAAGGAGTTGAGTGCTGGGTTTAAGGGGACCAGTTAGTGAAGATGTAAATGTCCAGAATTAGCTGAAGAATGTTACCCTGAACTCAAAAAGTATGTAAATGTAAAGAGTATTTTTTGCACAAGTCCAGCATGCTGGGTTCTCCCATCATGGGTTCTCCCATCTGGTAATGGGTTCTCCCATCACCAGAATAGACATATGACTAACAGACTGGATTTAAAGCACTTTAGACAATTTTGGAGTACGTGACCTCTATGTTAATCTGTTGGGTCCATCTCTATAGACATTCCATTATCAGGATATGGGACCTGGAAACTTGCTGGGGATGTCTGGAAGCTGTTACTCTGGAAGACTGGAAACTGCTGCTGACCTATTGTCCTTGCCACTGGCCATGTGGCAGGGTGGCTTCTAAGTCCTGGACTTGCCTGGAATTGCCCAATTTTTGGGAATAGAGATTTGGGCCTAGTCTCCTTAACTGCCCATTTGAAGCCTGTCATGGCATCAGTCTTTACTTCTCAAAAGACAACATAAACCCCATTTATCTCCATTTGAGGAAAAGGCCATAAAACTCCAGCTCCAGGGACAGACCATAACATCCCAAACAATATCATATCCCCCCTCCAATAAACCTTTGGATAAACCCAAAAATTATTAAAATCTTATCTCAGAATGGGTCATCTTTACTGGGTAGCCCTATTTCATCCTATGCTGAAACAATCATCACATAGGAATGCAACCCCCTGACCACCTGTGACCCTCTAGTATTCACCAGAGAAATTTTAGATTACCTAATTCCTCTAGAGAATTCCTCTGGTAACCTATATAAAGGCCTAAGTGCCTTTGTCTGGGGTCCCCATTTCAAAGAATGGTTGACCCCCACATGCTGCTTATTTCTGCAGAGTAAATGTTCTTTGTTTTTGTATACTATCTGAGTCTGGGGACTTCTTTCAGCAATTTTCTGTCCCTTGGTGCACTGTAGAAGAGACTAAGATTTTGATTTGGGGGTTTCCTTTTGTGATATTTTATGTGTTTTAAAATAATGTAAAACAATTCGAAAAGAACTTCTGGAACAAATGCATTATGGTTTAGGACTTGGGCTCATATCTGAAGATATATGAATGGAAAATAAAAATGGTATTCTAGTAGACCTCAGAAAAGCAGTTAGTTTCAACAGTGAGTATTATGCCTGCACATAAGCAGGCATCCTGGAACTAATGCGTAAATCATATCATTATAGAGATATTATTTATTTCAGCTCCTGAGCATGTGTTAAGGTATATAAGCCTTATCAGAGAATGAGTTTACCAGTGGGGTAACTGAGTAGACTATTAAGGGAAGAACCAATGGTCTGTAATGACTGACTCTTCTCAAGCCCAGAAGTCCAAGTCTACTTAGTTCTGTTCTGCTCTATCCTATTCTAAGTGGGTTTCAACAAAGCCCTCAACTATCCCCTTTTTTATATGCTATATTCTTAGGAGAAAAAGTTATATTTCCCTTTCTGATATTTTGAACAAAGCTGGAAATCAAAATTAAACGGGAGGCATCTGCCATTTTCTCTCTGGTGACTCTCTAAGGCAGGTCCACTCAGGAGCATACAACCTCAGTAGCAGCAGAGCAGCTGGGACAGGGTTCTAAACGCCTACATCTGCACCCAGGAGTTGGAGTTGATCCTCATTCCTCTGTGTACCTTCCCTGCTGGAGGAGAGCTTGCCTCCAGGGAGTGCTCTGACCCCAAGACTCTAGGGAGATCTAAATTTTCTCTCTAGTGACTCTCTGGGGCAGGTCTACTCTGTAGAACACAGGCCTCAGAGGCAGCAGAGCTTCTGCAACAGGGTCCTAAAGGACTGTGTCTGCACCCAGCAAATGGGGCTGCTCCTCAGCCCTCTGTGTGCCTTCTCTGGCAGAGGAGAGCTTGACCCTGGGACTCTGCTGAGGTAACCATTTTCTCTCCAGTGACTCTCTACAGTCAGGTCCATTCATGAGCACACAGGCTGCAGAAGCAGCAGAGAAGCTGGGACAGGGTCCTATAGGTCTATATCTGCAGCTAGGAGGTGGAGCTGATACACAGCCCTCTGTGCATCTTCCCTGATAGAGAAGTGCTTGCCTCCAGGGAATGTTCTCACCCCAAGTCTCAGTTGAGATTGTCATTTTCTCTTGGTGACTCTCTAAGGCAGGTCCTCTCAGGAGAGCATAAGTGTCAGAAGCAGCAGAGCTGCTGAGACAGGGTCCTATTGGCCTACATCTGCACCCAGGAGGTGGAGCTGATCCTCAGGAGAGAGATAGTCTGTCAGGAGTGCTGACATAGGCTTACAGACTCACAGGAGGAACAAGCTCCAGCCACAGACAACAAGAACATCTAACACCAGAGATTACCAGATGGCAAAAGGCAAACACAAGAAACTTACAAACAGAAACTCCCACCAGAGCAAGAACTCTGGTGGGATACCTCAACACACTGGAAAAGCAAGATTCAGATTTAAAATCATATTTCATGATGCTGGTAGAGAATTTTAAAAAGGATAATAATAACTCCCTTAAATAAAATAAAATCAGGAGAACACAGCTAAATAGGTAGAAGTTCTTAAAAAGGAAACATAAAAATCCCTTTAAGAATGACATGTAAACAGGTAGAAGGCCTTAAAGAGAAAACACAAAAATCCCTTAAAGAATTACAGGAAAACACAACCAAACAGGTGAAGGAATGGAACAAAACTATCCAGGATCTAAAAATGAAAGTAGAAACAATAAAGAAATCACATAGGGTGAAAACTCAGGAGATAGAAATCCTAGGGAAGAAATTAGGAGTCATAGATGCAAGCATCACCAACAGAATACAAGAGATGGAAGAGAGAATCTCAGGTGCAGAAGATTTTATAGAACATGTTGACACAAAAATCAAAGAAAATGAAAAATGCAAAAAGAACATAAAATATCCAGGAAATCCAGGACACAATAAGAAGANCAAACNTTAGGATAATAGGTATAGATGAGAATGAAGATATTCAACTTAAAGGGCCAGCAAATATCTTTAACAAAATAAAAGAAGAACACTTCCCTAACCTAAAGAAAGAGATGCCCATTAACATACAAGAAGCCTACAAAACTCCAAGTAGACTGGACCAGAAAAGAAANTCCTCCCGACACATAATAATCAAAACACCAAATGCACTAAACAAAGACAGAATATTAAAAGCGATACAGAAAAAAAAAGGTCAAGTAACATATGAAGTCAGAATTATACCAGACTTCTTACCAGAGACTATGAAAGCCAGAAGGTCCTGGAAAGATGTCACACAGACCCTAAGAGAACACAAATGCCAGCCCAGGCTACTATACCCAGCAAATCTTTCAATTACCATTGATGGAGAAACCAAAGTATTCCATGAAAAAAACAAATTTACACAATATCTTTCCACGAATCCACTCATTCAAAAGATAACACGGGGAAAACCCCAAAACAAGGAGGGAAACTACTTACTAGGAAAAGCAAGAAAGTAATCTTTAAACAAATGTAAAAGAAGATAGCCACGATACCAGAATTGCAACTTTAACAATAAAAATAACAGGAAGCACCAATTACTTTTCCTTAATATCTCTTAATATCAATGGACTCAATTCCACAATAAAAAGGCATAGACTAACAGACTGGCTATTTAAACAGGACCCAATATTTTGCTGCATATACGAAACCCACCTCAGGGACAAAGACAGGCACTACATCAGAGAAAAAAGCTAGAAAACAATTTTAAAAGCAAATGGTCCCAAGAAACAAGCTGGAGTAGCCATTCTAATATCGAATAAAATCAACTTTGAACCTAAATTTATCAAAAAGGACAAGGAGGGACACTTATTACTCATCAAAGGTAAATTTTTGCAAGATGAAATCTCAATTCTGAACATCTATGCTCCAAATGCAAGGGCATCCACATTTATTAAAGAAACTTTAGTAAAGCTCAAAGAACAAATTGCACCACACACTATAACAGGAGGGGGACTTCAACACTCCAATCTCATGAATGGACAGATCATGAAAACAGAAACTAAACAGAGACACAATGAAGCTAAAAGAAGTTATGAAAGAAGTGGATTTAACAGATATTTATATAACAATTTATCCTTTAAAAAAAAGGATGTACCTTCTTCTGAATACTTTATGGTACCTTCTTCAAAATGGACCATATAATTGGTCATGAAACAGGCCTCAACATATAGAAAAATATTGAAATAATCACTTGCATCTTATCAGATTACCACAGACTAAGGCTGATCTTCAATAACAATGTAAATAATAGAAAGCCCACATACATGCGAAATCTGAACAACACTCAACTCAGTGATAACTTGGTGAAAGAAGAAATAAATAAAGAAATTAAAGATGTTTTTAGAGTTTAATGAACATGAAGCCACAACATACCCAAACTTATGGGACACAATAAAAGCAGTGCTAAGAGGAAACCTTATGGTTCCTAGTGCTTCCAAAAAGAAACTGGAGAGAGCATACACTAGCAGCTTGACAACATACTTAACAGCTCTAAAGCAAAAGAAGCAAATGTACCCAAAGGGATTGATCATAGGAAATAATCAAACTCAGGGCTGAAATCAACCACAAGAAATAAAAAAGAATTATACACATAATCAACCAAAACAGGAGGTGGTTCTTTGAGAAAATCAATAAAATACAAAAACAATTATCCAGACAAATTAGAGGGGACAGGGACAGTATCCTAATGAACAAGATTAGAAATGAAAAGGGAGAAATAACAACAGAATTTGAGCAAATACAAAATATCATCAGATACTAATACAAAAGACTATAATAAACAAAGTTGGCCAGCACTGGGTCACCTAGGGCGTGGAGTGGGCGGACACCCCCACGGTCCCTAGAGGACTGCCCGTGTGAACTTAGGATCACTGGTGAGTGGAACACAACATCTGCTCCAATCCAATTGTGCACGGGACCTGAGACAGCACTAGGGCAGCAGAGAAAGGGTCTGACCAGGGGCACAAGCCCCTTTCGGTCTGCACCAGCACCAGGTCACCTAGGGCACAGATTCGGTGGACACCCCCACAGTGCCTAGTGGACTGCTCAAGCAATCTTAGGATCACTGGTGAGTGGAACACAACAGCTGCTCCAATCCAATAATGACGGGCCTGTGACAGCAGCAACAAGGACACCAGAGCCTTTCCTGACCAGAGGCTCAGNTTCCTTTTAATCAGTTCAGGTTCACCTTGGTTT
>NC_034593.1:7714121-7718881 GCF_900095145.1 Mus pahari | reverse complement strand
AGACCAAACCTACGGATAATAGGAGTAGATGAGAATGAAGATTATCAACTTAAAGGGCCAGTAAATATCTTCAACAAAATTATAGAAGAAAACTTCCCGTACCTAAAGAAAGAGATGCCCATGGACATTCAAGAAGCCTACAGAACCCCAAATAGACTCCACCAGAAAAGAAATTCCTTCTGACACATAATAATCAGAACAACAATTGCACTAAGCAAAGTCTTTAAGGTCTGATGGAACTCTGCACTAAACCCATCTGGCAACTGGTCCTGGGCTTCTCTTTGGTGGGAGACTATTAATCACTGCTTCTGGTTTATTTATTTACTTATTTTTGGCTTCCATTTCTTTAGGGGAAATGGGACTGTTTAGATCATTAATCTGATACTTATTTAACTTTGGTACCTGGAATCTGTCTAGGAATTTGTCCATTTCATCCTTTCATCCAGGTTTTCCTGTTTTGTTAAGTATGGCCTTTTGTAGTAGGATCTGATGATGTTTTGGATTTCCTCATGTTCTGCTGTTATGTCTCCTTTTTCTTTTCTGATTTTGTTAATTAGGATGCTGTCTGTGTGTCCTCTAGTGAGTCTGGCTAAGGGTTTATCTATCTTCTTGATTTTCTCAAATAACCAGGTCCAGGTTTGGTTGATTCTTTGTATAGTTCTTTCTGTTTCCACTTGTTTGATTTCAGCCCTGAGTTGGATTATTTCCTGGTGTCTACTCCTCTTGGGTGAATTTGCTTCCTTTTGTTCTAGAGCTTTTAAGTGTGCTATTTCTACTATATTTCTGTTTATTATATATCTAACTTATTTTCCATTGATAAGAAACTTTTATAACATTTAGGTTACAGATATATAACACAACCAATGTACTTACTTAAGTTTCATGTATGATGACTTTTTAAGTAATAAACACCAGAGAATTTACATTTCTCAATAAGGACTACACAATGTAGTGTTATGACATACCACTATCATAACAATGTGATATGACATATATTACAATGTAAATTTAATGTGATACCATATATATTTATATATAAACTCAAAAGAAAAACAAAAACTGCTAATAAATATCAAGATTTATTGGAGTGTTTCATTAATGAAAATGTTATAGTATTATAATTCTCTTAGATAATAGAGCAAATTAGAAACTTCAAAAATTGAACCACCATTATGTGAACCATTTTTTTTTACTGACTATGAGCATTAGAAAGTATAATCTTTCATTCAATAAAATTATGATAACTATCCATCCATTTGTGTTAAAATATAAGACTCATTGAATATCAGCTGGTTATATTTTGAAGAACTGACATCTAATACTTTAGGTGGGTTCTGCTGGTCTTTTATTTTTCCCTATGAAGTAATCATTGGTTTTAAGTTTTAAAGCAGGATGTATTACATTTGTTCATTTTCAGAATTTTATGAGTAAAGATTATCCTTTAAATTTCATATAACATTTAGTATGGGTGTTTTCATATCTATCAATAATATTTTTCAGACTTTGAACATTTGTTTCACTATTTTTTCTCTTTTATTTTCCTGTATTTATCCTGAATACTTATGGTCAAATATTGCCATTCTCCGTCTTCATTTTGTTTTTACTCACAGTTTTCTTCTTCTACCTATTAATATTACAAGGCATTTTTTTTAAGTTCTAAAATTGATTAGTTAAATATTTCAGTTTCTGGGCTAATATCCGCTTATCAGTGAGTGCATATCTAGTGACTTCTTTTGTGATTGGGTTACCTCACTAAGGATGATATCCTCCAGATACATCCATTTGCCCAAGAATTTCATAAATTACACAATATAAACTAACCAATACCCCCTGAGTTTGTGTCCCTAGCTGCATATGTAGCAGAAGATGGCCTAATCGGCCATCACTGGGAATAGAGGCCCCTTGGTCTTGCAATCTTTATATGACCCAGCACAAGGCAAGGCCTGGGCCAAGTAGTGGGAGTAGGTGGGTAGGGGAGCAGAGGTGGGGGGAGGGGTATAGGAAACTTTTGGGATAGCATTTGAAATGTAAATAAAGAAAATAATAATAAAAAAGTTAAAAAATATTTCAAATATGTATGTGACTATAAATTTCACCAAATACTGTTTCCCCATTCTCCTCCTCTGAAGTGATATCTTTGTGTTTTAAAGTGCCCTGTAACTCCAGAGTAACCCCTTTCCTCCTGCTTTGCTTTGCAGAGAATCTGTTTCCCTCACACACATCTGAAGATTTTCCAAGCTTCCCTCTGCTACTGACTTGTAGTCTTTTCCTGTGTTCTTTGCTGATTCCTCTTATGAATCCTTAATTCTTATTTTATGTTTTAGGAAATGTACTGCCCTAGGGTATGTGTTGTTCACACTTCAGAATAAAATGCACTTCTGTTGAATAATTATCTCAAAATGGATATTTGATTATTCATATCCTCTATTTTTTAGTTAGCTCGTTGTGGGTTCTATACTTTATTTAATGTTAGTATTGCTTTTCCAAAGTGTGGTTAATGACTCCAAAGTTTTATAATAATAATAATAATAATAATAATAATAATAATAATAATAGTAATAATAATACCAATAATACCATGAATGCTAATTATTTAGTGGAGTTATGTTAATTATGAGATTCATGAGAGAAAGAACAGTTCTATAATTTTGAGGCAAATATAAAGCAAGTTTTGATTAAATAGGAGCCAAAAATTAGTACTCTGTCCAAGTGCACCCCAAGGTCCCCAGGGCATGGTCATGAGCCATCTTTAGCAAGGGCTTAGAAACAAAACAGCACAAAACAAAAGAACACAATTTATTGCATTTCCCATCTCAGAGGCAAGCATAAATTCTGATTTATTTTCTGAATACATGTGATCAGGGACATTCTGTGTAGTTGATTCAAGCAAATTTGTTTAGTGGAGGGAAAACATGTGACTTATTAATTCCCAAGACCTTTAGTTTCCATCATTTCAGGAAGTTACATTGTCCTGGGGCAGAACAGGCTTACAGGTTAACTTTGGCTCTTACAGTTGATTGAAAGTTTCTAAGTTATGCCCTAGTAGAGAGAATTAGTATCAGTAGCTCTGTGCTCATAAAGAAGTTATTGAAAGCACAGGTACCTTTCTAGCCTCTGTCTTAACCCCTAGCTATGATGAGATAAACAGATTTATGGTATGAGATTCCCCCACTAGGATGCACAGACTGGAAATATATTCACAAATTATAGATAAAACAGCAATTGACTAAAACCATATACAGAAATCCACTTTTCCTTCCCCTTGGAAAGTTATTTCCCCAGATATTTGTCACATCAGTAGGAGATTTTTCCATTGCGTCACTTGTTATTAAGGAACTCTTTTTACATTCAATTATACCATGTCATATATTTTGAGTGGCTCATGTCAAGTAGACATACCAGAAAGGCAATTTCTACGAATTAATTTTCTTTTCAAACTTTTATTAACTTAGAGACAAAGTATTGAATGTAGCCCAGGCTATCTTGAAACTCAGGATCCTTTTTCTCACTGTGTTGGATTACAAGCATGCCTCAAGAGACTCTTGGCTTTCCCCCCAGATTCCTATGGTTTCTTGTAGCAGTTTCCTCTTCTCCTCCTCCTCCTCCTCCTCCCCCCTCTCTTTCTCCTCCTTCTCTTCTTCTTCTCACATTACTAATTATGTGATACCTCTGCCTTCTAGCCTGCATGCTTCTTGAACATATCTACCTACTATCGTATTTAAAACATTCTCTGTGTGACATGTGCTTTCTCTTGTTCCCTTGAGGATTTATTTATTTTTGCCATCAACTCTCATACATGTTTTGTCTTAATGTAGATAATATCATCTTATAATTTTTGGGCTCCTTGGATGAATAAATTTAGAAATTTAAAGGAATTTGGGAGATATTTGTGTATTACATATTCAAATGCTTTTCTTTCTTTTTTCTTTAGCATTCTTCTCTTATGGTTTGCTAACTTGGGTACTGTATATTTTTCACCACTATTTGATTTTTTTCCTGTTCTTCACACACCAAATAGTTTTAACTACTTTATATTCCTTCAGCGTTGTTAATTCTATGCTCTATTTTTTGTTTGCATCTTCTTTTGCTCCTTAATCTGAACTGAAGCGTATTGAATCTAAGCCATGGACACTTCAGTTCTAGCATGCCTTTTTGTGTCCATTAACAATTAACAATTTCCTTCTGTAATTCTTATGTGTCAACTCATTGTTCTATTTTGCTTCGGTAATTTTAATTTTGTGTACTTGTTTCACACAGTGTATTTAAGACAGCCAATATAAAGCTCTTTAATTTTGATGTTTTCAAAATCACTCTTTAACAATTTACCACATTATCTTCTTCCTTACATACATTCCTTTTTGTTGAGAAGTGTAATGTTAGCATATTGAAGTAAAACACATAAATCAGATTATCATTGTAAGGGATTACATTTAAAATTCCTTTTTATCTACGAAGATCTGTATTCACCTCTTGATATTGGTTTTCAAAAACTACTTTTCCACTCTATGTTCTTGTAAGTGCTCACTGAATTTTTGTCTATGTTTCTGTATGGTGTACTTTTGATCTGAGACAAGTATCCTTAAATTTTGAAACATGGTTCTTTGCAAGTCACCACAAACCTATGTAGTCAAATCAAAGATAAAGCAAATCAAATTTTTATAGATGGTCATAAATGTCCAAGAAGCATATAAAACACCAGTTAGGGCTGCACTGCCGGGGAAAGAGCGCACTGGAGAGGGGACCCGCAGCTGGACCCGATC
>NC_034593.1:7700220-7714110 GCF_900095145.1 Mus pahari | reverse complement strand
AAAAAAAAAAAAAAAAAAAAAAAAAAAAAAAACACCAGTTAGTTTGAACCAGAAAAGAAAATCCTCCCATCACATAATTTTTAAAAAATTAAATTCACAGAACAAAGAGATAATATTAAGTCAGAAGATCCTGGGCAGAGGTTATGCAGACCCTAAGAGAACACATATACCAGCATAGGCTACTATACTCAGTAAAATTCTCACTCATCATAGATGGAAAAATCAAATTATTCCATGACAAAACCAAATTCAAAATATATCTATCTACTAATCCATCCCTACAGAAGATTCTAGAAGGAAAACTCCAATACAAAGAGAGTATCTACACCAAAGTAAAAACAAGAAATTAATCACCCCACAAATACATAGTACCACCTCAAACAGCAAACCTAACAGGTAAAACCATTCATGTCTTTAATATCATTCAACATCAATGGACTCAACTCCCCAATAAAAAGATATAACCTAACAGACTGACAGCTTTCTTGCAAGCTTAAGAATTATTTGTGAGTACAACAAGCATAGAGAATATTGGAAGTGCACTCAAGCATAGCATGAATGTGAGAATGTGTAGTGACAAAAGTATGTCAGACTCCTACATCCTTACAAAGTTGAATGCTAAAAGTACAACCAGTATGGATCAGTTTAATGTAACAAATTCATGATATATATTTTATTGCATATGTTCAGTATATTATCAAATATGGAAACCTTTTATTCTAGGTATATATCAAAGAAGAATGAATATATAAATTTTCATGCTGTGTTGTAGCAGACAATGGCCTAGTCAGTCATCATTGGGAAGAGAGGCCCCTTGGTCTTGCAAACTTTATATGCCCCAGTACAGGGGAACGCCAGGGCCAAGAAGTGGGAGTGGGTGAGTAGGGGAGCAGGGCAGGGGGAGGGTATAGGGGACTTTTGGGATAGCATTTGAAATGTAAATGAAGAAAATATCTAATAAAAATTGGAAAATTTCTTTCATGCTGTATTATGAATATAGTTGCACTGTCTACTGTTTTCTGATAATACTCAGCTCTGTCAACTTATTTATTTAGACCTCAGGGTATGGAATATATTTGTTATTATACTACAAGCAGACTATTCATTCAATCTAATAATGAAAAATAGTATGTAATATATGAAAGAAAAGAGGCATGGAAAAATATTTCACTCTATTGTAAATGAAAAAGACACACAGACAGGTATGGTCAGTTCTGTGGATAATCTAAATTAAGAAAATGAATAGGAGTGTCATGGAATTAGGTGATTTACTAGTGTTTAAAAGCAAGATATGTGTTTATTGTTTTGTATATTTCCAAACTCCATTTTCTTTTTACTTTTATTAAAGAAATTAATACTTTTTTAAAATGTGAAGTCTATTTCTTTTTTATTTAATTTTATTTGTAATTCATTTTTTTCACTCCACATTCCATTCTGTGCCCCCCTCCCCAATTCACACTCCTACTGCTCCACATCCCACACCATCACCCCAAACCACCCTTTCTCTACCTGGATGCCCCCAACCCCCACCCCACCTGACATTTAAACACCCTAGGGCCTCCAATCTCTTGAGGGTTAGGTGTGTCATCTCTAAATGAACACAGACCTGGAAGTCCTCTACTCTGTGTGTGTTGGAGGCTTTATATCAGCTGGTGTATGCAGTCTGTCTGGTAGTCCAGTATATGAAAGATCTTGGGGTTCCAGATTAATTAAGACTGCTGGTCCCCCTAGAGGCTCACCCTTCTCCTCAGCTTCATTCAGTCTTTATCTAATTCAACAACAGGGGTCAGCTGCTTCTTTCCACTGATGGGGGGAAACATCTTCATCTGACTCTTTCAGCTGCTTGTTGGATATTTCCAAGGGTAGTCATGATATATCCCTTTTTGTGAGTGTTCCATGCCCTCAGTAATAGTGTCAGGCCTTGGGATCTCCCCTTGAGCTGGATTCCACTTTGGACCTGTCATTGGACCTTATTTTCCTCAGGTTCCTCTCCATTTCTATCCCTGTAATTCTTATAGACAAAAACAATTATGGCAACCCCATCCCTCACTTGATGTCCTGTCTTCCTTCTGGAGGTGGACTATATGAGATTTCTCTCCCTACTGTCAGCCATTTCATCTAAGGTCACTCTATGATTCCTGAGAGTTTCTTACCACCCAGATCTCTGGTGCATTCTGTAGGGACCCTGCCCCCCCCCTCCTATCTTCCAAGATTTCCTATTTCTATTCTTTCTGCTGGCCCTCAGATTTCCTATTTCTATTCTTTCTGCTGGCCCTCAGGGCTTCAGTCCTTTTCCCTCACCTAATACCAGATCAGGTTCCCATCTTCCTCCCACTATCCACCACCACCACTCCTATCTACTTTCCCTCCCATGTCTATCACTCCATCACCACTTGTGATTGCTTTCTTCTCTCTCTCAAATGGGACTGAGGCATCCTCACTTGGGCGCTTCAGCTTGTTGAGCCTTTTGAATTCTGGGGATTGTATTGTGTTTATTCTTTATGTTTTTATTTTATTTTATTTTATTTTATTTTGGCTAATATCCACTTTTAGTGAGTACATACCATGCATGACCTTTTGACTCTGAGTTACCTCACTAGGGATGATATTTTCTAGTTCCATGTATTTGCCTGCAAATGTCAGGATGTCCTTGTTCTTAATTGCTGAGTAGAATTCCACTTTGTAAATGAACCACACTTTCTGTATCCATTCTTATGTCCTTGGACATCTAGGTTGTTTCTAGCTTCTGACTATCACAAATAAGTCTGCTATGAACATAGTGGAATATGTACCCCTGTGGCATGTTGGGGTAACTTTTGGGTATATTCACAGAGTGGTATAGTTGGCTCTTCAGGTAGATCTAATTCCAATTTTCTGAGGAACCTCCAGATTGATTTGCAGAGTGGTTGTACCTACAAGCAATGGAGGAGTGTTCCTCTTTCTCCACATCATCTCCAACATGTGTTGTCACCTCAGGTTTTGATCTTAGCCTTTCTGACTGATGTAAGGTGGAATCTCTGGGTCATTTTGATTTCCATTTCTCTGATCACTAACAGCTGTGGTTTGTTTACTGATTTGTTTTGCTTTTGTTTTTTGGTTTTGTTTTGTTTTTTCCTTTTGGTTTTAGTTTTCTGGTAAGATCTACTTATTTTTCAATATCTTCTCCCATATGAGATGATAATTCCTGAATCCATACACACATAAACAGAAAAAGCAGACTCACAAGGTTGCATTTATATATTTTTGTTCATATATATATGAATATTATATATATATATATATAATATAACACACATACGCACACACATATATAAAATGATACCCTTTAGCACATTTGTTAATATCTCCTGATCTTCCATGCATCAGACAATCAGACATAGCTAGGTTTCAGAAAAAGACTCCTAAACAATTACTAATTATTTGACAATTATACACAATATAATAATTACACAACATGTTCAAAATGTAGAGCAATAAAGAGAATAGGAGCTTGGAAATTTTCCTGGCTTTTATCCAGGAATATAGTCTCTCTCTCTCCCATCTGGAGCATTTAGCAAAGTGCACTTCATCAGTTTATAAATTTGGCAAGGGAGGAAGAGAAAAATGGAACAAAATCGTAAAGTAAGAGGAACAAACTTCAAACTGACAAGATTTTATGTAACAAAACGTCCAGAGAGGAAAGCTGTCTTGTCTCACTAAATCTTTCACTGTAACATTCATCTTTCTGGAATGTGCACTGCCAAGCTAGAATAGGAGGAAAACCAACACTAATAGCACAATGTACTTTAATCTCTCACTGAAGGGACTTTTACTATCTAAAAGTATGAAAAGTATACCCATGAAGTTCCAGTTATAATTGTTTATTCTCTGTGAGATTAGAAACTCCTATTAAGCAGCTAGATAAGGGAGAAGTAAGGAGCCACTGTCATTTTTATGCTAGGAAGACAATAGTGCAGCTTTAATTTTTATTTGATTTTCATTTTAAATATAATTTTAACTGAAATAAAATTATTTCACTTCCCCTCCCTCTTTACTAATGCTATCCACAATGACCATAAATGAACAAAACCTTCAGTGTCAAACAGGAGAAATCTTTAGAATGGTTGGTCAGGGCAGTGGAAGTGACTCCTAAATCAATATAGGTTATTGATTTATCCCTCAGTTACCTCTCATGGGTTCAGGGTGGTTCCAAGTTGCTTAAGGTATCAGACACGGATATTTAGGATACATCTTGGATTGCTGTTGATTACTCAAACTGGATCATTCTTAAAAGCATCATTCCTGTGGTCTCCATTGTATGGTTCCAGAAAATACTAAGCAAGCTACCAAGGGAGGGAAACAAGCTGTTTTCTTCAACTGTAGTACCTATGACTACGAAAATGACAGCCATGGCAAGGTCCATATTGATCTAATACATGAAACTCACATACTGGTAACAATCAGCAGATATTAAAATGGACTTAAGGACCATACAACAGGAAGGAAATGTTTTTTGCTACTGGAAATCTAGCCAGCTTCCCAGGATTCACTATGTCATGGGTCTTTGAATAGAGTTTATTACTGCCACTTGGACAGACCAGCATAATTCCTTCCTATGTTTCTGTGTCTTCTCTAAGCACTGTATCTTAAAATATTCTGACAGAGACCAATGAGTGTGATGTCCCAAACCAAAATGCAGTCTGATATTATAACAGGATATTTGATGCAAAAACATATAAGTAAAGAATTTAAAGGTCAAAGAATGAATACTATTGAAAAATGTTTTAGAGTGTAATCAACTTATATGATCAATAAAATCAAAATACAAATGAACTACCCAGGTAAAATTTAGGGACACCAAATTTAGCAATGTTTTTTGGAAAATCACAACATTTAAAAACTAGTGTTGTAGTTATCTATTGCTTATATTTGTCAAAAGACTAGCACAAATACTTGGTAAATATTCAGCCATATTGCTTCTTCACTAGTTCTTTTGAGTTTTTCTATCTCCAATATATCACTGTGTGATATGACTTACAGAAATGACTCACTTGTGTAACAAAGAGAAATGGAAAGGCATGACATATACATTTAAATTGCAGGAGTTAGTATTTTTTAATATATCTTTTTTCAAAGCAGGATGAATTTGTGAATGAATTCCCAGAAATATCTTTGTCTTTGGAACATATTAACAGTTCTAAGTGATTAAAAAAAATACATGAAGAAACTCAGTTTTTTGTTTTTTATGAGTCAGTGAATGCAAGATTATGTGTGATATTTTTCATAAAGAAAAAAGAAAAAATTCACCTAGCTTTTAATAAGAAAGGCAAAATTATTCAAGAATCATTTTTACATTTTTGTGGTATGAAAACTTACTCTATATTATAGTCCACACCATAAGATTCTTCAACTAGGCCATTGACTACTCTCACATAGTGGTTGTTAACAAATATTCCTGTCATCTGAATGACTTAAACAAGCAGCAAAACAGAATCCCATGTTTTAGAACAACATGCATATTGAAGTCACGTTGATTTTAGAAGTACTCAAACTTTCCTTTCATCTGATTTGCCAAGTAGCCTTACAAGTGAGTTCTTACTTGTGTAACAGCATCTTCAAAAGGAATTACCAAATAAAAGAATGACAGAACTAAACATACTTGGGAAATGTATTTGCAACACTGTTATCTAGAATGTATTTAGTATATATCTTCACTGTTTGGGTATGTTGTAATAAATTAAACCTAAGAGAGTATGTAGTCATATTTACTTAATGAACTGTTTTTATAGATGAAACTAACAAACACAGCTTATAGATTAAGATGCCAGTTATGTAATAATAATATTTCTAAGTGTCAACTGTATGAGGCTAATAACTATAATTATTACTATTATTGCTAATTATTCTTTTGAGAGGAAGTGTTTACTATTAACTTTATTATTCACCACATATTATCTTCTATGAAAGAGACTCATTACTTGAGCTCAGATACTCTTTGAGATTAAAACTCAAATTTGTTGGTCAAGTTGTTGCATTTCTATGCCCACAATACATGAAAGAGCAATTTATGTTATAGATTATTGCTTTATACTAACAATTTCAGAAAATTCAGTCCATCACGCCAAGCAAAGCTGTTCATTTCAGAGCAGACAGGAGGTAGAAAGGAGATTCTAGGAAAGAGACAGATTAATGTATAGTTCTGTCTAGCCAGTGGCCCTATTCTTTAAGGCATTTTACCTCGCACTTTTGACCAGACCCTGAAAATACAACCTGCTATCATTCCACTGACAAATCAGTACTTCTATTTGATCAGAGTTTTTAGTCTTCCCCCTCTTACCAAAAGCCCATCAACTGCCAGCTGAGATCATACATATCACTATGGGGAATATTTCATTTTAAATCATAATGCAAACTCATTTATTTCTTTGTTTTATGAAATGTTTTTTGTATTGGTAGGCATGTTTCTTATTTCTACCTTTACCACTAATTTTAAATGGAATGCTATTGACAAGTGCATGATAGAGCTGAACCTAGTTTTTTAAGTGCCACTGTCGTAATTTCATTCTTCCTAAAAGGCTTTGAAATTTTCAGATGTTGATCCTCCTTCTGGAACTTAATCTTTATTCTTTTACTTTTTATTTTGTTTTTAAAATAATTATTTGAACATTTCATATAATTTATCTTGATCATAAAGATTTCCATCCTCTTAATATAAGCCCCCTTGGACTCCTCAACCAATTTCATGTCTTTACTTCTTTTGTAGATAGTGATTAAATATAGTGTTTCCTGCATACACATGGATTGGAGAGTGTCCACTGGGGTATGGATAACATATGAAAGGCTAAAAATGTAAGAAAATCTAACACTACCCCAGCATATTTCAGCAGTATTGCTTTTCTGCTAGGGATAGCCCTCAAGAGCCTTTCCCTTATCCATGTTAGAATTTCAACTAATTGATCTTATGCAGGTTTATTACTTAGAGAAGGAGACTCTCAGGAGACTTGACTGTGTTCCTTGAATCATTGGTATCTATTTATTCTGATCAAGTTGAGCACTGAGCAAGGAACATTTACCCTAACCCTATCTGTGAATGTGTACTTGATCAACTACAAAAACAGTGCCTTTACTGACTGCTAATATAGAGTAAGATCACACATAGCTACTATTTCTGAACCCATGAAATGACATGAAATCTTAAAAATTGAGTCTTGATTTTGCATATGAATATTAGATTTTTCTTTCTTTCAATTAAGAATACGAGAAAGATTTTTATAAAGTGAGCATGCTTAAATTACTCTCTCCTGAAGGGGTTTGTGTTTCTAAAAACCTAAATAATATATTAATTCTACAAATCTTAGCTATCACCATGTTTTTCATATCTAAATTAATTTATATTAATATGGCTGCTTAAAGTTTACACATACCTGGAAATCACCTGTCATTATTGAGGCCAAAATTATGAAGTCTCTCTTTCTTTCTCATTTATTAAGGTACAATTCTCTCTCTCTCTCTCTCTCTATATATATATATATATATATATATATATATATATATATATATGCGTGTGTGTGTGTGTATGTATGTGTGTGTGTTTGCATGTGTGTGTGTATGTCAACAGAGAATATATAAGAGATAAATGATTTTAACTGAATGAAAGAAAGGTGTGATAAAGGAGAAGTAAACCTAGGTGAGGAACATCATTTAATGTTAACAACACTATAAGCATAACGAGTGAATAAAAATAACACTCTCTGACATGTGAAACTGCAGTTCACAAAGCCTGTCTATAAATTATACTCTTGATTTAAATTGACAGGCTATTATTGGAGGAAACAAGTTACAGATACATTTCAGAAAATTATCATGTTTAAATGACCCAATGTGTCTGACAAAGACAAGAATAAATAAAGATATAGGGACTGATTGGTAACAAGTATGAGAAAGTAAGTCAGCTTACCGTGATTTACAACTTGAAAGCGATTTCAGATATCTGAACTAGATGACTTTCTAGTAAAATCACCAAAGTAATAAAAGCAAACAAAGTTTACAAAACAAATGCATCTTTTAGAAATAGAAAATGTTCCCCAAGGCCGGGGTAAACGTTAGTCCAATTAGGGCTACTAAAAAAAGAAGACAAGAGAGATACAGAAAGTCCTGAGAATAAGCTTACCATTTGCACTTGCTTTTATTTTAAAAATATTAGGATGGATATGCCATACTATATGAATATAAATGCCATAGAGATGAATATAAATAGGAGGGATAAAATCATACAAGTATGAGCAATACCTCATGTTACTAAGTGTGCTTGATTTGAACACATTAATAATAAACTCAAAGTCAGCAAGAATATTTCAGTGTTGCATTTGGAAAGAAATTGAAACACTTTCCTTTGTGTCATTTAACCAATAGCAAGCCCAGTTTTTAATTCTCTGCTTTTCTCTCTGTGCCTTCTGTCATTCATGTCTCTGGGTAGTATGAATCTCAATCTGGGTATATCTAAGGGCTGTCCTGTGAATCTGATTCTTTGTGTCTCTGCTTGATTAAACATCATAGAAAGGATCACATGGGAGACAAATGAGGAGTAGTTTACAGGCATGCTTATCAGAATTTTACAAGGGATTAGGTCATTTTCTACAACTGCAACCAAGAGACCCAGATAACAAACAACAACAACAACAACAGGTTCATAGTGTCCAAGAGGTAGCTCCTGACTGCTGGGCCAACTGCTACTGTTTAAAAAGATGGAAATATCAATGAGTCTCTGAAAGAAAACAAAATGGAGATTTAAGGATTAATGTCCATTCAAAAAACATTAAGGAACCAAGCATCAACTAAAAAACACCTTTAACACTTGTGATTTTTTTTTTCAAATAGAAAAATAAAACAAAAAATATGTGGAGAATGATTTTATCATTGTCTCAAAAGAATTAAGCTGGAAAAAAATCTTAAGGGCAGTTGAGCTGCCTTCTACTAGACTAGAAATATAGTCAGAGAACACACAATGCTTAATAAAACTATTCCAAAATAAACAGAATTTACCCATAAACTGTTTGGTGTTAATTTTTGAATTTTGGCACTGCCTCTGTAGAAATAAGTTTTGTTTCATATTCCACTATTGTTAATGTATGTTTCATGAACTTCTTCAAGATGGAGCATGTACGAGTGGGTGCAATTTCTAAATGTCACTTACTGATAAAAAAATTCCATCTCTTATACAGGTCCTGTAATTAGTCTTCAGGCTACCACATATCAAAAGATGTGCCAAGGTGGCTTGGTCATTTAATGAAACCCATAATGAATGTTTAAAAAAATAATCACTAGGTTCTTTCTGTGCTTGACAAGTTACTTAAAAGTATAACCTGAGGAGTAAAATTCAAAATCAGAACATTTCAAATACAGAAGAAAAGTATATTTCAACTGCTGATTTATTTCTTATAATAATAATCAATTTCCATATTGTACCTGATAATTTGTGCAAAATATAATGTTTAAATTTATTCACTTTTTACATCCTTTAAATTTTGGAATCACTTTCTTTGATGGTTTGTATATGTTCTGCATAGGGAGTGGGACTATTAACTCCCTATTGGAGTAGGTGTGCCACTGTGGGTGTAAGCACTAAGACCCTCATCCTAGCTGCCTGGAAGCCAGTATTCTGCTAGCATCCTTCAGAAGAAACTTAAGAGGAAGAAAGATCAAAGTGTGGATACCTTGATCCTTTTAGAAGGTGGAACTAAATACCCATGGAAGGAGTTACAGAGACAAAGTGTGGAGCAGAGACTGAAAGAATGGCCATCCAGAGATTGCACTACCTGGGGATCCATACCATAAACAATCACCAAACCCAGACACATTTGTGGATGCCAATAAGTGCTTACTCACAGAAGCCTGTTATAGCTGTCTCCGGAGAGGCTCCACAAGTGCCTGACAAATACAGATGTGGATCCTCACAACCTACCATTGAACTGAGAACATGTTCCCCAATGAAGGAGCTAGAAAAAGGACCCAAAGAGGAGAAGGCGTTAGCATCCCCATACGAGGAACAACCAGTATATGAACTAACCAGTACCCCCAGAGTTTCCAGGGACTAAATCACCTACCAAAGAGTACACATGGAGGATCCCATGGTTCCAGCTGCATGTGTAGCAGAGGATGGCCTACTTGGTTATCAATGGGAGAAGTGGCCCTTGGTCCTGTGAAGGCTCTATACCTCAGAGTAGGGGAATAAAAGGGTCAGGAAGGGGTGTGGGTGGGTTGGTGAACGGGGGAGGGGGAGGGTTAGGGGGTTTTCTGAGAGGAAACCAGGAAAGGGGACAACATTTGGAATGTATAAAATAAAATAAATATCTAGAAGAAAGAAAGAAAGAAAGAAAGAAAGAAAGAAAGAAAGAAAGAAAGAAAGAAAGAAAGAAAGAAAGAAAGAAAGAAAGAAAGAAAATATAGAACAAGCAGTTATTCCTGCACCATGCCTGCCTGGATTCTTCCATGTTCATACCTTGATGATAATGGACTAAACCTCTGAACCAGCCCCAATTAAATGTTGTTCTTATAAGAGTTGTCTTGGTTACGGTGTCTGTTCACAGCAGTAAAACCCTAGCTAAGACACTTTCAAAGATTTACTTTATTTTTTTATAATATTTTCTATGTTTTTCCATATAATTTCATAAAATATGCTTGGTATATAGGAGTTTTCAAGGTGATTTTGTCTCACAGGTAAGTGCCTTAAGACAGAAAGTAAGGAACTTGACCCAAAGTCAGGAAGACCCCGGAATTGTCCAGATTCACCTGCTCCCTTTCTCCCAAGAGTAAACAATAAAAATGGTTGCCAACTGCCTGGAAGAATGAGAAACTAATCCAGCTGCTTCTTACTTGCTTAGATAGCCTGAAGCGCCTGGAAAGAACATCCTCCAGCCTGCTGAGATGTCTGTAGGCTGTGCACTGTGCTCTGATTCCCCACTGGGGTGAGTCATTTCTGTTTATAAGTAACCTCTTACACATATTCCCATAAACAATCCCAGTAAAATTCATTGATTCACCAAACTAGACTTCCATGGTACCCATAATTTGGTCTCTAATGGGCTCCCTATCTCAGTGAATTGTTTGTTGTATCTCCCTAGGAAAATCTGTCACGTAACAGAGTCTTGATCAGAGTACTCCTCTGACTCCTGCCACATCATTCCCTATGTCCTCCTACCCTCTACATTCTTGTCTCCCTGTATTCCTCCCATCCAGCCCATCCAGTTCAGTTTATGTGAACTCTCATGAACAGCCAGGGCCTGCTCTGGAATGTGGTTCGTACAACAGGCACCACCCCATTAAAGCAAATATACTTACTTCTCTGAGAAAGAATCAAATGCTAATAACTCATAAGCCAGTGCAGGGAATTTGTACTTACTTCCCCTCGTCCATGCAGGTTGTCTGGCTTGAGTTTATGCAGGCTTCTTATATGCTGTCATAATCCCTGTGAACTCATGAGTGTTAGAACTATTGTGTCTGAAAAATGCTGTTCCCTTACACCTGTACACAACTTATGTCTAGTATAATCCCTCCACCTCCTCTTTATAGATCATGAAGGGAGAGGTGTACCAGTTTATGGCTTTTTAATTACTCTCTAGATGTTGCCAAGGTGTGGTAGCTGGTAATGAGCACCAACTGCAAGAAGTTTCCGTGATGAGGGTTTAGTGATGCATTCACTGTTTTATGGGTATTGCAATAAGACACTAGGAGTTTGAATGTATTTGTGGGTTTGTGACAATGAATACTTGTGATCACAGAGACCAGGAGAGGACATCAGGCTACACTGGAGCTACAATTACAGGCAATTATGACCTCTCCCACAGGGGTGCTTGCAATTGAACTTGGGTTATCCCTAAGAAGAGAATTTACTCTTAATGATTGAACCATCTCCCAGAGTGTCTTAGTTAAGGTTCCATTGCTGTGAAAAGACACTGTGATTAACACAATTATCTCTTATAAAAGCAAACATTTAACTGGGACTGCCTTACATTTTCAGAGGTTCTGTCCATAATCATCATGGTGGGAAATTTTGCAGCCTCCAGGCAGGCATGATACTGAAGGAGCTGAGAGTCCTATATCTTGATCCAAATGGTGCCAAGAGGGAACTGACACTTTCACACTGGATGAAGCTTGAGCTTAGTACATCAAAGCCCATCCCCACAGAGACACATGTCCTCCAACAAGGCCACACCTATTTCAACAAGGGTACATCTCCTAAGGTATCACTCTCTGTGGGCCAAGGATTCAAACACATGAGTCTATAGGGGACAAACCTATTCAAACCACTAAACATAGAAAATTTTAGAAAAGAAAATGCAAAGATAATTAATTAAGAGAGGAGAGAGAGAGAGAGAGAGAGAGAGAGAGAGAGAGAGAGAGAGAGAGAGAGAGAGAGAGAGAGAGAGAGAGAGAGAGAGAGAGAGAGAAAGAGAAAGCCTGTACCTGGGAAGCTGAGTCAGATGTGTGTGTGTTGGTAGCCAGTCTGGTATAGACAGTAAGTTTCAGGACAGCCAGGGCTACATAATAATGGGACCCTGTAGAAAGTAAGGATTAATTCTATTTATTTTTCTTTTTCGAGACAGGGTTTCTCTGTGTAGCCCTGGCTGTCCTGGAACTCACTCTGTAGACCAGGCTGGCCTCGAACTCAGAAATCCACCTGCCTCTGCCTCCCAAGTGCTTGGAATTTCTTAGTAAATAAGACAATAACTTGTCTCTCTGGAATCATATAAATGTAATATAAACATCATTCATACCTCAAACTTAAAATAATTTTTTATCATGGCAAACATTTTTTTTCTCCTGTTGGTGTTAATTATTCTAAACTATGTACTTTCTATGTAGCTTATCATAAGGAAGTATCACTTAATTGAGAAATGCTTTAACCTACTCATAATAAAATAGCACATTCCTCAAATGTTCATAGGCTACTAAAATTTACATGATCTTTAATAGTTAAGGAAAACATTTATAGATATTTTGTACTATTTTAGGGGACATATATACAATATATGTATATGGTATATATCAATTAATTCAGTTACCCAGTTGTCAATGTACAAATGGATAAACTACTTATTTTGATTCATCTGTCAAATTAGAATCACTTTAAAAACAGCAATGAAAACTCTAGTTTTCCCTTGAGTGAGGGTCTCATATATGCTCAGTGTTCCTCATGATGTGGACTCAGAGACTAAGATCCCTGTCTCATGGGAAGTGCATTGTTCCATCTGAACTTTGCACATACCAGCCTAGATTTCCACTTTTGTCTCATTATCTCAAACTATCTTAGCAGTTGTGATTTGTATTTAATATATATATGGAGAATATGAGGCTCTCTTATACAGAAGATAAAAAGCTAAGCAATCAATCAGCGGTTATCTGCTACATGTTTCTTCCTTAGTCACTTTCCCAAGGGTGTCACTAAATTTGTGGGAAGATTACCAGCAGATAGGATGTGCTGATAACCAGATAAAGAAATGACAATACTCAATTTGTACTTCTCATCATTTGCAGGCCTAATTCTTTCTAAAATGAGGAGTGCTTATGAAGGAAAGAGATTAGGGATACAGTAGATGTGTCACATCTCACAAAATGACAACTGATGTTTTCTAATTTCATTCCTATTAAAATAAATCAGCATAATGGGTTCTGAAAGCATATTCTTTCATGTTGCTTCTACACTTTCAGGCTCATTGCCTAAGCAATGTTCCTGTAACTTCATGGACAATGGATGGCAAGGATAAGAAAGTTTTTAAGGAGAAGTACACATTGTCTCACTCTGAGATGTATGTGTATAGATGGGGGTTTCCAGTGTCCTTTAGTCAACGTTAATATATTCTTTTTTCTTTTTTCTTTTTTATTATTTTCTTTATTTACATTTCAAATGCTATC
>NC_034593.1:7690132-7699980 GCF_900095145.1 Mus pahari | reverse complement strand
AACTTGCTGGCATGAGCATTAGTATCTAGGTTTGGTGGCTGATGATGGGATGGACTCCCGAATGGGGTAGTCTCTGGATAGTCCATCCTTTCATCTTAACTCTAAATTTTGACTCTGTACCTATATCCTTTCATGAGTACTTTGTTCCTTATTCTAAGGAGGAATGAAGTATCCTTGAGGTAAGAAAGGAATTTATGTAAGAAAGGAATGAGGATTGGCCTTAGTATTATTATTTTTCTTTTATTATTTTTAATTTTTTTATTGTTAATTTTATTTATATTTCTTTTTTATCATTATTATTGGTTATTTTCTTTATGTACATTTCAAATGTTATCCCCTTTCCCAGTTTCCCCCCAGAACCCCATATCTAATCCCCTCTACTTCTGCTTCTATGAGGGTGTTCCACCACACACCAACCCAATACTGCCCCTGACCCACCCTCACATTCCCCTACACTAGGACATTAAGATTTCACAGGACCAAGGGCCTTTTCTCCCACTGATGCCCTACAAGGACATCCTCTGCTACATATGCAGTTGGAGCCATGGGTCCCTCCATGTGTACTCTTTATTTGGTGGGTTAGTCCCTGGGAGCTCTGCGGTATCTAGTTGGTTGATATTGTTGCTATTCCTATGGGGTTACAAACCCATTCAGTTCCTTCATTCTCTAACTCCTCCATATGGGACCTGTGCTCAGTTCAATGATTGACTGTGAGCATTCATCTCTGTATTTTTCAGGCTCTGGTAGAGCCTGTCAGGAGACAGCTATATCAGGCTCCTGTCAGAATGCACTTCTTAACATTCACAATAGTGTCTGGGTTTGGTGACTGTATATGGGCTGGATCCCCAGGTGAAGCAGTCTCTGGATGACCTTTTCTTCAGTCCCTGCTCCACACTCTGTCTCCGTATTTGCTCCTGTGAGTATTTTGTTACCCCTTCTAAGAAGGACCAAACTATCGACACTTCGGCCTTCCTTCTTGAGCTTCATGTGGCCTGTGAATTGTATCTTGAGTATTTGGAGGTTTGGGGCTAATATCCACTAATATCAGAGAGTACATGCCATGTGTGTTCTGTGCCATTGGGTTATGTCACTTAGGATAATATACCTGACTGCCGCTTTACTAAAAACATGCAGTTTTTATCACAATTGCTTTGTAGTACAGCTTGAGATCAGGCATGGTGATTCCTCCAGAAGTTATTTTATTGTTGAGAATAGTTTTTGCTATCCCAGGATTTTTGTTGTTTACATTAATTTGAGAATTGCTTTTTCTAACTCTGTGAGGAATTGAGCTGGAATTTTGATAGGGAGTGCATTGAATCTGTTGATTGCTTTCATGAAGATGGCCATTTTTACTATATTAATCCTGCCAATCCATGAACATGGGAAATCTTTCCATCTTCTGAGAACTTCTTTGATTTTCTTCTTCAGAGAATTAAAGATACAGATCTTTCACTTGCTTGGTCAGAGTAACACCAAGGAATTTTATAGTATTTGTTACTATGGTGAATGGTGTCTTTTCCCTAATTTCTTTCTCACTCTGTTTATCCTTTCTGTAGAAAAAGGCTACTGATTCACTTGAGTTAATTTTATATCCAGCTATTTTGCTGAAGTTGTTTATCAGGTTTAGTAGTTCTCTACTGCAATTTTTGGGTTCACTTAAATATACTATCATAGCATCTGCAAATACTGATATTTTAACTATTTATTTTCCAATTTGTATCCCTCTGACCTCGTTTTGTTGTCTAATTGCTCTGGCTAGAATTTCAAGTACTATAATGAATAAGTAGGGAGAGAGTAGCCACCCTTGCCTAGTCCCTGATTTTAGTGGAATTGCTTCAAGTTTCTTCCATTTAGTTTGGTGTTGGCTACTGGTTTGCTGTGTATTGCTTTTACTGTGTTTAGGTTTGAGCCTTGAATTCCTGATCTTTCCAAGACTTTTTCCATGAAGGTATTTTGAATTTTGGGAAGTGTAATCTTAGCGTCTAATGAGATATTATGTTGTTCTTTTCTTTGAGTTTGTTTATATTATGGGTTATATTGATGGATTTTGGTGTATTGAAGCATCCCTGCATCCCTAGGGTGAAGCCTACTTGATCATGATGGATGGTTGTTTTGATGTATTCTTGGGTCTGGTTTATGAGAATTTCATTGAGTATTTTTGAATTGATATTCATAATGGAAATTGCTTTGAAGTTCTCTTTTTTGTGGGGGGGTACTTTGTGTGGTTTAGGTATAAACAAAATTGTGGCTTTACAGAATGAATTGGGTAGTGTTCTTTCTGTTTCTATTTTGTAGAGTAGTTTGAAAAGTATTGGTATTAGGTATTCTTTGAAGGTCTGATAGAATTCTGCACTAATACCACCTGGTCCTGGGCTTTTTTCATTGGAAGACTTTTAATGACTGCTGCTATTTCCTTAGGGGTTATAGGACTGTATATATGATTTATTTGATCCTTATTTAACATTGGCACCAGTTATCTGTCTAGAAAATTGTCCATTTCATCCATATTTTCCAGTTTAGTTGAGTATAGGCTTTTGTAGTATGATCAGATGATTTTTTGGATTTCCTCATTTCTGTTGTTATGTCTCCCTTTTCATTTCTGATTTTGTTAATTTGGATACTGTCTTTGTGGCCTCTGGTTCGTTTGTCTAAGGGTTTATCTATCTACTTGAGTTTTTCAAAGAATCAGCTCCTGGTTTTGTTGATTCTTTGTATAGTTCTTTTTGTTTCTACTTGGTTGTTTTCAGCCCTGAGTTTATGTCTTGCCATCTACTCCTATTGGGTGTATTTGCTTCTTCTTGTTCTTAAAACCAAAAGTTCTAGAGATTATGCCTCAGAGGTTGCACACACACACACACACACACACACACACACACACACTCACTCCACCACCACCAACACCACACACCACACACCACACACACATATATTCACGCATATTCTTGATGACCCCCATTTGTTTACAGTAAAAGCTAGCATCCCTGCACTATTGAATTAGCTATACTCAGTTTCTGTGACAAATATCTGACATAAATAACTTTTAGAAATGATTTATTTTGTTCAAGATTTTAAAAGTTCTGGTAAATTTCTGATTCCATTTTTTCTGGGTCAGTGGTAGGGCAGAACTGCATCATGCAATGCCTGGCTGAGCTGAAATATTCATGGCATGGCAGTTCAGAAAACAGAGAAAACAAGGAACCTTCTTAGAATATGCCCTCCATCCTGTGGGTGGCTCTGTGCCAGAAAGCTATGATCAAAATCATCCCTACCCTCCACCCTGAGGGCTCTAACTGAGGATGTCAAAGATACAGTGACATTATCAGATTTAGTGATGTGTATTAGCTCAGACAGCTGTTGCTTCTGCTGATGTTCCTGTCCTTTTGTCAGAAAAAAAAATTAACAAATGAAAGAAAATCACCTTGGCATTTCTATTTTAGGAATTCCACTGCATATCAGGAAGATGTTTTTCCATTAATTTTGTAAGGTACAAGGCAGTTTAAAGAAGATGTGTACTTTAAAGTGCTCAGTACATGTTCCTTAGTTCTCACTCCAGGTGTAAGCATTGTTTGTTTGCTAGTACAATAGAGACACCAAACAGATGTGTCAAAATAGAATAAGTGATTCTTATTCTTATCAATTTGGGATTGTTTGTTTGTTTGTTTTTTGTATTTTTGAGATGGGGTTTCTCTGTATAGCCCTGGCTGTCCTGAAACTCACTTTTTAGACCAGGCTAGCCTCAAAATCAGAAATGTGCCTGCCTCAGCCTCCCAAGTTCTGGGATTAAAGGCATGCGCCACCACTGCCCAGCAAGAGATTGTATTTATGTACACAAGAAACTATTCATGTTATAGTTAAAAAACTTGAAGTGAAATATATAGGTGCTGTACTGACATTAAAAGGTATACATTTGAACTCATAAAAATGTACTGTCCTTTGAGGTAAACACTATGTCAATTTATATTCACTTTAGAATTTATCTAAATAGCCAGTATTCTAGAGCATATATGTGTGTGTGAGTGCATGTGTATGTATGTGTGTGTGTATCTGTGTGTGTGTGTGTTTGTGTGTGTGTGTGTGTGTGTGTGTATGTGTGTGTGTAGTATACCAAATAACTGACATGGATGGTACTATAAATGATTATTTCATTTCCTTAATTACTACACAATATTAACATAACTAATTGAGATTCTTAATTTTTAAAATGAACATAATATAAATGAGAAAATAACTTTTATTCTTTACCACATAATAGTTGTTAGATATCCATATCATATTTCATTCTACCTACTTTGTAAAGAGATAAGGTGACATAATCTGAGGTGATTATAGACATTTTATGTATTTAAATACTGAAACATCTGTTGTATTTTTTAAATGAGAGATTCCCAGATAAATTGGCGAAAGTTTGTTATTTAATCTATGAGTATTAGAAAATGGTACCATTTTAATTCCTTTTTATTCTATGATTATACTACTGATGGGTTAAGAAAAGGAAACAAGCGACATCATTATAAAAAGTGAAAATTCCTAAAAACAATAGTAGGCAGACAAAGATAAATTGTAGCTCACTATCATTATGGGAACAATTTAGTGTCACAGTCTCAGTGAAAGGCAAATCCCATGACTTCATGTTAAACCTTCCTTATTTCTACAAAGACAAGGAATAGGAGGATATACAGAGATAGATATAATTTGCTTTATTTCTTATAACAACAACAGAGGTCAAATTGGAAATTAAAAAGAGGCCTAATCATGTAATTGAGTGCAGAGCACTTGCCTATCATAAAACATGCCTATGTTCAATATAGTAAGATATGATTATATATCAACTGAAGAAAGTTTTTCTGTATCTTATATATTTCTATCATAAGTCTGTGTACTACTCTTGTTATTTTTCTTAAGACTGACCATTAATTCAATGAAATTGTTTAACTAAAGAGTATCAAGAGCACAAATGTATCAGGTTTATCAAGGACAGTGTAATCTGAAATGTTTGTCTAGTCTATAAAACACAAGTACTGGGAGAGTAACGTGGTAACATTGGTTTTTCCCATGACTACAAAACAAGAAGTTTATACCATTATAACATCACACTATAACTCACCAAAAGAGAGAGACAGTATCCTGCATGTTCAGCATTGATGCTAGTTTTGAAATAATGGCTAGATTTACAAATATTAAGATTCTGCCATTTCTTGAATCTAATTCTGTCATATGTACATGATATATGTGCAAATTGTGCATGCATATATATATATATATATATATATATATATATACTAAACTGTGCATCCTCTCCATGGAGAAATGCTTGCCAGGTACAAGAACAACTAATATGGTTCTTTTAATGTTTCTCCTTTGGGCCTTAGAATTCTAAAACAGCTTCCTAAGTTCATTAGTGCAGTGTGTATAGACTAGAGGGTACCGTAATAAACGCTAAAGCTTGTAAAAGGTGAGAAAACCTCATAGCTAGCAATCAGTTCTAAATTTTTATTTTTTTATGCTTTTAGGCTAATACTCTATTTAAAACTTCAACCCAATAGTACATGTATAATGGAACTAATAAACCATATTTAATGTCATGTATATGCTAAACTATTGCATGATAATTTGTGTTGGATGAGATAGAAAATTTGATCTACGCATTTGTTTTCATTTTAATTTATTTTCTATTGCATGATAATTTGTGTTGGATGAGATAGAAAATTTGATCTACGCATTTGTTTTCATTTTAATTTATTTTCTATTGCATGATAATTTGTGTTGGATGAGATAGAAAATTTGATCTACGCATTTGTTTTCATTTTAATTTATTTTCTATTGCATGATAATTTGTGTTGGATGAGATAGAAAATTTGATCTACGCATTTGTTTTCATTTTAATTTATTTTCTTGTATTTTGAGGGACATTATAGCAACCAATTAAAGACTCTTGCATTACTATTCCTAGCGATACTGCAGAAACTTACACCCCACTTGGAAGATTTTCTAAGGAGTCAGAGGGTTTTGAAAATAGGGAATTAAATTACATGTTAGGTAGAGGAGACTCCCACAGGTGTTGCTGTAGAAAATTCTCACTTCTCTTTATTCAAAAAAATAGTCTCACTTAGAGCAGTTAGCTCATCTCAAACAGAAGCATCCTAAATTCTAAAGAAAGTAGACCTCAATATACCCATGAAGTGCCATTTGTTTATTTTCATTTTTATTAGCTTCTTAAATATTCAACAATCTAATTAGGCTTACCATATTTTGTCCTTAATTCAGTAAGTAGAATGAACTTGCTGTATTCCATTGGTTTAATATTTGCTATCTTAATGACTTATTACTTCTGTAAGAGAATAAGCAAGCCAGAAGTGAGAGGACTAAAAATTAATTAGACTCCTTTCATAAAGCAACAAAGTAATATTAGTCTTTTTGTCAATACACAGACTTTGATGATATAAAAATGAATCCCTCTCCATCTCTTTTAAAAAGGAATACAATCCCGGTTTGTTTGTTTTAGTCAATAGGATCTCCTGATATTTGTGATAAATTGGCCAATTACACTATCTAATCTCAAGGGGGAAATTAGGCAAAACTTGTATGGTATCTGATTTTCAATCTGATTTGTATTCAGAAACATGCAACAGTCTTTGTGCAACCAGTGGACTGCATGCAGTGTGCTTTTAATGAATTTTAGGGTTGATGAAACACAATAAAATAAGCCAGCCAGACAGTGTCTGAGTTATGGGATTAACTTGTTCAATTCAAACTTCGATGAACCCCTAAGTTATTACGCACCCCCAGGTAATTGTGGCTCTTGACTTTATATAAATATTTATGCAAGAATTACAGTATCTCCAATTTGCTTTCTGCTACTGTTATAAAATATTCTGACTAAAACAACTAAGTGTGGAAACAATTTACTTCACTTTACTAGTTGCACTTTATCATAGAAAAAAGCTAAGACAGGCAATAAATTAAACAAACAAACAAACAAACAAACAAAAACAAAACCAACAAGAAATAGAAACTGTAGACCAAAGCTGGAAGCTGGAATAATCTTGCAAGGATCCTCGGCTTGTTTTTTTTTTTTTTTTTTATACAGTTCAGGTCCACCTGCCTAGGAATAGGAACTTCAACACTAGGTAAGTCCTTTCCACATAAATTAGCAGTAATAAAACAGTTTCCCACACATGGCCTCAGGCAATTCTGATCCAGGCAATTCTTCCATGAGGTTCCCTCTTGCCAAATGTGTCAAGGTGGAACTTGAAACTGACTATGACAATATTTCACCCTTTCATAATAACCAAGGTTTCAAATGAAAGGTGACATAAAATATTTTCATCCACCCTTAAAACGCAGTTGAGCATGTTTGTCCTTTCTGTTGGTAGGCAGAATTGCAGTGCCACATCTGTGCTTTTAACCCTTACCCTGTATCTGGAATTACTCTGGAGGAAACTGCTCTGACAATTTGGTAGTCTTGTACACACAAAATATACTAAAATAGAACACCTGTGCTAAAAATCCCAATGCAGTATTTCAAAAACTTCCAATATTCATCTACTTGTACAGTTGAAGATTATGTGAAATTCCTCCAATGAAGACACAGAAATATTAACTAAAGCACAGGAGATATCTACATTTCATTGAAGCAGGACGCTTTCCCATTGCTATTCCTGAACCAGAGCCTAAGCATTATCTGACATCCCTTAGGCTCACCAGTCCATGGTAATTAGATATACAAATTTTCATACTTTGACAAATCCTAGGGCTGCTGACCCACATTAAAACTTAAAGCTATTTTAAGGGATGGAATTTATATATTTTAGTCTTACCTCAGGCAAGATTTAGAAATATACATTTATTTTAAAAGATTAAAATAAATGAAACTATAATTGTATTAAAAGATAAATAAAATTTGAAATTTCAACAAGTTGGTTGTAAAAAGACCAGCATGTACAGGCTGTCTCCTTTTATGTACATATCAAGAAAGAATTAAGAATAAAATATCAGAGTATATTATTATAAACAAATAAAACTGCTAAATAGATGTGAGGTCATAAAATTTATAAATATATGAAATCTTCAAATTATGCATTGAAAGTTAGAACTTTTTAAGTTTTATTTAATCATTTTTTACAGTCCAGATTTTATCCCCTTCCCAGTCTCCCCTCTGACTGTTCCCTACCCCATACCTCCTCCCTGCATCTCCATGAGAATGTCCACATACCACAAGCCCCACCCACCACACCAGACCTCCCCAGTCCCTGGGCCTCCAATCTCTTGAGGGTTAGGTGCATCCTCTCTGACTGAGTCCAGATCCAGCAGTCTTCTGCTGGGTATGTGTATCATACTTGCTGGTGAATGCTGCCTGGTTGATAGCCCAGTGTCTGAGAGATCTCTGGGATCTAGGTTAGTTGAGACTGCTGGTCCTACTACAGGGTCAACCTCCTCCCCAGCTTCTTCCAGATTTTTCCTAATTCAACAATAATGGTCAGCAGCTTCTATCCATTGATTGTGTGTAAATATCTGCATCTGACTATTTCAGCTGCTTATTGGATCTTTCAGAAGGCCTTCATGATAGGCCTTTTTTAGTGAGCATGCCATAGCCTCAGTAATAGTGTCACCATAGCCTCAGTAACAGTGTCAGGCCTTGGGGCCTCCCCTTGACCTGGATCCCACTTTGGGCCTATCATTGGACCTCCTTTTCTTCAGGCTCTTCTCCATTTTTGTCCCTGCAGTTCTTTCAGACAGGAACAATTATGGGTTAGAGTTTTTAGCTGTAGGCTGGCAACCCTATCTGTCTTGATACCTTGTCTTTCTACTGGGGGTAAGCTTTACAAGTTCCCTCTCTGACTGTAGGGAATTTAATCTATGGTCCTTCCCTTTGAGTCCTGCCAGTCTTCCACATCCCAGGTCTCTGGTACATTCTTGATGGTTCCCCCACCTCCTACCTCCCAAGGTTGCCTGTTAGAATGTATAGTGAAAATATTTTAAAAGAGTTAAGTAGTTTATTTTAAATATACAGTATATGCATAAGAAAGTATTACCTTAAGGAATGTCATTTTCCCCAAATCACGCTATACATTTAGTGCTATTCTCATAAATTCCATACAGATTTTATTTTGAGTTGATGAAGCTAGTTCAAAATATACTTACTTGTAGAAAGTGAGAATCACTAGAATTATTCTAAAATGTCACAGTGTATTATGAATAGATAGGAAACATATCTTAGTTGCTATTGTTGAGGTGACAAAATACTTAGGAGACAGGGCTTATTTTAGATCACAAGGCATCAGAAGCCTGAGCCTGCTGGTCACATTATGACAGAAGAGGAAGTGTGGAATGCAGGTTTACTACTCCAATATCTTTCTCCATTTAAAGCACAGGCTCTCAGCCAAGAGATTGCCTCATGTTTAGTAATGTAATCAAGAGAAGCCTCCACAGGTTTACTCAGAGAGCCATCTTCATAGGAGATGCTATATTAAGGCACACTGATAACAGACATTAACCTGGTCAAAATAACATGTTGTGGTGTAAAAAAGACAAGATATTTAGATAAATTAGTAGAAAGTTTTGAAAAAATGTACACACAGTAGGAATATTTACATCTGCAAAGTACAGCATAACACATGTCTAAAACTAAAATAGACAACTGGCCAATCTTGCAAATTATGTTTATAGTGAATGGAGAAGGAAGGATGGAAAGGAGGAAGGATACACAGGGAGTGGGAAGGAAAAAAGTTAGGCAGCTAAAGATTATAGAAATTCTATGGCCTTCCTGGCCACCTTCCCAAATGTGAGTTCACACACACACACACACACACACACACACACACACACACACACAGAGAGAGAGAGAGAGA
>NC_034593.1:7661398-7689326 GCF_900095145.1 Mus pahari | reverse complement strand
AGCATGTGTGAGTTTCTGTTCAATAGAAGTTTTCAGTAAAGAAAGTGAGCTCTAGGTCAGCCAGGGTTATACAGAGAAACCCTGTCTCAAAAAAAAAAAAAAAAAAAAAAAAAAAAAAAAAAAAAAAAAAAAAAAAAAAAGAGAAAAAAAGAAAAGAAAAGAAAAGAAAAGAAAGATGGAATGTAGGGGTAGAAAACAAACATTACTGGCATCACACCAGTCTTATTCTTTCCTTACACAACTGGAATTTAACAGCAAGCCAAGGAACCTTCTTGATAGATGTGGTAGGAAGATAATAAAAATAATTATTTACCTACTATAGTGATTGGATTAGTTTTACCTTAACATTTACATATCTCAGTTCTTTATATGAACTGTGTATTAAACCACTCTCTGATGAATACATGATAAAGATTTAATCCCAGTCTGCAGACTCTTTCTATACTCTAATTATTCTATTTTCAGAGCAAAAGATATTTTATTGTTCATATTCCTGAAACTATAAAAATCATAATTAGAAAAGCATTTCTTATGCGTGTATTGACTTTTTTGGATAGGGATATTTCAAATCTTTAGGTAATTTAATACATAAAATAACTTGATTTCTTTTTACTTGACTTTTGAAGTCTTCTTTTGGATGAATACTTATATTAGATCTATTTGTTAAAAGATTGTCATTCCTCCATCACATTCTTGTCCCTTTTTAATATTCACATTTCTGTGGATGTGTGAAAATATATTAAGGATATACATGAGTACATGAGTACATGAGTCTGCCAATTTGTATCTGTATCATACTATATTGACAATTTAGCTCTGAAGTGTAACTTAACTCATTTTTCAAGACTGCAGCATTTTTTATCTTTCTTTTTTATGAGATTTTTCTTTATTTGCATTTCAAATGTTGTTCCCTTTCCTAGATTCCCCTCAGAAAAATCCCCTAGCCTCTCCCCCCCCTCCTACTGCTGCCCAACCCACGCACTTCCCGCTTCCTAGCCCAGGCAATCCCCTATTCTGGGGCATAGAACTTTCACAGGACCAAGGGCCTCTCCTCCCATTGATGATCTACTAGTCCATCATCAGCTACATATGAACTAGAGCCATGAGTCCCTCCATGTGTTTTCTTTGATTTGTGGTTTAGTCCCAGGGAGCTCTGGGGTTACTGGTTAATATTGTTGGTCCTCCTAGGGGGCTTCAAAATCCTTCAGCTCCTTGGGTACTTTATCTCCTTCATTGGGGGTCTCTGTGCTCTGTCTAATGGATGACTGTGAGCATCCACTTCTATATTAGTAAGGCACTGGTAGAGCCTCTCAGGAGACAGCTATATCAGTCTTATGTCTTCAAGCTCTTGTTGGTATCTGCAATAGTGTCTGGGTTTGGGAGTTGTTGATGGGATGGATTCCCAGGTGGAACGATATCTGATGGTCATGCCTTCATTCTCTGCAACGAACTTTGTCTCTGTAACTACTTCCATGGGTATTTTGTTCCCTCTTCTAAGAAGGATCGAAGTGCCCACACTTTGGTCTTCCTTCTTGAGTTTCATGTTATTTGGTATTCTGAGCTTCTGGGCTAATATTCACTTAGCAGTGAGTGCATATCATGTGTGCTCTTTTGTGATTGGGTTACCTAACTCATGATGGTATTTTCTAGCTCCATTCTTTTGCCTAAGAATTTCACGAATTCATTGTTTTTAATATCTGAGTAGTACTCCGTTGTGTAAATGTACCACATTTTCTGTATCCATTCCTCTGTTGTGGATACTTCATTTATCCTTAGAGTAGATTCTGATTCTTAACTTCAAATCACAATGGCATATGTTTAGGCCCCTTCTACCAAAGTCTTGTCTTGTCTTTTCTTTTCTTTTCTTTTCTTTTTTTTTTTAAGTTGAAACATTGGCTTTTCTAAAGTTTTTCCTTTGATTTTTATTTTTCAATTTCACACATTTAAATAATGAATTTTAGTCATTTTCTTGCTCATTTCATCCTCTCATCCCTCTTCCTTTCTTACTGGAACTTTTTTTCTCAAGGACCTATCCCTGTTTCATGTCTCCTTTTGAATGTATTCACTGAAGTTCATTTGGAATTTCTTGAGTCAGCAAGAATAGGAGGTTATTTACAGGAACAAGAAAAACTTATCAGTGCTACTGAAGAAAATGGCACTCATCTCCCACAATAATTTTTTTTGTGAATAGACCCTCCTGACTACATGAACATCTGATGGGTCCAAACCTTGAAAATCTTGTGCAGATAATCACCAAAGCATTGCCTTTCTAGAATGCAAATGCAGAATCATGAGAAGGCACATTTTTTGCTAAGCATCTTCCCTTTCTTTGCATTTGATATTCTTCTCATCTTCTAAAATATTTCCTGAACACCAGATTCCTGTCCCCCTTAGTATGACATACATCACCAACATTTATTCTTGACAAGTTATGGATTTCTGAATTATGTTCCATCCTGAGTATCAAGAAGCTTCTCTTATAAAGGATGTGAAAAGCACTAATTTCAAATTTTGAACTGAAGAGGAACTAGTATTGAATGAAAGGAATACCCTTTCCCATAAGTTGAAGTACAGCTGACCAAATCCACTTCCTCTTATAGACTTGGTTATACAAATATTAAAATATTTTATAATATATGCCAGTGCATTATGGAAATGATAAACTCAGAAACTTGACATATCCTGGGTGAACAGGACAAATAAAGGACTTTGCTATACTGTTAATTATCATTTAGTGTTTCATTTCCTTCTACCTAACCTGTTATCTACATGATAACTTATCTACTTATCATTTGCTTGTATAAATTAACACTGAAATTCTGTGATTTTTTTGAGAGCTACGGGAACCTGACAAGTTATGAGCAAAGCCAGATATGGTGGCTATTTCTCAATTGCTTCAACAAGTTAATGCTAGGTTTCAGATGTGATTTTGTTGTTCACATATGTCATATTCAGTGCATGTCACCAGTTTTCATTTTATCACCATTTATGTAATTACATTATGCTAATGCTGACCCGAATTGATCAATGTATAAATGAAAATTTTAAAAGTGATATCAGTTAGAAGCATGCAACCACATACAACTATAAAGGTGTATTTTATAACAAGGTACTCATATGATAAATATAGATTTTTTATGTATAATCTATTTACCATTTTCTTGTAAAAATGACATTTTAATTTAATACCTTGTGTTTATATCTCATAATTATTTGAAAAACTAAAATATTGGTTCCTCCTGAATGCAAATTTGTAACTTTAAAAATTTTATAATTATTTACTAATGTTGCAACTATTTTTCTGGTTAGTAAGTGAGGTAATAAGCAATTCTCTAATATTGTTTAGAATTAATTGCTTAAAAGTAAAATTAGGGGATCTTTAATTAGAAAATCTCACAATATACACACTGTAAGTGTTTTTGTTCATCTTCCAACTGCACATTTTATTTAACACAAGGAACTATATTGCTTAACCTATAACTTTGAAACTTCTTTTTTTTTTTTGCCTTTGTTCAAAAAGCATTATTATTATTATTATTATTATTATTATTATTATTATTTTCTTTATTTACATTTCAAATGCCATCCTGAAAGTTCCCTATACCCCACCCCCTGCCCCTGCTCCCCTACCCACCCACTCCCACTACTTGGCCCTGGCCTTCCCCTGTGCTGGGTCATATAAAGTTTACAAGATTTATAGGCACTAAGAAGATAGAGAGATGGCTCTATAAACTTCCTATCATTTAAGATAAAGTCACACATTGAGCTTTTCAATTTCACTTCCTTTATTCCAACCTTTAGCTCTTGATTTTGCATTTTTTAAACAAAATAATTAGGGATTTTCTTATGTAAAGATGAACTATAGGAAAGTTAAATGGTACTAAATTATAGTGTAAGCTTTAAAGTAGGTAATGATGGCTTTAAGATGCTGAATGAACTATACACAGTAAGCATTATAAATGCTGAATATTAGTAAGTGAAGTAATATTAGCTATTAAAAACTACATTGTGGAATGATACCGAATTTATTCATTTGATGGCATAACAGTAAAGTGGAAAACAGATAAAAAGTACATAAAATGTAAAAAAAAACAAACACAGGTTTTTGTTTTTTTGTAGGATAACAGTTCAATGTTCACAGAACTGACTGAATGGGAAAGAAAAAATATTGCTTCAAATCTGTTCAAACTGTGAAAATACAAGGAATACTTAAGAGTACATGAGGTATAAATTTTCCTAAGACATTGACGTTGTCAGCTTTAAATACTACACCTGGTAGCTAACTAGAAACCCAGAAGAGGAATGCCAACTTTGGATCATGTGACCTTAAGGAAGTCTAACGTATCCTTGACATTGGATGGGAATCGGGTGTAGAAACTTGCTCACCTTAGGGATTTAAGGGATACTTCCTTAGCATCAGATTGTAAGAAGGTTTGTGGTCTGTGGCATCTATCAGTGGGAGAAATGAGGATCCTGTGATTAGGAAGTGTGATTGTGAAGAAAACTGGACAATAAGCAAATAACATGGATGAGGAGTTGGTTTGAATATAGAAAGTTTTTTTATTTTGGCAAACAAATCATAATTTTATGATTAATGACAACAAACATAAACAAATCAGCCAAGCCAGAATGCAAGACAGGGAAGTACGTTCCTCTGGAGGACAAGGGGTGGCTCACTCCTTTTGATATATACTGGATTTAAAGAAGAGCTCTTCAACTCCATGAGCTGACAATTTCCTAACATGTAGAGACCTTTCTTCCTGTGACCTTCCATGTAGAATGTGCTTTTTCATTCCTTCATGATTCTATAGCCTGAAGTACCTTACAATTCGGCTGTTAAAATCATCTCTTCACAGCTGCTGTTATCAGTGTCAGAAAATCTGTCTGTAAGTAATAAAAGTAAGGTACTTTCATTTCACTGAAACTAAAGATATATAATCTTGAAACAATTGAAACAAATTAATAAAGGCCCTTTAAAACTAAATTAATATAATGCAAAGAAAGTTGTTATGATTATAAGATGTCTCCCATTTTACAAATGATCTTTTTAAAATTTCAAAATGTTTATTTCTGATTACCAGTTCTCCTGTAATCTGAATTTATAAATGCTCATCTTTTCCTAATTTGCTCTTCATAATTCGTAATTCAGAAATACATATTGCTGATGCTTGTAATTTCAAATATTTTACATGACCACAATGTACTGTTTGAAATATTTCAAAAACATCAAAAGTGCCATCATGGTAGTAAAAGAAGTGGACTCATTATTAATCGTACTGAAAAAAGAGTGAGAAGCAGGAACTTGTGGCTCTGATCTTGTCCTGCTTTAAGTTATATTTTAAGTGCATCTACCATGTTTAATAGTTAACAGGTAAAGAATCTAAAGTGACATTCTACCAATATAGTATTAACATACTTAATTTGAAACACCAAATTTCACATAATTTAAAGGACAATATTCTGTATTCTGAACTGCATTGCATTATTGGCTAATTTCAGAGTTCTCTTACTTTAAGTTATCACTTCATTGATACTGATAACTGTCTGGAAAAAATGAACACATGAATTTCACCTACACTGAAGTATACATGTTTAACCATAATAGAAAAGTTTATTTCTCTTACCTCCAATGACTGAGCAATGGTACATTCACACAAAGGTCTTTATTATACCCATGATTAATAAATCTCTCACACTTTTTATTTTGTTTAGATTCAAAACTTTAATATTTGCACTGCAATCCTTTGTTTAGAAATGAAACTCAGATTTTTAACATCAAGAGCAAATTTTCTAGATGGAAACTTTTTTCTTCATACTACTGATTAAAGCTCCTTGTTGGTGTCTTTGTTAATGATATAAAATATTGAACAAAAGCTATTTGGGTGAGGAAGGGTTTGTTTGATTTCTAGAGTCCATAAATCAGGGAATCCAAGACATGACTCAGGGTAGGAACTTGGAGGCAGCAGTTGAAGCAGACACTGTGGAAACAAACCGCATAACCAATTGCTCAGCTGATACAGTGCAGGCCCACCTGTGGGACCACATACTCAGGGAGAGGCCAATCTACATTAATAAGCAATTAAGAAAATGACTCACACACATGGTCATGGGCCAATAAAAGAAGGTGTTCAGTTAATGTTCCCTCTTCCCAGGGACCTATAAGTTTTGTTCAACTTGACAGTTGAAGCCATACAAATACCAATGATCATTTTGGATGTCTTTCCTTGTATTCCTTTTTTTTCTTAAGTCTCCATGTTGAAGTTTTTGAAGAACTACGTTTTAGTCCTCTACCAGGAGCAAGAAGTTACTTTTCACATTAGATTGCACAATTAAAGCTCTAGTTATTATGAGGATGTCTTGAGCTGTGACAGAACCTTCCCGTTATGAATAAAGATTTCAGGTGACCAATCACTGGTGAGAAGTAGGCAGGACTTCCAGGTCAGGGGGAAGAAGATGGGAGGCAGGAGAGAGATGGACTGGGATACTTGGAGAACAATATGTAATTAACAAGTGCCCACCCCACTCCACCCTCTCCAACCCTTGATAATATGGTGAATCCACCAGGATTCGCCACTGGAGAATTTATATTTAATATGTCTTATAAGATTAGGATCCTAGTTGTTGCAACCAGACATTGACTTACCTACTGATTCTGAACTAAGTTTGAGTGGTGTTTTCCTTCACATGGCAACTCATCTGGGTTCCAGAAAGAAAGGAATGGTGGTAAAGGATGGGTTTGCAAGAAGTGCACCCCAAAAGGCTGTGAGAATTTAGAAGCAAGGTGGCAACTTGCCAGTGGGAACTTAGCTGGATGGAGAGATTTCAGAGCTCCAGGTCAGAGAGTCTCCATGAGATGAAAACAAGCTGGTGCCTTGCCACCCATAGCGTGGATTGATTTTTACATTTCCTGCTATGTTGAGCAATGCACAGTAAAGCTTCATTTATTAGTGAATTAATGAAAATTCAGATCATGTAACATGCAGGAATGATAAACTTACTGCACCATATAATCTTCCAACTGTCAATAATGGCACCTTTTCTTATCTGCCATTTTCCTTGACAAGTAGTCTAAATAACTTTATAATAGTTTTGTTATTCTACTTTAGATACATTTTCATATGCAGTTATTAGCAACTTTATTTTTAGCAAGAGCACTATGAAGATCATAGCCTTTTTGCATACATTTGTTGGAGAATTTACATATGTGTGACTTAATGATGTTGCAAGGCATACTGCACTTTATTTCTGAAAAATGTAATTAGCATTTACATCTTTAATTTTCCAGTGCTCCCCTTCTACCTAAATAGGTAAGCATCTTATTATTTTTAAGTTGCTCATAATAAATTCATGCACACTAAATTAGTTTTCAAACTGAATTTAGAAATCACCCAATTGATAAGCATGGTAAATTAATACACAAAGAAGCAGCTTGTCATCTGCAATGCTCTTTGTTTACTGATCTTTTCCTTCACCATTCTTTGTACATATAAGCAGAGTTAGTTTACTCATCTGTCACTCTTAATGCTGAAGCACTGCAGGGTAAGTGCTGTATGTCAGCTCTGCTCTATATGTCAAAAGAATTTTCTTCATTGCAGAATTGTGATCATTTTTTTTCTGCTTTGCCCCTAAAGCAAATGTAATACACTCCCTTAAATGCCAGATGGAAAACTAATTATCTCTAAAGCAAATACAGCTGTAGCTAAAGTAGTATTGCTTTGATAAGTAGTGTGTCTTCGTCTGGCCTGAAGGAGTGTACCTAGAGACAATAACTAACTTTAATATTTCCATGTCTAGTTTGTCACCTGAGACTGCAGATAGAGAAGTGCACTGTCAAGAAGCAATGCAGAAGCTCATTTAGAGGTAAGGAAAGAGATCCCATGGTATGGTTTGACCAAGTGTTCTGATTGCTCTTGGTTTAGTTTACACTTGATGAAAAATTCAAATGTTTATGTTTTTATACTGTTTCAGAAGAGATTTTTATTACATATTTTCTTCATTTACATTTCAAATGATATCCCATTTCCTGGTTTCCCCACCCAAACCCCCATCCTCTCCCTGTTCCCTCTGATCACCAACCCACCCACTACAGCTTGCAGGTCCTGGTATTTCCCTACACTGGGGCATCAAGCCTTCATGGGAAGAAGGGCCTCTCATCCCCTTAATGACTGACAAGGCCATCCTCTGCTACATATGCAGCTGGAGTTATGGGTCCCTCCGTGTGTACTCTTTGGTGGTTTAATCCCTGGACACTCTGAGGGTACTGGTTGGTTCATATTGTTGTTCCACCTGTGGATCTGCAAACCCCTTCAGCTCCTTGGGTCCTTCTCTAGCTCCTCCATTGGGGACATTGTGCTCACTCCAATGATTGGCTCAGAGCATCAACCTCTATTTGGCAGGCACTGGTAGAGCCTCTCAAGAGACAGCTATATCAGACTCCTGTCAACAAGCATGTATTGGCATCCACAATAGTTTCTGGGTTTGGTGATGGTATATGGGATGGATCCCCAGGTCAAGCAGTCTCTGGATGGTGTTTTCTGCAGTCTCTGCTAGTGTATGCTCTCTACTTTCTTTTTGGAGGCGCCCAGGGCTCTGAGTTTTCCTCTTACAACTGCTTTCATTGTGTCCCATAAGTTTGGGTATGTTGTGGCTTCATTTTCATTAAACTCTAAAAAATATTTAATTTCTTTATTTATTTCTTCCTTGACCAAGTTATCACTGAGGATAATGTTGTTCAGCTTACACATATATGTGGATTTTTATTGTATATGTTGTTATTGAAGACTAACCTTAGTCCATGTTAAATGAAAGAATGCATGGTATTATTGAAGTTTTATTTTATATGTTGTGGCCTGTTTTGTGACCAATTATATGGTCAGTTTTGGAGATGGAACCATCAGGTGCTGAGAAGAATGTATATTCTTTTGCTTTAGGATAAAATATCCTATAGATATCTATTAAATTCATTTGTTTCATAACTTCTGTTAGTTTCTCTGTGTCTCTGTTTAGTTTCTGTTTCCATGATCTGTCCATTGCTGAGTGTGGGGTGTTTAATTCTCACACTATTTTTGTGTGATCTGCAATGTGTGCTCTGAACTTTAGAAAAGTTTCTTTTATGAATGTTGTTACCCTTGCATTTGGGGCATTGATGTTCAGAACTGAGAGTTCATCTTGGTAAATTTTTCCTCTGATGAGTATCAAGTTTTCTTCCTTATCATTTTTGATAACTTAGGTTTAAAGTTGATTTTCTCCAGTATAGAATGGCTACTCCAGCTTGTTTCTTGGGACCATTTATTTGAAAATTGTTTTCCAGCCTTTTACCCTGAGTAGTGTCTGTCTTTGTCACTGAGGTACATTTCCTTTATGCAGCTAAATGTTGGGTCCTGCTTACGTATACAGTCTGTTGGTTTATGTCTTTTTATTGGGTAATTGAGTCCATTGATATTAAGAGATAATAAGGAAAACTCATTGTTGCTTTCTGTTATTTTTCTTGTTAGAGATGGAATTATGTTTATATCACTATCATCCTTTAGTTTTCTTAAAAGAAAATTATTTTCTTGCTTTTTCTAGGGTGTAGTTTCACTCCTTGTGTTGGAGGTTTCTATTTATTATCCTTTGAAGGGATGGTTTTGTGGAAACATGTGTAAATTTGTTTTTCCCATAGACTATTTTGGTTTTTCCATCTATGGTAATTGAGAGATTTTCTGGGGATATTAGCCTGGCATTTGTGTTCTTTTAGGGTTTGTAAGACATCTGCCCAAAAACTTCTGGTTGTTATAGTCTCTAGGGAGAAGTTTGGTGTAATTCTAATAGATCTGCCTTTATATGTTACTTGAACTTTTTCCCTTACTGATTTTAAGACTCTTTCATTGTTTTGTGCATTCAGTGATTGGATTATTATGTGGTGGGAGGAATTTCTTTTCTGGTCCAGTATGTATTCTGTAGGCTTCTGGTATGCTCTTGGGCATCTCTTTAGGCTAGGGAAGTTTTCTTCTCTAATTTTGTTGAAAATATTTACTAGCCTTTTAAACTAAGAATCTTCACTCTCTTCTATACCTTTTATACTTAGGTTTGGTCTTCTCATTGAGTCCTGGATTTCCTTGATGTTTTGGGTTAGGACCATTTGCATTTTGCATTTTCTTTGATTGTTGTGTCAATGCTTTCTATTGTATCTTCTGCACCTGAGTTTCTCTCTTCTATTTCTTGTATTCTGTTGGTGATGCTTGCATCTATGACTCTGGATCTCTTTCCTAGGTCTTCTATCTCCAAAGTTGTCTCCCTTTGTGTTTTCTTTATTGTTTCTACTTCCATTTTGGATGCTGGATGGTTTTATTCAATTCATTCACTTGTTTGGTTGTGTTTTCCTGTAATGGTTCAAGGAATATTTTGTTTTTTCTTTAATGGCTTCTACCTGTTTCCCTGTGCTGTCCTGTATTTCTTTAAGGGAGCTATTTATATCCTTCTTACAATCCTCTTTCAGCAACATGAGATGTTATTTTAAATCCAAATCTTGCTTTTTCGGCGTATTGGGGTCTCCGGGATTCGCTGTGTTGGGAGAACTGGGTTCTGATGATGCCATGTAGCCTCATTTACTGTTGGTAAGTTTCTTGTGCTTGCCTTTTAACATCTGGTTATCTCTGTTGTTATCTGGTCTTGCTGTCTCTGGCTGGAGTTTGTCCCTCTTGTGGGACTGTAAGCCTATGTCAGCACCCCTGGGATGTCAACTCTCTCCTGGTAGAACTTGTATACAGAGGGCTGTGGAACACCCCAAGCTCTGGTTGCATATGGGGACCAGAACTATCCTGTTCCTGCTACTCTACTCTTCCTGTGCCCTTTGTGCTGGTCCTGCCCTCTGGGCCCAGGTGTAAGAGCACTCCTGGAAGACCAGCTCTCTCCTTTTGGGACCTGTGCACAGCAGGCCATGGAACAGCCTCAACTCCTCAATGCAGACGATGACTGGAAGGATCCTGCCCCATCTGTTCCACTGTTCCTGTGCCCCATGAACTCCTTTCAAGTCCTGCCTAGGACAGTTATTGGAGAGAAAGTGGCTATCACACCCCTGAGTCCAGCAGTGAGAGCACACCTCACAGAACAGCTCTCTCCTGGCAGGCCCTGTGCATAGACTATAGAAGATGACTGGATTCAGAAGAGTTTAAAGGCAAATCTATTAAAGACTATACTGGAGGCTTTATTTTATATTTCAATGAATTTTTAATTATGTAATTTAATGGTATATTCATGTATATCACATGCTTTTCTTGAGCATGTTTGATATGTGAATCACTATGCAAAAAAATAAAGTTTGCAACAGTGAATAAAAGATAAGGTAACTTTCTACAAACTTACAGTGTTTGTGACAGATGAAAAATATGTCAAGGCAGAAATATCAGAAGAGACTTATTGCAGTTTTGAAGAGGATGTGAAGAAAGAGCATGAATAGAGCTGTACCTACAAAAAGCTTCCAAGGATGTTACAAAGCAAGTCAAGGGACCACACACATAGGATAACATTGATTGAAATTCTGGGTACAGTGGAGAGTGCTGATAAGTCACAAAACCAAATTCTGTGGGATATTGTTAGTGTTTCTGAAAATATTGACAAGGAGTGAGTTAGAAAACAGGGAGGGTATTTAGCTGAAAAAAAAATCTCTATATTTGGAGATGGATCAAGTGGCAGCAAAGAGCCCATATTGTAGAGGCCTACTTAACTGAATAGTGATTTGGAAAGTAATAGATGATTTAAGAGGAGATGTCTTCATTGATTTAATAGGTCATTAGGTACCATGTTTTGTGGGTGTGAGTTGTTAAAAATTCTGACACTGGGTCTGTCCAGTTCTCTGACTTCCTTTCTTGTGATGTGTTCATTCTTCCCAGCTCAAGAGCCTCTTACTGATTTTTCTATTAAATAGTTTAGCCTAAGAGGAGCCTTTGCAAAAGACTAAGAAGCTTGGATACTCAGCCTTCAAACTGAGCTAAGTAAATATCTTTCCTTATGACTTCACCACTATATTTCACCATAATGACCAAAAGCAGACTAATGAAAATAATAGCATGACCTACATCATGGAAAAATCCTTGTCTGAGAGGATTTTTGAATCCAGGAGACAAGGATACAGTCAGAGTAGGTCATGCTGAGGAAAGAGATTGATATCTCTTGTCTTTAGAGCAGTGGTTCCCAACCTTCCTAGTGTGACAACGCTTTAATACAGTTTCACATGTTGTGGTAAACCCTTACCACAAAAGGATTTTGTTGCTACTTTGTCACTGTAATTTTGCTACTGTTATGAATCACAATGGAAATATCTGATAAACAAAGTGCCTGGTATGCAAACTATAAAGGGTCATGGCATGTTGAGCAGCAAGGCTCTAGAGTTATGTTCACAGGCAAAGTTAAAAATAAAAAAAGTGACTACACTAGAATATCACATTTGAGACATGAAGTGGAGTAGAACAGTGTTTCGTTAAAATTAAAATTCTCACACAAAACAACAAAACAATGAAACAAGAGCAACAACAACAAAACAATCTAAAACCTCTGGTAATACAACAAAGAACTAGATCTATATCTTAGTACTCTGATCATAATCCCAAATGCTTCTCAAAAATCTATATCACCTTCTTTTAAAATGTATATACTCCTGATATTTTGGCAGCTTAGCAGAGTTTAATTTAGGGCTAACTATAAACACAGACATGGAAAAGCAACAGAGTTTATTTATTTTATTACACAGTTTTGCACATACTTATATATAAATTATAATGTAATTTCTGAATAGTAATTTCACTAAGCATATTTAAATACACAATGTTTATAGCATTAGTTTTATGAAACATAATTATAATTCTCTGTAGTGCATAATTATCTGTAGTGAAGAATTGTGAATTTATTATATGTCACTAGAAAGTATTGTCCTAGGGTTTAAATTAAAAATCTCTCAAGTTCTGAAATCATTAATTATACTTAGAAAACAAAATTATTTGAGATAATGTTGTCAATTTCTCACAAAAATATATTGATACCCATGTTATATATTCATAATGAATGATTCAAGGGTATAACAAACATCATGTTTGGGAGATACCAGGACAAAAGTGCCCCAAATCTCCCTTAACACATTTGACTAGAGATTAAGACTTAGTAAGAACGATTAAAATGATATTTTTGTATTATTTTCTTATTATAAATACTCCACATATTTAAAATAAGCCTTTTTGTCTGGATTACTAAGACTTTTCCATTGAGCTTATCAAACAGATAAGGATATTCTTTCTTTTATCTTGGTATCTATTGAACCTTGTCCTTGCAGGATATATGACCTAAGCCTGAGCTACCTAGGAAATCATTAAGAACCCCAGTCTCACTATTCATAATGCACATCTACAGTAATATCTGTGTTTTTCAATGTTTTAAATGCTTTATTTTAATAAGCATTCTCACAGCCATCACTACAAAGTTACAATATAGATATTTGAAAAAAATCTTTGTGGAACGATAGACACGAGTTTAAAGAAAAAATAGTCTTCGGTGCTATCTCGGCGGAGGGCCCCAGAGGACTCTCCATGCTTCAAGCACCCTAGCACACCTGGAACCTTGAGATCACTGGTGAGTGGAACACAACATCAGTTCCAAAATACACAGAGGGTCTTGTGCTAGCAGCAACATGGTCAAAGGACAAAGGCGGGCCCTAGCACACCCAGAATTTTGGGATCACTGAGACCAATATACACAGGAGAGCACATGGGCAGCAAAAGCAACACAGCTTCTTGGACAGGGTCCCTTCAGGCCTTCATCCTCAACCAGGAGACAGAGCTGAGACCCAGACCAATAGACACCTTCCCTGCCAGAGGAGAGTCAGCCTCCAGGGAGGGCTCTCACCCCAGGAATCAGGAGGAGGATCTGAGCTGCAGACTTCTGTGCACCTTCCCTGCAAGAGGAGAGCTTGTCTGCAGAGAGTGTGCTGACCACTGGGACACAGGAGAGAGTTGGTCTCCCAGGACTGCTGACAGAGGCTACAGAATCACAGGAGGAACAAGCTTAAGCCAGAGGCAGCTAGAACATCTAACAACAGAGATTGCCAGATAGTAAAAGACAAATGAAAAAAATCTTACTAACAGACACCAAGACCACTGGGCATCATCAGAACCCAGTGTGCCCACCACAGTGAGTCCTGAATACCGCAACACACCTGAAAAGCAAGATTCAGATCTAAAATCATATCTCAGGATCCTGGTAGAGGATTTTAAGGAGGGCATTAATAACTTACTTAAAGAAATACAGGTGAAAACTGCTAAACAGTTAAAAGCCCTTAAAGAGGAAGCATAAAAAATCCCTCAAGGAATTACATGAAAACGCTGCTAAACGGGTAGAAGAACTTGAAGAGGAAACACAAAAATCCCTTAAAGAATTACAGGAAAACACAACCAAACAGGTGATAGAATTGAACTAAACCATCCAAGATCTAAAAGTGGAAGTAGAAATAAATGAAGAAAACCCACAAGGAGACAACTCTGGATATAGAAACCCTAGGAAAGAAATCAGGAACGATAGATGCAAGTATCAGCAACAAAATACAAGAGATGTAGGGGAGAATCTCAGGAGCAGAAGATTCCATTAGAGAGCATGGACACAACAATCTGTTGGAGACTGACACTGAGGCATAAGCCAAAGTTCCCCTCCTTTTTGAGAAACTTCTGAGCTTTTGCAATGACAGTGGACAGAACACCAAGATCAGATAATAGTAACTGCAAACTTTCCAGGAAAAACCACAGAATGTCCCCTGAGATAAGAGTAGATTCAGTGTTCCTGGGCAGGTATGCAGAACCACCCCCGCCCCTGGGCAGAGGCAGGAGCAAGTTTCTCCTTCTTTACTTCCTCCTTCTTGATGCTTTTATTCTGTAACCTTTTTCACAATAAACAGACCTTGACAAAAATTACAGGGTCTCCTCCATCTTTCCTGCCCATCCTCTTTCAGGCATGGTCCCCCTCAGGGTCCCCCCCCCCCCCGAATAACTGGGTCCTGCGGGTAGGGACAACAATCAAAGAAAATGCAAAATGCAAAAAGATCCTAACCCAAAACATCCAGGAGCTCCAAGACACAATGAGAAGACCAAACCTACAGATAACAGCTATAGATGAGAATAAAGATTTTCAACTTAAAAGGCCAGTAAATATCTTCAACAATTTTAAAGAAGAAAAGTTCCCTAACCTAAAGAAAGAGATGCCTGTGAATATATAAGAAGCCTATAGAACTCCAAATAGACTGGACCAGAAAAGAAATTCCTTCCGACATATAATAATCAGAACAAGGAATGCACTAAATAAACACAGAATATTAAAAGCAGTAAGGGAAAAAGTTCAAGTAACATATAAAGGCAGACGTATTAGAATTACACCAGACTTCTCACTAGAGACTATGAAAGCCAGAAGATCCTGGACAGATGTTATACAGACACTAAAATAACACAAATGCCAGCCTAGGCTACTATACCTAGCAAAACTCTCAATTACCATAGACGGAAAAACCAAAGTTTTCCATGACAAAACCAAATTCACACAATAGCTTTCCATGAATCTAGCCCTCAGAGGATAATAAAGGGAAAACACCAACACAAGGACAGAAACTACACCCTAGAAAAAGCAAGAAAGTAATCCTTCAATAAACCTAAAAGAAGACAGCCACGAGAAAAGAATCCCAACTCTAACAACAATAATAACAGGAAGCAACAATTACTTCTCCTTAATATTTCTTAATATGAGTGGACTCAATGCCCAAATAAAAAGACATAGACTAACAGATTGGCTACATAATCAGGACCCAACTTTTACTGCTTACAGGAAACCCACCTCAGGAAAAAAGACAGACACTACCTCAGGGTAAAAGGCTGGAAAGCAATTTTCAAAGCAAATGGTCAGAAGAAACAAGCTGGAGTAGCCATTCTAATTTCGAATAAATCAACGTCAAACCCAAATTTATCAAAAAAGACAAGTGGGGCACTTCATGCTCATCAAAGGTAAAATCTTCCAAGATGAACTCTCAATTATGAATACCTATGCTCCAAATGCAAGGGCATCCACATTAATTAAAGAAACTTTATTAAAGCTCAAAGCACATATTACACCTCACACAATAATAGAAGGAGACTTCAACACCCCACTCTCATCAATGAATAGATCCTGCAAACAGAAACTAAACAAAGACACATTGAAACTAACAGAAGTTATAAAAGAAATAGATTTAACAGATACCTACAGAACATTTTATCCTAAAACAAAAGGATATACCTTCTTCACAGCACCCCCTGGTACCTTCTCCAAAATCGACCATATTGTTGGTCACAAAACAGGCCTCAATAGATACAAAAATGCCACAGACCAGCCTCAGTTGGGACCTCCTCAATCTGTGGGAGAACTCAGGTTTTAGACAGGTGGGCAGTGGAGTTGGCGAGAAGGAGGTGACAAAGGACATGGCACAAGGGAGTGTGGATCTGAATGTATTTTGTCTCAAAGCAAGCACTACTCTTATAATACAGAAAACAAAAGAGTTGGATATCACAGCAGGCAAGGTACATCAAAATATCTTACACAAAACTGAGGAATGCCTACAAAGTACTGACAGGAACCAACTGGGATAAAATTCAGTGTTAACAACTGGGATCAAAAGCTACCCCACCTAAGGGCCACTTAATCTTAAAAGTCAGGGGCTAGGGCTTCGTGCCCTTGCCATAGTTACTATTCTAGTCTATTGTATAGTCCACCTCCCCCCTAGGCCATTGTAAATTCCTGTGTATGGATGTAACTCAGCTACGTATAGTTCTAAGTATCTACTCTGGTTCCTCCTTAGACCACAACCTTCCTTCTTCCTAGATAATGGTACATTCCTCCATATGGGAGTAGCTTGCCCTGAGATTTCTAACTCTATGTAGTAGATAGTAATGCCTGATTTCTTTAACTATCTCTCTTACAATACTAGAGGTAAATCTGAATGTCACTAAATAGGCAGCATTCTTAACTGAATTCAAAGTCCATGGTTGGCTCAAGGACTACCTAAGACTGGTAAGGAATTTATCTTAGCTATATGTCAAAAGGAGGCAGTTATAATAAAGCAATATTAAGGGAAAGCACACAAATCCATTTACCAACTAAAGCAAGGACATTGGAGCCTTCGTTATACAGGATGGCACAGTTCCAGGAGACCAAATTTCCTTGACCTTTTTGCCTCAGTACCATGTCCAGGCTTTTTGGCCTATCACACAGGTCACTACTGGAGTGGATGTAGCACAAAAGTATTGAAATTATCACATGCATCCTATCAGATCACCACAGACTAAGGCTGATCTTCAGTAAGAACATAAATAATAGAAAGCCAACATTCACCTGGAAGCTGAAGAACACCCTACTCAATGATACCTTGGTCAAGGAAGAAATAAAGATATTAAACTGCTTGTGGACGTTGTACATCGTGGTGCGGAGCCTAGTGCGCACCACGATGTACAACGTCCACAAGCAGAGACAGATACCAGGTACCAAAGTTAAGTCAGGATCAGATTAATGACCTAAACAGTCCCATATCCCCTAAAGATATAGAAGCAGTCATAAATAGTCTACCAACCAAAAAAAAGTCCAGGACCAGATGTGTTTAGTGCAGAATTCTATCCGACCTTCAAGGAAGACCTAATTCCAGTTCTCCTCAAACAATTCCACAAAATAGAAACAGAAGGTACACTAACCAATTCATTCTATGAAGCCACAATTACTCTGATACCTAAACCATGTAAAGACACAACAAAGGTAGAGAAATTCACACCAATTTCACCTATGAATATCAATGCAAAAATACTCAATAACATTCTCGCTAACCAAATCCAAGAGCACATCAAAACAATCATCCATCAGGATCAAGAAAGCTTATTTCCAGGGATGCAGGGATGGTTTAATATATGCAAATTCATCCACTATATAAACAAACTCAAAGACAAAAATCACATGATCATCTCATTAGATGCTGAGAAAGCATTTGAAAAAAACCAACACCCATCCATGATAAAAGGCTTGGAAGATCATGAATTCAAGGCCCTCACCTAAACATAATAAAAGCAACATACAGCAAACCAGTAGCCAACATCAAAGTAAATAGAGAGAAGCTGGAAGCAATCCCACTAAAATCAGACACTAGACAAGGCTGCCNACTTTTTCCCTACCTATTCAATATAGTATTCAAAGTCCTAGACAGAACAAATAGACAACAAAAGGGTGTTAAGGGGTACAAACTGGAAAGGAAGAAGTCAAATTATCACTATTCACAGATGATAAAATAGTATATATAAGTGATCCTAATAATTACTCCAGAGAACTCCTAAACCTGGTAAACAGCTTCCGTGAAGTAGGTGGATATAATATTAACTCAAACAAATCAGTGGCCTTTCTCTACACAAAGGATAAACCAGCTGACAAAGAAATTAGGGAAATAATACCCTTCATAATAGTCACAAATAATATAAAATACCTGGGTGTGACTCTAACTAAGGAACTGAAATACCGGTATGATAAGAACTCTAGTGTCTGAAGAAAGAAATCAAAGATCTCAGAAGATGGAAAGATCTCCGTTTCTCATAGATAGACAGGATCAATATAGTAAAAATGGTATCTTGCCGAAAGCAATCTACAGATTCAATGCAATCCCCANCAAAATTCNAACTCAATTCTTCANNGANTTAGAAAGGGNAATTTGCAAATTCNTCTGGAATAACAAAAAACCTAGGATAGCAAAAACNCTTCTCAATGATAAAAGAACCTCTGGTGGAATCACCATGCCTGCCCTAAAGCTGTACTACAGAGAAACTGATAAAAACTACATGGTACTGGTACAGTGACAGACAGGTAGATCAAAGGAATAGAATTGAAGACCCAGAAATGAACCCACACACTTATTGTCACTTGATCTTTGACAAGGTACCTAAAAGCATCCAGTAGAAAAATGACAGCATTTTCAACAAATGGTGCTGGCACAACTGGCAGTTATCATGTAGAAGAATGCGAATTGATCCATTCTTATCTCCTTGTAGTAAGGTCAAGTCTAAGTGGATCGAGGAACTCCACATAAAACCAGAGACACTGAAACTTATAGAGGAGAAAGTGGGGAAAAGCATCGAATATATGGGCACAGGGGAAAATATTCCTGAACAGAAGAGGAAAAATTCCTGAACAGAAGAGCAGTGGCTTCTAATGTAAGATCAAGAAATGACAAATGGTAACTCATAATATTGCAAAGATTCTGTAAGACAAGAGACACTGTCAGTAAGACAAAAAGGCCACCAACAGATTGGGAAAGAATCTTTACCAATCCTAAATCAGATAGGCGACTAATATCCAATATATATAAGAACTCAAGAAGATTGAATCCAGAAAATCAAATAATCCTATTAAAAAATGGGGTATAGTGCTAAACAAAGAATTCTCAACTGAGGAATACTGAATGGCTGAGAAGCATCTGAAAAAATGTTCAACATCCTTAGCCATCAGGGAAATGCAAATCAAAACAACCCTGAGATTCCATCTCACACCAGTCAGAATGGCCAAGATTAAAGATTCAGGTGACAGCACATGCTGGTTAGGATGTGGAGAAAGAGTGACACTCCTTGCAAGTTGGTACAACCTCTACGGATATCAGTTTGGTGGTTCCTCAGAAAAATGGACATAGTACATTGGAAGATCCAGCAATTCCTCTCCTGGGCATATACCCAGAAGATGTTCCAACTGGTAATAAGGACACATGATCTGCTATGTTCATAGCAACCTTATTTATAATATCCAGAAGCTGGAAAGAACCCAGATGTCCCTCAACAGAGGAATGGATACAGAAAATGTGGTACATTTATACAATCGAGTACTACTCAGCAATTAAAAACTATGAATTCATGAAATTCTTATGCAAATGGATGCATCTGGAACATATCATCCTGAATGAGGTAACTCAATCACAAAAGAACATAAATGGTTTGCACTCACTGATAAGTGGATACTTGCCCAGAAACTTAGACTATCCAAGATACAATTTGCAAAACACATGGAACTCAAGAAGAATGAAGACCAAAGTGTGGATACTTCATTTCTTCTTAGAATGGGGAACCAAATACCCATGGAAGGAGTTACAGAGACAAAGTTTGGAGCTAAGATGGAAGGAAAGACCATCCAGAGACTGCCCCACCCAGGGATCCATCCCATATACAACCACCAAACCCAGACAATATTGTATATGCCAGAATGATTATGCTGACAGGACCCTGACATAGCTCTCTCTTGTCAGTCTAAGCCAATGCCTGGCAAATACAGAAGTGGATGCTCACAGTCACTTATTGGATGAAACACAGGGCCCCTAATGAAGTAGCTAGAGAGAGTAACCAAGGAGCTAAAGGGGTCTGCATCCCTATAGGAGGAACAACGATATGAACTAACCAGTTATCCCCCCCCCCCCCAGAGCTGCGTCTCTAGTTGCATATGTAGCAGAGGATAGCCTATTTGGCCATCAATGGGAGGAGAGGCCCTTGGTATGGACGTTGTACATCGTGGTGCGCACTAGGCTCCGCACCACGATGTACAACGTCCCCCCCAGAGCTGCGTCTCTAGTTGCATATGTAGCAGAGGATAGCCTATTTGGCCATCAATGGGAGGAGAGGCCCTTGGTATTGCAAAGATCATATGCCCCAGTACAGCGGAATGCCAATGCCAGTAGGTGGGTTGGGGAGCAGTGTAGGGGGAGTGTATAGGGGGCTTTGGGGATAGCATTTATGATGTAAATGAAGAAAATATATAATAAAAAATAGTCATGAAATACCATCTAAGAATAATCTTTATCCTAGTGTGCAAAATTATATTAAACCTGTAGCTGAACTAACATGTATAAAGATAGAAAAGATATAGATAGCTATATAGATATAGATACAGATGATATAGATACATTTAAATAAATATATATTTATGTCAGAAAAACACAAATAACTTTGACTTAATTAAAGGAACACGTAAGGAAATGACACATTTTGATGACAATTATCAGATCTGTAATTTCAAGAATAGAGCTATATGTCAAATGGTGAGATACATTAGAGAAAAATGTAGTCATTATGAGTACTGGACCATTGGTGTCCATAGGATATGTTGGACAGAAAAGATTCCACAAGAAATCAATTAAATATGGTGAATTTATTTGATTACAATTTGTTAACATGATTCCTAATCATAATAAATACTGTTTCTTTAAAAAATATCTATTGGTTTCAATATATATTATTAAAACAACAGTGTGTATTTTATATTTCCATTAAGTATACATATTAATTTAATAGTATATCTCCTATATGTAGAAATGTTAATTTCTGAGATTGCCAAGGGATTTCTCGGTATCTTAGGCTGAATAATAAATACTTGTATGTCATTTGTAATATTCTATAGCAATATTTTAAGACTTTCTAAATAGGAAGTAAATGTGGTTTAATATTAAAGTTGATAGTGGACTTGATTAATTCTCAACAATGACTTATTTCATGACTGCACTGTTCCTAGATGTAAATGTAAATGCTGTTTTTATTTTCTCAGTGGATGGTATGTGATAAAAGCTTTAACCAAACTTTCTTTTTTTAAAAAATTTTATTAGATATTTTCTTCATTTACATTTCAAATGCTATCCCAAAAGTCCCCTATACCCTCCCCACTCCCTGCTCCCCTACCCACCTACTCCCACTTCTTGACCCTGGTGTTCCCCTGTACTGGGGCTTATAAACTTTGCAAGGCCAAGGGGCTTCTCTTCCCAATGATGGCTGATTATGCCATCTTCTGCTACATATACAGCTAGAGACATGAGCTCTAGGGTTACTGATTAGTTCATATTGTTGTTCCACCTATAGGGTTGCAGACCCCTTCAACTCCTTGGGTAATTTCTCTAGATTCTCCATTGGGGGCCCTGTGTTCCATCCTATAGGAGACTGTGAGCATCTACTTCTGTATTTGCCAGACACTACATAGCCTTACAGGAGACATCTATATCAGGATCCTTTCATCAAAATCTTGCTGGCATATGCAATAGTGTATGCGTTTGTGGCTGATTATGTTGTGAACCCCCGGGTGGGGCAGTCTCTGGATGGTCCATCCTTTTGTCTTAGCTCCAAACTTTGTCTCTGCAACTCCTTCCATGGGTATTTTATTCCCTATTCTAGGGAGGAATGAAGTATCCACGTGTTGTTCTTCCTTCTTCTTGAGGGTTGAGAAGCACTTGAAAACATGTTCAACATCCTTTATCATCAGGGAAATGCAAATTTAAAAAATTTTAAAAAACCCCGAGATTCCACATCACACCAGTCAGAATGGCTAGGATCAAAAATTCTGGTGACAGCAGATGCTGGCAAGAATGTGGAGGAAGAGAAACATTCCTCCATTGCTGGTGGGACTGCAAGCTTGTCCAATGACTCTAGAAAACAGTTTGGTGGTTCCTCACAAAATTGAACATAGTACTACTGGAAGATCCAGCAATACCTCTCCTGAAGATGTTCCAACTGGTAATAAGGACACATGCTCCACTATGTTCATAGCAGCCCTATTTATAATATCCAGAAGCCGGAAAGAACCCAGATGTCCCTCAACAGAGGAATGGATACAGAAAATGTGGCACATTTAAACAATGGAGTACTACTCAGCTATTATTGCACACTCTCACAGTAACAAACTTCTTCCAACAATGCCATACCTCCTAATAGTGCCACTCCCTGGGCCAAGCATATTCAAATCGCCACAGTACACAAATGATAAGAGACATACTACACTGGGAGAGGAAAACATCGGGTCTCATCAGTAGACAAACTACTACAGGTAAGTAAGTACCACTGAGAGAATTTCTCCCAGAGAACTGGTTTCTCTGAGGGATGAGTCCACTATGTCACTTATGCGGTTCCAAGTAGTAACCCATGAGATTAGCACATATAAATAACACTAACTATAAAGAAGACTGTTTTTCATATACCTAAGTATTTATGTATTTATGTAATAATAACAAAGACAAAGAATTAATGGAATTGGTACAAGGAAGGATAGGAAAAAGGATAGGGAATAGAGCTAAAAATGTAATTATAATTTAATTTAAAACATAAACACTATATTTGAGTTAAAAGTAAGCAAAAGTATCAATTCAGTGAACATGTTTAGGATCAATATGGACATAAAACCATCTAACACAGGGAGAACAATATTCAACTTCATATGAAAAAATAACAAATCCATGATAGCTAAAACAATGGTATACAATAAAAGAATTTCTGGATGTATCACCATCTCTGATTTCAACCAGTCTAAAAAGAGTTATATTTAAAAAACACTTCATGGTATTGGCATAAAAACAGACAGGGTTATCAATGGAATTGAATTAAAGACCCAGACATAAATACACTGACCAATGGACACCTGAGTTTTGATAAAAACACCAGAAATTCACATGAAAAGGAGAAGTTATCTTCAACAAGTGGTGCTGTTCTGATTTTCAGAAGTAAGCAAATATATTACCCTGCACGAAACTAAAATCCAAGTGGGTCAATTACATCAATATAAATCAGGTGTACTGAAACTGAAAGAAAAGAAGTGGGAATAATCTTGAATGTGTTGATAGAGGAGACACATTCATGAACAGAATACAAACTCCACAGCCTCTAAGATTAATAATTAATAAATGAAATCTCCAAACTGGCAGCCTACAGAATGGAAAAGAAAATATTCACCAACCCTACATTTCACATATGGCTCATATCCATAGTATATAGAAAAATGGAAATAGATCCATATTTGTCACCTTGCATAATGTTCAATTCCAAGTGAATCAAGGACTTCAACATAAAACAAGATACATTGAATTTAATAGAAGAGAAAGTGGGAAAAAGACTTGAAATCATTGGCACAGAGGGAAATGACCTTAACAAAACTCCAAAGGTTCTAGCTCTAAAATCAAGAATTGATAAATGGGACCTCATGGAACTGAAAAGCTTCTGTAAGTCCAAAGTCATGGTCAAATGGATACATTGAGAAATTACAGGTTGAGAAAAAAAAAATCTTCACCAACCCCACATTTTATAGAGGGCTAATACCCAAAATATGTAAAGAAATCAAAAGGCTAACCTTCAAAAACTCAAACAACCCAATCAAAAATAGGGTATAGAACTAAACCAAGAATTCACAACAGAGGAATCTTCAATGGCAAAGAAGCGTTTAGGTAAATGTTCAAAGTCCTTAGTGATCAGGGAAATCCAAATCAAAGTGACCCTGAAATACCTTACACCAATCAGGACTAGGATCAAAAATTCAGGTGACAGCATATGTTGGTGAAAATGTGGAGAAAGAGGAACACTTTTCCTCTGCTGGTGGGATTGCAAACTGGTACAGCCACTCTGGAAATCAATATGGAGGTTCCTTAGAAAATTGGATATAGATCTACCTGAAGGACACTCCTGGGCATATACCCAAACGATGCCCCACAATGCAACTCATAGTGGTCTCATTTGTGATAGCCAGAAGCTGGAAACAACCTAGTTGTCCCAGAATGGAAGAATGAATACAGAAAATGTGATTCATTTACACAATGCAATACAACTCAGCTATTAAGAATGAGGACATCCTGAGTTTTGCAGGCAAAGGGTTGGAACTAGAAAGTACCATTTTGAGTGAGGTAACTCAAAGGCAAAAGGACATGCATGGTATGTACTCACTAGTAAGTGAATATTAGTATAAATCAAAAAAAAAGTACAGAATACTCAGACCCAGAAGGACATGTTTAATACATACTCACTAATAAGTGGATATTAGCCAAAAAAGTACAGAATACCCAGAATACAATCCGCAGAACTAAAAAATGTTAGCAAATCATAGAGCCCAAGTGAAGATGCTTCACTCCCATTAGGGTGAGAGAAGACACCAGGGGGTAGAGGGAGTGGACTGAGTTAAAGAAGACAGAGGAAGGGGTGAGGGGAAGGGGGAACATGATCAGGTATTTGGGGGACAGGAGTGAAGCCCTGAGGGCCAGCAGAATGAATGGAAATATAAAACCTTGGAAGGTGGGAGTTGTGGGACCTTCTAGAATATACCAGAATCCTAGGAGGTGAGACTCAAAGGGTCTCAAGCCTTAGATGAAATGCCCAACAATGGGGGAAGGGAACTTGTAGAATGCACCTCCAGTAGAAAGACAGGTGTAGGGATAGGGTTACCATCCTATAGTCAAAAACTCTGACTCAGAATTGTTCCTGTCTAAAAATCTTACAAGGACAGAAATGGAGAAGAGACTGAAAGACAGTCCAAAGACTGGCCCAAATTGAGACCCATCTCAAGGGGAGACTCCAAGGCCTGACACTGTTACTGATGCTATGACATACTTACAGACAGGAGCCTAGTGTGGCTGCCCTCTGAGAGGCCCAAACAAGTATCTGAATGAGACAGATGCAGATAATTCCAATCAACATATGAAAAGAAGTCAGGGACCACTGTGCTTGAATTAGAGAAAGGATGGAAGAAGCTGAGGAGGGAGACAGTGACCCCATAGGAAGACAGTAGTCTCAACTAACCCAGACCCCTGAGATCTCTCAGACAGAGAGCCACAAACCAGGCAGCTGGTCTGAGGCAGTCCACAACATAGGACTGCCTGGTCTGGGCTCAGTGAGAGAAGATGCACCTAGCGAGGCCCAAGGGAATGAGGAGGCTGTTGGAGTTGGTGACATCTTCTTGCAGACTGAGGAGGAGGAATGGGATAAGGAACTTTAGAAGGGCAGAGCAGCAGGGTATAAAGACTTGACTGTAAAAAAAAATAATAATAATAAAAGAAAATAGAAGAGAATAGAAAAGAAAACTGTCTAAAATATTTGAAAGTATATAAGAAGTGTAATATCAACAAACCAAATAATCGAGATAATAATGGCGTACATATCTAAACAGAGAATTCTTAACATAGCAATCTCTAATGGCCAAGAAGCACTTAAAGAAATGTTCAACATCCTTAGCTATCAGGGAAATACAAATCAAATTTACTTTGAGATTCAATTTAAAACTATAAAATGACTAAGATCAAAAACTGAATGACAACGCATGCTGGCAGGGATGTGGAATAATGGGATCACTCTTCCATTGCTGGTGGGAGTACAAATGTAAACAGTCACATTGGAAGCCAATATGCATTTTTTTAAAAAAATGGGAATAGATCTACATCAAGACCCAGTTGTACCACTTCTACACATACACTATAAGGTCTTTTCATTTCATCACGAGGATACTTGCTCACCTATGGTCAGAGCAGCTTCATTCATCATAACCAGAAACTGGAAACAACCTAGATTTCTCTCAGCTAATGAATGGGTAAACAAAATGTGGTACATTTACACAGTGTAGTGTGGTCCCACCTTTCTCCAGGGAGACTGTTTGTCCAAGAGGACAAAGGGGACCGAGGCCATGAGCATAGCTGAATGACCTCCGGAGACTGATACAGGGAGACAAATCTACTTTATTGGTTCAGGGAAAGGGTATACAAGGGCTTTTTACCTAAGAGGTATGGGTAGGAAAGTCTAATTTGGCATAGCATCAAGCAAATGGGAAGGGCTGATTGGTTATAATACAGCCCCTAATTATCATGTATGTGGGAAGCCAGAGTGGTCTGTATGCTGAGTGATGCAAACTTAAATAGAGCCTTGTAGAAGGTTATTTTTAAGACAAGGAAAGCTACCTGTGTTCAGGTACACTCAATAGTCTAAGACACTCTCCAACAAAGGCAGAGGCTCAGAAGCCCTGCTGAGAAATAGAGTCCCCCATTATGCACCCTCCTCAGACAACTGCCAGGTCATGGGGGACTGTTATCATAATAACAGGGTTTTCCAACAATGGTTTATTGTTCAACTGTTACAAAGAATGACATCATGAAATTTGTAGCCTAATGGATAGAACTAGGAAAAAAAATCATCCTGATAGAGGTAACCTTATCCCAAAAATACAGATATGGTATATATTCACTCATAAGTGATATAAGCTCTAAAGTAAAAGACAGTCAAACTGTACTCACAGATACAGACAGGCTAAATAACAAAGAGGGATTAAGGAGGCTGTGGGATGAAATAATGTCCCTGGGAATGGGAAACAAAATAGATTCCATAGGTGGATAGATAGGGATAGGAACAGAAGGGATTATGAAGGGGAAGTCAGAAAATACTGGAAGAAAAGATGGGAATGTAGAGGGGAGAATTTTAACAGTGTAGTGGAAACCTAGTCCAGTGAAAACTCTACTAGCAAAGACTCCTCATAATAAGGGACATGGACACTGAATCTGCAGTGTTCTGTAACCAGGCAAGGCCTCAAATGGAGGGACGTGGTTACACCAAGCCAGCCACAAAACATTTAACCTACAGTTTGTTCTACATACAGAATATTCTGGGACAGGGGCCTAGAAGAATTTTTATCACAGAGACCAAAGGGACTTTACTCAAAAACTAATGGAAGCAGATGCAAACATTAAGTGGAACTATGGAAGTCTTGTGGAGGATAGGTCGAAAGTATGGGAGTAGCCAGACATATAAAAGACACCATGAGAACAAGGCCCCAAAAGTCAATTGAGTGAGACTCATGAGGATGTACAGAGAACAGGTAGGTTCTGGGTGTCTGACCTATGTCCACTGCATATATATATTATGGTTGAGTAAGTTGGTATTCTTGTGTGAATCCTAATAGTGAAAATGAGGATTTTCTCTGACATTTTTGCCTATTGTGGGATCATTTCCCTCATTCTTGGTTGCTTTGTCCAGCCTTCAGGTGATACTTAGTGCTTGGTCTTTTTTTTTTTTTTTTTTTTTTTCGAGACAGGGTTTCTCTGTGTAGCCTTGGCTGTCCTGGAACTCACTCTGTAGACCAGGCTGGCCTCGAACTCAGAAAT
>NC_034593.1:7622107-7661343 GCF_900095145.1 Mus pahari | reverse complement strand
GGGATTAAAGGTGTGCAACCACACCTGGCCTTAGTGCCTGGTCTTATTGTAGCTTGTTATGCTATGTTTGCAAATGTTCATGGAAAGTCTATTTGGAGAGGCTGGCGGGGTGGATCTTGGGGGAGATGGTAGGGAAAAGATATGGATGGGGAGGAAGGGGAAACTATAGATGGGATATAATAGATGAGGAAACAATGAAAACAGTCAGAAAGAACATGGGTATGCCTCTTATTCAACTGAAGAATTATGCATGTATTATCCAAAGAGAAAACAATTTACTCCCAAATCAGCTTCACATAGTTCTGAACTTATTTTTATGATTAAGGGGAAACTAATAAATAAAATCAAATGAATAATCTGAGATATTTATCAAGGGAAATTAATAAATATCTTCATGGGTCATTTTGTAGAAAGAAGAAATTCAAGAATCAAAGGTATTCCTCAAATATAATTGACAAAATAAAATTATTTCCACATAACATCCAATAAAATTAGTATCTGACACATATACTTTGAGAAATCCTAATTTACACAAACGGAATGCACTACCAAATAAAATAGTTAAAATCTCATTTTTAAATATTCTCACACAGACCAGGGACTCTGAAGAAAGGAGAGTGTCTCCTGTGCCCTGTTCACTATATGGCTGATTTGTCATTTGGCACTCACATGTTACTTTAACTATGTGATTATGTAATGTAAATATACATATTTAATATAGCCAGATTCTATACCAAATATATAAAGACTTTGTCTGAGTGAATACAATTAATTCTGTGATATTTCAAATATGATTCTTTTAAAGTCATTTAAAACTTTTTCAAGAGTACCAAAACTGTCAGATATTTTTTTTCTAAATTTATCCCCAGAACAAAATACCTGTTTATTTCTGTAAAAGTTCTCATTAAATCCAGGTAAATAACGGTTATCATCTACAGAAAACAAAATTTACATGAGTGATTATATGTTATATGTATGTTGCGTTTTTCAAAGTATAGTTAATGTTCTCAGAAGTTAATAACATCAAAAGCAAACAAATACTATTTGGAATGGCTAATAAACAACTTTCAGTTAATAAACATGTTTGCATTTATGGCTAAAAATGAGTCAAGTATTCTCACAGGTTAACTAATTAATCTTGAATTAATAGACACAGCAAAGTTCTAGAATGTTGAAGATATTACAACTTCAAAACAATTTCTTTTGCTTTAAAGAAAAGATGACATTTGTAGAATGCAAATGAAACAGTCATTATTTTTAACTTTGTAAGAAATGCAAAAATTGAACATTATATTTCTATATCCTGAGAATATGAACAAAAGAGGAAAAGCAGTTAATTTATTTGCTAAGAAGCACAGTTATCATGAGATTTCTAACAAAATAAATGCATAGTTCAAGTGAATGTTCTGTCTTTCGTGACAGGAATGTTTTTCTCTTTTAACAAAATGTTCTTTTACATAATTGGAAAAAAAGATCTTCCTGGAAACTTTTATTTTCTGTTTTCCAAGCCTTACTCTAAGTGTTCTTGTCAATTATTCTTCTGGATGACCTTTAAAATGTTTCCCATTGATGACAAGGTCCCTAATACTACATTAAATGAGTGACAAAGAAATGGGTTTTGACTACTTTTATTCCCTTCTATGATCATCATTTTATATAACTAAATATTGGAGAGATTTTCCTTTCCTTACTGTAAAAGAAAGGGCCCCCAGAACTTGTCATCAAGCTGTATGTCAATTTTAGTTATCTGGGTAACTATGTGTGCAGTCCAAAAGTGAAATTAGTTTATAGCATTGAAGACTGAGACCTGGTGGTATTCATTTGATTCTGACTATAAGTAGTATTCAATAGTATAAATATATTGGACATGCAGGGAAAGCTGGGGACAGTTCCAGGTATGTATAAACTTACCAATAATGTATAAGAATATGGAGCTTTGAGTGAAAAATATACCAACAGATAAGCCAACATCAGAATAATTTAATCACCTGTTGTGGGAATATACAATGGGGAGCTGGCCTGGAGTAACAGTGAAACTGATATGTACCCCAAAATCTACAAATCTCATGTGGAGACCCGGAGGAATTGGGGTCATTCTCTCCCTGCTCTCAGTCTACACACACAAGAGCAGGATATCGATCTCCTCCAGCTCTGAGGACAGTCACATATCCTGGTGTAAATTAAAGGTTCAAGTACCTCTCTCCAGAAAAGAACCTCTTTATTTAAATGAAAATTCCCAGGTCTCCACAGTAGCCAATAATGGATATAACTTTGGAATTCTTTACTCACTCCCCAAATCTATATAGCCCTTGTTTACTGCAATAAAATTGAGCGTTGTCACTGAATCTAATCCCAGAAGTCAATTAATGTATCTGACCCACACCTCCCCACACACATACTTCTACTCCTTTTCGTCTGTCAGGAAGAGGCCAACAGCCCACAGGGAGAAGGGGGGTCATATTCTGTGTTGGAAAAAGTCTATTTCTCCTTTGAGTTCTTTTGGTTATGTTTTCTAAAAGAAAAACACTTAACATTCATACTCAACTTTACCATGACGATGGTAAATAGGTAAATCTCAGTCTTTCTTTTGCCTCATAGTGACATTCTGTAATATGCATAAATTCAGTGTCTTGTTAAGCCATCCTCAGAGAAGCTTCCTCCTGCAGCAGACAGGAACAAATGCAGAGACTCAAAGCCAGACAATATTGCAAAATGAGAGACCTAAAACACTCAGTGTTAAACAGGTTGTGTCTGTCAAATCCCTACCTTCTGGCCCCAGGAAACCCTAATCTAGAAGAGGCAGAAAGAAGATAAGACCTAGAGAGAATAGATGAAACACAGGAAACCAGGCCCTTTAAATCACCAATACCAACACATACATGAACTCACAACGACTGTGGCAGCAATCACCTGCACGAGTCTGCACCAGATGGCGAACTACAGCTGAAAGGGAAGCTGGACAGCAGCCCCTAACCCTAACCCAGTAGCTATTTCCAACTGCTAGCCACTTGCAAATAAGTTCTAGTTTTCTCCATGGTAGTCTCATTGGGGAATAGAGACTATTTGTTTGTTTTTACTTTGTTTTGTTTTCCTTTATTTTTTATTTCTTAATTTTGTTTTGGTTTGGTTTGCTTTGCTTTATTTCGTCCTTATATATTGCATCCTGGTCACATTTTCCCTTCCCCTCTCTCTTCCCAATTCTGTCCCACCACTTTCCCTCATCCAAAGATCTATGGCATCTTCCTTTCCCTGGAAAAAGAACAAAGCATTCCTGGGATATCAACCAAGCATGGATTAACAAGTTCCAATAAGACTAGGCATGTGCTGTCATATCAAGGCTAGACTAGGTAACCCAGTGTGAAGAAAAGAATGTCAGGACCAGGTAAGAGTCAGAGACAGCCCCATCTTCCACTGCTAGGAATCCCACAGAAACACCAGGGTAACAACCATAACAAATATGCAGAGGACTGAGGATATGCTCCTGCTTAGTTCAGTCTTTAGGATTCCCCTATGAGCCCTGGTTAGCTTACTGTGGGCAGTGTTCTTGTGGTGTCCTTGCCTCCTCTGTCTCCTACAATCCTTCCTCCCCCTCTTCTACAGGAGTCCCAGAGCTCTGGCTAATATTAGTTTGTGAGTCTCTGCATTTGCTCCAATTAGCAGCTGAAAGATGTTTCTCTGATGATGATTGGGTTATTGGTATAACAAAACACCATTAAAATTCATTTCATTGAATACTTGTTTGTTTATTTTTTTCTAATTGAGTTTGGTTTTACCCTAGTTCTTGGCCCATCCAGATTCCAGTTCCCAGCCATCTAGGCAGTGCTGTTCATGGGCTCCCTCTTATGGGTTAGGCCTCAAGTTAGACCAGTCATTGGTTGTCTGCTCCCATAAATTCTGAGCCATCACTGTCCCAGCATAGCTTGCAGACAGGACAGTTCAGTGATTTTGTGGTTGGGTTGAAGTATATCACTCCCACCACTGAAAGCTTTGTTTGGTTACAAATTATGGCCAGTTCAGGCTCTATGTTCTCCATTATGTGTCCTCACTGGGGTGGTCCTCATAGTTTAGAGGAAGTTTCCACTGCACATTGCCCCTGAAATGCTCCAGTTGTTCCTTCCCGCACTCTCTCCTCTCATACCCTCACCACCACCCTCTTGTTCCCATTGCCAACTTCCCCTAGTCCACCTACAAAATCTACTTCCCCTTCACAGAGAGATCCATGTGCTCCCTATTAAACCATTCTTGTAACTTAGCCTCTTTGGGTCTGTGGAGTATAGCATGATTATCATTTACATCACAGTTGATATACACTTAAAATGGAGTCGTTACCATGTCTGTCTTTCTAGCTCTGGGTTACCTTGCTCAGGATGATTTTTTTCTAGTTCTATCCATTAGATTCAATGATGTGATGTTGTATTTTTTTCTCTTTAACACTTCCGTTCAATACTTTTTAATACTCCCTTGTGTACATGTACCACTTTTTTTTAAAAAAAATCAGTCCTTCAGTTTGGGGACATCTAGGTTGTTTATAGTTTCCAGCTTTGATGAGTATAGCTGCTATGACTATAGTTGAACAAGCATATTTGTAGTAGGATAAAATGTCCTTTGAATGTAGGCCAAGGAGTAACATAGCTGGGTTATAAGGTATATCATTTCACAGTTTTCTGAGATTCCACAATATTGGTTTTCAATTTACAAGTTTTATACTTGGCTATACAAGTTTTCATCCCCACCAACAATGTGGGAGTATTTCTGTAATTACAAATCCTCTCCAGAATGAGCTATCACTTTTGTAGTTGATCTTACTCTTTCCGGTGCAAAATGGAATCTCAAGCCATTTTGGTTTGCATTTTTTGATGGCTAAAGTTGTTAAACATTTCATTCCCAGTCATTTGAGATACTGCTATTGAAAATTTTCTGTTTAGATCTGTTCTCCATTTTTAGTTGGATTATTAAGTTTGTTGATGTCTAGTTTCTTGAGTTCTTTTCATACTTTGGATATTAGTTCTCTATCAAATGTGGTTTGATGAACATGATTCCAATTCTGTAGGATGCCATTTTATCTATTACTGGTGCCCTTTGCCTTTCTGAACCTTTTCCCCCCCATGGGGTGCCAAGAAAGGAATTAAAGAAGATTCTAGAAGATAAAAGTATCTCCCCTTCATATAGATCAATAGGATTAATACAATACAAATGGCCATCTTATCAACAGCAATCTACGGACTCTATGCTGTTCTCATCAAAACTATAACACAGTTCTTTACAGATGTTGAAAGAACAATTCCCAACATCATATGGTAAAAACAAACACATAATCAAACAAAAATACTCTTAATTTTAGGGTACAAACACAACTACAGATTGCCAACACTAAACAAACTCAATGAGATCCTTGAGGCTCTTTGTCTCAACACACACACACACACACACACACACACACACACACACACACACACACATACACAGAGTTTTGTTTTTTCCAGATTTCTGTTGATAGATCTAGGTGTTCAGTGGAGAAAAAAGTCATTATCAACAACCTGCAGACCTGCAATGCTAAATATTTCACACATAAAAGCACAAGAGGCTGTTACTTTGTCAAAGCTCTTACTGGGAGAATATCAGAGGAAGCCAAATAATCTTTGCTGCTACTATAGCTTTGCTGGGATATGAAAAGTAAGAGGCAATTTAATTAATCAGGTGTTTCTCAAAGAATAGTTATCACTTTTCCATGATAGTTATACTTACCTTTAAAACAAATTTATTTGAGTATATTTTATACACTTGATATGTACTCAATTTTCTTTGAAATCATTGATTTTCAAATTGACTATTCCATTAATAAATGTTCAGATAATTAACAACATTCATAAAATGCCATTGCCTTTTTAAAATTAATATGGTGAAGTTAGTCCCAATCTTTCCCCTTTCAGTTGTTCTTCTAGCTGAAAGAATTTGAAACAATTGTGGAAAACTGTAACTGGCAATGAAAAACAATATGTTAATTGCAATTTTCTGTGGTTCTCCACTATTGAAGTTCTGTTCAGCTATATGACAGCCCTCATATCCTGTGTCGTCAGTCATTTCTGTTACTGTAAAGTATATTTCAACTACAAGTCAAGGTCCACTTATTACTATGAGACTCTCAAACCTTGCCTTGCTGGTAGGTGTGCAGAAGCTCTTCATAGTGGTCATGAACGTTTGTGTACAGTCAGTCTCCTTATAGTAGAGTAAACACTGAAAAATGAGTTGTGGTTTTGTTCTCTCTGTTACCAGAAGCACCTGTCTCAAAATCTACTCACTTTCCTCTTTGTTTCTTAAATTTTTAATGCTTCACCATGTGCTATAAGTATACCACCAAAAGCAAACAAACAAACAAAACCTCTCACATCATGAGGCTTATGAGGGAAGGCCTTGAAGTACTAAGGATAGCCATAGAATAACAGATCACATTCACAACTGCTCTATATGTGATTCTAATTTGTCTAGGTTTTCTAAGGAATCTCAAGTTAGTGGATTGGAGAGTTCTTTATCTAGACACTTATATTCCCTAGAAAATCCCTATTGATGTATCTTCAGGACAAATAGAAATGTACTGTTATTTCCAGTTCCTCAGTAGATCAACTACACAGAGTGTCTTCCAAAGTACACCTGACCTTTAAAAAAGAATGTTAGCCAGGTTCACAGTATTTTAAAGGTGACTTGCTGACACCATTTGACATGTAGATTTATAGATGAATCATTAGTTCGAGATGAACTCTTATAAGTCCACAACATGCTTATTAAAAGTAAAAAGAACAATAACAGTACTACAATAAAATGTTAGGATACATAAAACAAAATTGGTGAACATCAACTTTATTTGAGAGCCAAAGAGTCTAATGAGCATTTAATGGGCTTTTAAATATTCCAATTCTATTTGTTTGATTGATTTATATTCTGGGAGTTCTCAAAAAATTCCTATCTCCCTAAACCTCTTCAGTAAGATCTCACTCATAAGGTGAGTCACCGTCAGATGAATTTCCTGGCAAGTAGTAGATGTGAATTACATAGTGCAACATTAATATGTTGATCTATTATCCACCTTATTTTAGTAATGTCTTAAAATATGTGTGTGTGAGTGAGTGTGTGTGTGAGTGTGTGTGTGTGTGTGTGTGTGTGTGTGTGTGTGTGTGTGTGCCTGGATGAGAATGATGTGTTTTTGACATTAGGGTTTATGGTTTGGGGTACACACAGCATGTCACTGTAGATGAGAATTGGATATTGGGTGTCCTGCTCTATTATCTTATGCTTATCCACTTGAGTCAGAATCTGTCAGTGAGCTCGGAGGTAGGCTGGCCACTAACAAAATGCAGAAATCATGTTTCTCATCCACATAGTACTGAATGGTAGTGTTACAAGTTCATGTGACCATTCCAGTTTTCATGGCTTCCAGAGGTATGAAATCAGGTCTTCATTCTTGAACAACGTGTACTCTTACTCACTGAGCCATCTCCGTAGCCCTTTGATCTACACCTCTAGGATCTAATTAGTTCATCTCTCTCTTGAGATACTGACCAAGAACTTTGAAACTATGCTTCCTTTTTCCAAGAACCAAGACTGTAGTTGGGTGTAGATTTGAAGAGTGCTTTCTTTTTCTATAACCTTTTTTTTTAATAAAAGAAAACATTTAATTTGGGCTGTCTTAGAGTTTCACTGACTAGTCCACTTTCATCATAGTATGGAACATTGTTTCATGCAGGCAGATACACTGCTAGAGAAAAAGCTGAGCATTGTACATCCTGTTCTAAGAGTAGCAGGAAGAGAGCAACAGTAGGACTGGCTTGATATATATTTCATCCTTTTCCTAAATAAACTACAGTGGCTTCTGTCCACTGGTTGGGTATAAGGGTTTGTATCTGTCTCAGTCAGATGCTTGTTGGGCCTCTTGGAGCCATGCTAAACTTCTGTCTGTAAGTACAGCATAGCATCAGTAAGTGTCAGACCTTGGAACCTCCCATTGAGATGGATCCCAATTTGGGATGGTCAGTAGACCTCTATTCCCTCAGTCTCTTCTCCATTTTTGTCCCTGCAAGCCTTTTATACAGGAACAATTCTGAGTCAGAGTTTTTGGCTATGGGATGACAACACTATCCCTCCATTTGATGTCCTGTCTTTCTATTAGAGGTGGACTCTACAAGTATCTCTGCTCACTGTTAGGCGTTTCATCTAAGGTCCTTCCTTTCCTCTGAGTTCTGAGCACTTGGGATTCTTAAACTTCATAATCCAACCCCAGGGATACTCTACTTTCAACAAGGCCTTGCCCACTTCACAAGGACATACCTCCTAATCATTTCTAAACAATGTTACTCTGAGATAACTAGCTTTCAAATATATAAGCCTGTTGGGGACCATTCTTATTCAGGCTGTCACAGAAGTCATGCACTTCCACCTTTCAATGCTATGATTCCATCTGGCTTAAACCTGTAAAGATTTTGTATATGCTGGCACATTTTATACTATTCATATATTCCTCAGTTAATTTGAGCTAGAAGACACTCTTCATTTGGTGTTATCCACATTCTTGAGGCCTCATTGAGGGAAAAAGCAGAAAAACACTTTTTCCCTTTCTGAGTGTTATAATGCACACCAGTGACATACACACTCTAACTATGATACAGATTTGCTTATCTGCACTCAAAAGTGCCAATCTGTTTTAAGGATTAACATCCAAAGCTTTCAATTCTTTACAACAATCTGACAAAATATACCTCAAAATATGATATTTTTATTTCTCTTCTGCTTCCTTAGCTGGAAAATCACAAACTATTACATTGCTTTTGTTACATATTGTGAAAATATGTTATGCTCTTCAAAAACTGGTTTGGACATGTAAGATAAGTGAGATGTCTTAAGGCTAAAGGGTATGAATTTATAAACATGCTCCAACCAAAGGGAAAGACATCATTCTAACTAAATGCTGAAAGTTGAATTTCCTGACTCAGGCTGAATTTAAAGGCACATTATTCTTTAGTTTATTTTATTGATTATTTTTCTGTCTTCAATTAGGACACTAAATTGTACCCATCCATGTATTTAATATTTCTGTCTTACATTACATGAGATTTGATTGGAAAACATGAGTATTATGAAAAGTTTATACACTAACTTTTAAAATGTTATAACAAGGATGATTCGCAAATTAATTCTATTTATTCACTATGATGTAGCTTGAATCTTAACTGTCCATAAAAGACAGTTTATGTGGCTTATAAAAGGTCATAGAATCATGAGATATAGGCTTTCATTAGGTGATTTATCCACTGATGGAAAAAATTGTGACATAATTAAAAGATATTAATATGAGAAAGTATGGCATATTTACAGATACCATATTAACGTGTGTGTTGACTAGATAGCGATATGTCTTTGTATCTCTGTCTACCTATATTATAGGATGATCATTAATGCTCAAACATACTCTCTCTGCAATGAATGCTATTCTGGAATGTCAAAGGCCCAAATCAAAGGAGGCAGCTTAGAAAGGTCTGACACCTATTAAATCCAGAGCCAAACAAGTTAAATAATTTGAAACACATCTATATATTTATTTTAAGGGAAGTTTTGGTTTGTATTGTTTTGTTTTTTTCTCAACTATGTTGTCACAGTGTTGAGAAGCTGAATAAAACACAATTGTTGATAAAACCAGTGCTGGGGACATAGCTCATTTGGTAGAGTGTTTGCATAGCATTCACAAGGTCATGAGTTTGATTACCAAAGCTACATAAAGTCTGTTCATGTCAGTATGAGACAGATCTAAAAGAAAAATATGAAAGAGGGAAAGAAAGATTATTCAAAGAAAACATGAATAACAAGGAAAGAAACTAATTATCAGGATTTCTCATCATGTAGATTCCAGAAATGCATTTTCAAGATCCTCAACCTAATTTTCCACATAAAGTAATATTATATGAACACTCCTATTCATAGGTATGCAGCTTTTTCAAAAATAACTTGAAAGTTCTGTAAAATGTGTGCCCTAGTATAGAGCAATGCATGATAAGACAAGGAGAGTCAGTGTTCCTTGTGAATAAGCTCTATAATGCACAGAGCTGAACTAAATGGGCTTAGTAGTACACACACATAAAAAAAATATATGTTATATATATGTACTATATATACATATATAAGTATGCAATATATATATACTACAGGTATGTAATATATAGAGAAAGTCCATAAATTTGAAAGTAAGACAAGGGTACCAGGTAAACTTGGATGGGGGATGGGAGATGTTGTACAGTGCTTACAGTACACATACAATGTAACAATTTTAAGAATAAATTACAAAACTATAAAGAACTTCCAAATACAAATTAAAGAAAAAATAGTAACATGGGTACATGGGTTATAATGTGGCTATATTTTGCCAATATTGTGCTATGTTTTGCCAATAATGGGCAAAATTCTTTAATCAGTAATTTAAAAAATATTTATGTATATATGCTAACTATACAAAAAAGTACTAAATTTACTATCTCCTCATGTTTCAAAGTTAGGTAATAAACATCCTGCTCACTCTGAATAATATTAACTGTGTTCACATGAGCTCAGGTGTGATCATGTGGTATTAGATAACGCAGTGAGGGACTTTCTCTAGGGAAGATGGTTTTCTGACTCTAAGCTGTATTCATTTGGCTGTAGTTCTTTGTCTTGGTTGAAGCCTTCTGAGCTTTCCCTTTCTTTACCTGTTGGTGTGCTCATTGATTCCTCATTGTCCAGGTCTTCTCTAGGGATCCACATTGATAAGACTTAATGAGTATAGCCTTTCTGACATTTTGATGAGAAAGAATATCACTGTACACTTCCTTCTCCTCTGGGTCTTACAATATTTCTAACTCCTATTCTGTTATAAGCATTTAAATGAAAGGAAGTCATTGGATTTTATGGAGAGCAAGCTTGTATGGGAGATTACAGAGAAGAAAGTGAAGGGGAATGATGTAATTATGCTATCACTTCAAGACATAAAATTATATAACATGTAGTTAAGCAAAAGAATATCTCAAGGAATTATGGAAAAGTCTTACAGTTAATATATTTTCAAAAAGTATTTTTTATGTTTTGAGTTTCTTAATAAATGTAGATTTTTCTTTTTTATAACTAGCAAAAATTGGAGGGCTTTACATACATTACATAACTAATCAAAATAAGTGTGGTATATCAAATATTAGCTTATGCAGCATAAAGTACAATAAAAGAAGGCTTAAAACAACAGAGGAAATATTCTCTGATGCATTCTGGAGTGAAAAGTTCACAGTTAATCTGTCACTAGGAAACCACTGATTTATTCTGAAGGTTCTTGATTACGTGGCTTTGTTTGCCTCCCATGTTTGTATGGGTTTCCTGTATCTTCATCTCCATTCTTAAAATTTGATACCATTCATGATAGATTAGGATTCACTGCAGTGACCTCATTGTACCTCCTTAGACATCTTGTATATAAATAAAATCATATTCTCATAAGCTAGAGACTGGGTCTTCAGTACAATAATTGGGACTCTGTATGATTTAATCATGAAAAACAGCCTTTAGATTTTAAACAGCAGGCCATATAATAAGTGTTATTTTAATTTCACAGTTATCTGATGCAACACACCTCTAATGTATGACCTGGCCAGCAACAGCAGCAATTGAAGCTCTAAATGCTGATTACATGCTCTTTGAATACTGTTTGGCATTTATTGAGTACGGAGACACATGCCTTCATGAGCCACAGATTTTATATCAAACTATATGAACATATTTATTGCACTATGACTAACTTGAAGCTAAAATTAGTCTAAACATTTATCTTAAATGATATTGGCCAAAAACAAAACAAAAACGCACAGTGCTAAGCATTCACCAAATACAATATTTTATTTCAGCTGAACACAGTATACTCACACACTCATCAATATAAAATCATGGTCAGACAAGCAGCAACATGAAGAAAGTAAATCTGTTTTGATTGTGTTTCAACCTAGCCTGTACTGAGGTGAGAAACCTGTCACACTTCACAGCAGATCAGGGGAGGGGAAGGTGACATGTATATAGGATTCTTGTTTGCTGTCAAAGTTCTGTCTCTTTAAAAGGTACATATTAAAATTCAGTGGTTAGCTATTAGAATTATAATACATGTCTCATTAATATGTCTTATTTCATGCCATACATATTAATGTGTAATTCCATTTTATTAATTACACCTACATTTCTAGTCATATTTAATATTTGCATTATTGTATTAAACTTTTAACAGTGTTTGCATGTTTAACTAGTATATATTTCTTTTACATAATATATTTAATGGATTTATAATCATGGGCTTTTTAGCTAGTTAAAATATCTCAGTAGTAAAATAGGCATAACATATAAACTATACTCCCTAGAATTCCTGTTGAAAACTCATATCACAAGGGATTTTTATAAGTTTTCATATCTTTCAAATTACTTCACTACTTGTTTATATTACTTTTCCATGTTTATTGCACATTTATACTTTCTTTGTCTGCATTTATCTTTCAGTAGATATTAATATACAGCAAAATAATATTGTGTTATATCTGAGAAAGTTATTTTGAATTACCATTTAAGCTATTTCTGCTGCAATTTAGAATGCCACATAAGAGCCCAGCAAAGGAGAAAAGAAGCAGTGGATCATTTGACAAGGCAAGAGATTATATTTGACCAAAGTAAGTGGCTTAGTATTTACAGATTCTTTCCACAAACTCTTCTCCAGCATAGTTGAAGGAAAGAACCAATTTCTTCAATTTCCTGTGACTTCCACATGTGCACATGGACAGATACATAGAAATACAACAAATGAATGAATAAATAAATAGAAAGGTAAAGAAGGAATAAGTTTATGACAGAACTATATTATCCCTGAATTTGGAAGGAATCTAAGTATGAAACTTCATGTATATCTGTTTTATTGTAGCACAATTTAAAGTTGCCAAATTTTGAAATGACCATAGGTCATCATCAATAGATGAATAGACAGATATAATGTAATATGTATACATACATGCAGTGAAATTTTACTCAGGAGTTATGCATAAATTTATGACATATGTTTAACATACTTTAAACTTTATGTATTTTAATCTGTATTGGCATTTTGCCTTCTTTTATGCCTATGTACCATGTCTGTGCCTGGTGCCTATCAGAAGAGAGAGTCTGACCTCCTTGAGCTGGAGTTAGAGTTCAATGTAATGTGTAAGTTCCATGTTCTTGGAATTGACCAAAGGTTTTCTGGAAGTACAGCCAGGATCCCATGGTGGTATATTTCCAGCCCCTTATATTTTATCACAGATTCTACTAACACCCTTTTTAAATTAGCAGAGTATAATATATTCGATTGTTTCAAGGTCCCGTCAGCACTAGTGTAGAGAGTCCTTTTCAATATTTGGCCTTCAAGCTGTTGACAGACAAAATCTTATTTCAGCTTCAAGTATCACTTTCTTTATGGCCCCAAACTAAATGGTGATGATTCTCTTTTCACCCCCATATTTATTGTCAATAGGCTTTATTTGTATCTCTTTATTATACTGTTAGAATATAACGAGTGATTTCTAGAAAATTCATCAATAGCTGGACTGTGGTTTTAACAAAAGTTGAAGACAGGTAGGCTCATAAATTAGGAATCTAACGTTTGACATATGCCATAACACAGCACAGAATGTTAATGCTAGTGACAGTGATAAAATGTGGCAGAAAATTCTTCAGTAAGAAAAGGTGACCAGACTCACTGGCTGAACACCCAAAACACAACAAAACAAAACAAAACAAAAAACAAAACAAAACAAAAACAAAAACAAAAACAAAACAAAGTGAGAGAAGAGATGTCCAGTGACAGGCCCAAATTGGGATCCAGCTTAAGGGGAAACCCCAAGGCCTAACACTATTACTGATAGTGTTCAACATAGTGATACTATGTTGTCCTTACATACAGCAGCCTAGCATGGCTGCCCTCCAAAGGACCCAAAAAGTAGCTGAGAGAATCAGATGCAGATATTTGCACCTACCCAATGAACAGAAGCTGGTGACCCTTGTGGCTGAATTAGGTAAAAGCTTGAGGAAGCAGAGGAAGACAATGACCACACAGAAAGACTAGTAGTGTCAACTAACCTGGACTGTCTAGGTTGCTCTGACATTGAGCTACCAATAAGGGAGCATTCATCAGTGGATATGAGGCCCCCAACATAGCAGAGGACTGTCCGGTCTTGACTCAGTGAGAGAGAAGTTGAAGCCCCAGTGAATGGGAGCTCTGGTGAGGTGGGGTAGAGGGTGATGACATCCTCTTGGAGACAGAGAAGGGGTGTGTAGATATGGGATGTAGAGTAGTCATAGGGCAGGCTGGTTGAAGGATAAAGAATGGACTGTAAAAAAAAAAATGATTAAAGAATTAAAAAAAAAAAAAAAAAACTGTTGAACTGTCCTCACACTGCTGGACCAAACCTCCATTTTAGTGAAATAGTATGACATGTGGTGACAGAGTCTGCTATTATACTTTTAGATTACAGTATCATTTTTCCAGGAAAAAGCACAGGGTTCTTTGCAAAACAGATGGTTTTGTGGCTTGGGGCAGAAAAATGCTAATGACTCTGAAATGGTTTAATGCTGTAAGAATCATAGAAGGTTATTAATCATATTTCTGCCATCTCTGAATTGCTCTAATGTGTTCTTTGAATTCAGATTCTTTTCCTCCTTAGCAGAGCAGTGAGCTCTAAAATATTCATATATTATGGTAGTGTGTTGCCTCACAAGGAAGTAGTAATTGTGGCTAATAATCAAGCAGACAATATAGTTGTTTTTTAGGAAAGTTGTTTTGGATACTGAAACATGATGAAACCATTATCAGCCCAGTTAGGTTCATACTCCTTCCTGGGTTTTGAATAGGTTATTAATATTGTCATCATGCCTAGCTCCATGATGGAAAAGTGCTGTACAAATAATTCCCATACATAAAGATTATGATGCTACATTAGCATAGCATACTTTTGATAGATAATAATGACAATGACTTGAGACATGTAGACAATCATTCTATTAAAAATTCAACTGTTATTTTTCAATATGTTGTTTTTCATATAACATTATCTTAGGTTATTGTCTTAGTCAGAGTTTTTATTCCTGGACAAAATTCATGACCAAGGAGCAAGTTGGGGAGAAAAGGGTTTATTCAGCTTACACTTCCATACTGCTGTTCATCACCAAAGGAAGTCAGAACTGGAACTCAAGCAAGGCAGGAAGCAGGAGCTGATGCAGAGGCCATGGAGGGATGTTACTTACTGACTTGCTCAGCCTGCTCTCTTCTAGAACCCAAGACTACGAGCCCAGAGTTGGTCCCACCCACAAGGGGGTCTTTCCCCCTTGATCACTAATTGAGAAAACGCCTTACAGCTGGATCTCATGAAGACATTTCCCCAACTGCAGCTACTTTCTCTGTGATAACTCCAGCTTGTGTCAAGATGACACAAAACTAGCAAGTACAATTGACCCCTTGTAAACTTGACACACAAACAAATCACAAGTAAGCCTCAACCCTTACTTTTTTTTTTTTTTTTCCGGTTTTTGGTTTTTCAAGACAGTGTTTCTTTGTATAGCCCAGGATGTCTTGGAACTCACTCTGTAGACCAGGCTGGCCTCGAACTCAGAAATCCGCCTGCCTCTGCCTCCCCAGTGCTGGGATTAAAGGCATGCGCCACCACGCTTGGCTTAACCCTTACTTTCTTATTCATCCCCAAGATCTATATAACTTTAAAATTCCCACAGTCTTTGCAAATTCTTAAAATTTCAATCTCTTTAAATTATCCAGTCTCTTTTGAAATCCAAAGTCTTTTTACAATTAAAAGTATCTTAACTGTGGGCTCCACTAAAATACTTCCTTCAAGAGGGAAAAACATCGGGGCACAGTCACAATCAAAAGTAAAATCAAATTCCAACTGTCCAATGTCTGGGATCCACTCACGATCTTCTGTATTCCTCCAATGGCTTGGGTCACTTCACAAGCTACAACTTTGGCTATCTCTGGGTCACAGCCTCTGTGCTCTCAGAAAACACTTCTCAGAAGATGTCACCACAGTGATGCTGGTCTCTTCTTAATCACAGATAATTTCTTAGCTCCAGCTAACCAGCATCATTAGTCCCAGTAAGGAAAAGGTTTCACTTTAGTTGTTCTAGTATCTTGTTAATCACAGCTGATTCTTCAGCCCCAGCTAACAAGAACCACAGAATCTTCATAATCAAAATAGCAATGGTAAAAAAGTCTTTAATCTTCCTTCTGAAATTTCACAATCCAGGTCTCCATCTTCTGCACTGTTCTCAACATTATCTTCCAACCTCCTACACAACATCCCACAGAGTTCTTGACAGCAAATGGATCTTCTAGCTCAAAGTTCCAAATTCCTACCACAGTCCTCCCCAAAATATGGTCAGGTTGTCACAGGAATACCTCACTATGACCGTACCAATTTGTCTTAGTCAGGGTTTCTATTCCTGCACAAACATCATGACCAAGAAGCAGTTGGGGAGGAAAGGGTTTATTCAACTTACATTTCCGTACTGCTGTTCATCACCAAAGGAAGTCAGAACTGGAACTCAGGCAGGGCAGGAAGCAGAACCTGATGCAGAGGCCATGGAGGGATGTTGCTTACTGGCTTGCTTCCCCTGGCTTGCTCAGCCTGCTCTTTTATAGAACCAAAGACTACCAGCCCAGAATTGGTCCCACCTACAAGGGGCATTTCCACCTTGATCACTAATTAAGAAAATGACCCACAGCTGGTTCATGTGGAGGCATTTCCCCAACTGAAGCTCCTTTCTCTGTGATAACTCCAGCTTGTGTCAAGTTGACACAAATCTAGTCATTATAGTTATATTATATTCTTTGATCATGTTCATCCATTATTCATCACAATGTCTCTTCTCAGACCTATCCCCTCCTATTTCTTTTCCAATTATATCATCTCATTTTTATAATCTATCAAGTCCACATTATGGTATTTATATATGTGCCTGTGTAATAGGCTATCCAAGATTGCAATTTAGCCTACCAGGGGCCACACCCTTAAACAAAACTGACTCTCCCACCCCTACAAGCCACCAATTATCAAAATCTCTTCAGTTAAGGGTAAAAGAAGATGATTGTCACTAGGGCCTAGGAGGTTTCTTTTTTGGGGGGAGTCATATTTTATTTTATTTTTTATTATTACTTTATTTACACAAATGCTATCCCGAAAGTTCCCTATACCCCCGCCCTGCCCCTGCTCCCCTACCCACCCACTCCCACTACTCGGCCCAGGCCCTCTCTTGTGCTGGGTCATATAAAGTTTGCAAGACCAAGGGGCCTCTCTTCCCAGTGATGGCCAATTAGGCCATCTTCTGCTACATATGCAGCTAGAGACACAAGCTCAGGGGGTACCGGTTAGTGCATATTGTTGTTCCACCTACAGGTTGCAACCCCCTTCAGCAACTTGGGTACTTTCTCTAGCTCCTCCATTGGGGACCCTGTGTTCCATCCAATAGCTGTGAGCATCCACTTCAGTGTTTGCCAGTCACTGGCATAGCCTCACAAGAGGCCGCAATATCAGGGTCCCTTCAGCAGAATCTTGCTGGCATGTGCATTAGTATCTAGGTTTGGTGGCTGATGATGGGATGGATTCCTGAATGGGGTAGTCTCTGGATAGTCCATCCTTTCATCTTAGCTCTAAATTTTGTCTCTGTACCTATGTCCTTTCATGAGTTTTTTGTTCCGTATTCTAAGGAGGAATGAAGTATCCACACAATGGTCATCCTTCTTGGTTTCCTTGTGTTTTGCATAATGTATCTCAGGTATTCTAAGTTTCTGGGCTAATATCAGCTTATCAGTGAGTGCATATCTAGTGACTTCTTTTGTGATTGGGTTACCTCACTAAGGATGATATCCTCCAGATACATCCACTTGCCCAAGAATTTCATAAATTCATTGTTTTTTAGTAGCTGAGTAGTACTCCATTGTGTAAATGTACCACATTTTCTGTATCCATTCCTCTATTGAGGGACATCTGGGTTCTTTCCAGATTCTGGCTATTATAAATAAGGCTGCTATGAACATAGTGGAGCATGTGTCCTTATTACCAGTTGGAAGATCTTCTGGGTATATGCCCAGAAGAGGTATTGTTGGGTCCTCCGGTAGTACTATGTCCAATTTTCTGAGGAACTGCCAGACTGATTTCCAGAGTGGTTGTACAAGCTTGCAATCCCACCAGCAATGGAGGATTGTTCCTATTTTTCCACATCCTCGCATGCATCTGCTGTCACCTGAATTTTTAATCTTAGCCATTCTGACTGGTGCGAGATGGAATCTCAGGGTTGTTTTGATTTGCATTTCCCTGATGACTAAGGATGTTGAACATTTTTTCAGGTGTTTCTCAGCCATTCGATATTCCTCAGTTGAGAATTATTTAGCTCTGTACCCCATTTTTTAATGGGGTTTTTTTGAATTTCTGGAGTCCAGCTTCTTGAGCTCTTTGTATATATTGGATATTAGTCCTCTATCAGATTTAGGATTGTTAAAAATCCTAGGAGCTTTCTAAGTATCGGTTCATGACCATACATAAATAGCTTCTTCAAAGAACAATTAATGTCAGTACTACTTAAAATATTCAGTAAAATAGAAAAGAAAAAAATCATTCCAATTTTTTTTCCTGAATCCAGTGTTATCTTGATATAAAAATTGGTAAATATAAAACAACAACTACATTTTACACTAAAGATATATCAACTAGTCTAATAAACACAAATTCCAAAATTCACAGTAAAATCCTTGTAGACCATGACAGAATGTTGGATTTTGGTAAAGGCTTTTTTGGCAACTAGTGAGATGATCAGGTATTTCCTTTTTTCTTTCACTTTGTTCCTATGGTGAGTTACTTTGACTCACTTTTTGTATGTTGAACCCTTCATGTATCTTTGTATTGAAGCCTACATGATCATGCTTGATGATTTGTCTGGATATGTTATCATATGTTTGTATTTCAGAATCTACATTCAAAGTATTATTAGTCTGTAAATCTCTTTATCATCATTATTATTATTTTTGTTAATGAAATTATGTATTTACACTCCAACCATAGGTTCCCCACCTATCAGTTCTTCCACTAGACCTACCACTTCCCAATCTATCTATTCATTCCTCCTCTATATCCCTTTAGAGCAGGGAAGGCCCCAGTGGATATCAACCAGCCCTGGCATATCAAGTTGTAATAAGTCAAGGTCCTCTCTTTTGAGGCAATACATGGAGTACAGTAGGAGGAAAGGATCTCAAAGCCAGGCAAGCAACTCAGACACAACCCCTGCTCCCACCTTAGGACTTTCTCTTGAAGACCAAGACACACTATTGTAACCTATGTGTAGAGAGTCGAGATCAGTTCATGCAGGCTCCCTGGTTGGCAATTCCATCTCTGTGAGCCTCTAGGAGCCCAGGGCAGTTGATTTTGTAGGTGTTCTTATGGTGTCCTTGACCCTGTCTCACTCCTACAATCATTTGTCCCCTTCTCTTACAAGATTCCCCAAGCTCTGTCTAGTGTTTGGCTATGTGTCTCTGAATCTCTTTTCATCAGCTTCTTGGCGAATCCTCTCTGATAAGTATGCTAGCTAGCTTCCTGTCTGTAAGTATAGCAGAATATCATTAGCAGTGTTGGGGTGAGTACCCTCTTAAGGCATGGATCTCAAGCTGGATCAGTTATGAGTTGGGCACTGTCTCGATTTCTGTTCCATCTTTACCCCTACATATCATGAATGCACTTAAAATATCTGACGGTTGGGTTGGCTACACCAACCCTCCCTAAGAAGACTCACTGGATTACAGAAGATAGCTAGTGTAATTACAGTGTAATTATGACTGTGCCCTCATAAAATGAATTCGACAATGTTCCTCCTGTTTCTATTTTGTGGAAGAATTTAAGGAGTATTGGCATTAACTCTTTTTGAGAGTCTGTTAAAATTCTATACTAAAACAATTTGGCACTGGACTATTTTGATTTAGGAGAACTTTAATGATTCCTTCTATTTCTTTATGACTTATAGGTATATGTAAGTTGTTAACTGACATCGATTTAAATTTGTTAAGGAGTATGTATTGATAAAACTATCAATTTCTTTTACACTTTTCAATATTATAAACTGTAACATTTAAAGTAAAACCTAGTGTTTCATTAAATTTGCATGGTGTCTCTTATTATTCCTCCTTTTGTTTTTGATTTTGCTAGTCTGAATATTCTCCCTCCATCTTTTGTTTACTTTGGATAAGGGTTTGTCTATCTTGTTGATTTTCTCCAAGAACCAACTTGTTCTTTCACTGATTGTGTGTTCTATTCTTTTTTTTGTTTCTTTTTTGTTTATTTCATCCCCCAGTTTGATTATTGTCTGCCATCTTCTCATCTCAGGTGTACTTGTACCACTTAAGGATAAAAATCTTCTAGCAATTAGAGAAACAGAGGATATACCTAAATATAATAAAGGTAATTTACAGAAAGTTTATAACTACCACCAAAATAAATAAAGACAAGCACAATGAAATTCCACTAAATCCAGGAACCAAACAAAAGTGTCTATTCACTCTGTATGTACTCAATACAGTACTTACAGTACTGTTTGGAGAATAAAGAAAACTGAAGGAGATCTAAAGGATACAATTTTAAATAAAAGAAATCTAAGTATTGTTATTTGTAAATGATAATAGAGCATACATAAGTGACCTCAAAACTTCTACATGGGAAGTTCTACAGCTGATAAGCATATTCAGTAAAACATCTGTATACAAGAAAAAGTCAAAAACTTTGTAACCATTCTATATACAAACAGCAAATGGGCTAAGAAAGTAATCAGGAAAACAACACTTTTCACAATAACCACAGATAATATAAAGTATCCTGGGTTAACCTTAACAAAACAAGGAAAAGACTTGTATGAGTAAAACTTCAAATTTTTGAAGAGTGAAATTTAACAAAGTTATCAGAAGATAGAAAGTCCTAACGTGCTCATGGGTCAGAAGCGTTAACTGACAGACAGGGTGGTAAAAAGCCCATCCTCCCAAAAGCAATTTACAGACTCAATACAATCCTCATACAAATTTAACACAAATTTTACAGACCTTGAAAGAACAAAATTCAATTTTAAATGGAAAAATAAAATAAATCCACGATAGTTTAAAAAGTCCTAAACAATAAAGGAACTTCTGGAGGCATCACCATCCCTAATTTCAAGCTGTAACACAGCTATAATAACTAGAACTTTCTATTGGTATAAAAACAGACAGGTTGATCTACTGAATTGAATCTTGAAGCCAAACGTAAGTCCAGATACCTATAAACACTGGATTTTTATGATAAAAATCCAGAAATAGTGGAAAAAATAAGCATCTTTAGCAAATGGTCTTGGTCTAACTATATCTCTGCAGGTAGAAGAATACAAATAGATCCATATTTATCATGTAAAAGATGGACAAAGCTCAAGTCACCATAAATCAATGACCTCAACATAAAATCAGACACATTGAACCTGGTCAAAGAGTAAGTAGGGAATAGCCTTGAAGGCATTGACAAAGGAGACAACTTCTTAAACAGAATATCAATAGCACAGGCATTAAGATCGTTTATTAATAACTGGAACCTTGTGAAAATGAAAAGCTTTCATAAGGCAAATGACACCATCAATAGTATGAACTGGCAGCCTATAGGAGGGAAAGATTTTCACAACCCCCACATCTGATAGGAGACCAAATTCTGAAATAAATAAAGAACTCAAGAAGCTAGACACCAACAAACCATGTAATATACTTGAAACATGGGTACAGATCTAAACAGAGAGTTCTCAGCAGAGCAATTTCAAATGGCCAAAAAGCACTTAAGGAGGTATGGGATACCTGTACTAGAACAGTACAATACCAAGAGGGGGATAAAACCTGGACTGTACAAAAACTTTAAATAAAATTAAACAAGAAGGAAAGAAAAAGAAATGTTTATCATCCTTAGCCACCATGGAAATATGAATCAAAAACACTTTGAGGGTCTATCTCACACTGCTCTGGTAAAAATCTGGAACAACTAGAACACTTCTCCATTACTAAAGGTAGTGCAAAAATCATACACCTACTTTGAAAACCAATATTATAAATTCTCAAAAATAATTGAGAACCAATCTACTCTATACCCAACTATTTCAGTTTGGGGAATATAACCCAAAGATGCTCCATTATATCAAAAGGACACATACACAATTATATTCATAGTGGTTGTGGTGGTTTGAATATGTTTGGTCCAGGGAGTGGCACTATTAAGATGTATAGCCTTGTAGGAAATGTGTCATTCTGGGGGTGGGCAGTGAGACCCTCCTCATAACCACATAGGAGCCAGTCTTCTTCTAGCAGCCTTCAAATGATGATATAGAACTCGGAGCAACTCGAACCCCGTGCCTGCCTAGACACTGCCATGTTCCTGCCTTGATGATGATGGACTAAACCTCTGATATACTCATTTATAAGTGGGTATTAACTGCTCAATAAATGATAACCATGCTACAATTCACAGACCCAGAGAGGCCTAGTCTTATTGCATCTTGTTATGCCACATTAAATTGATTTCCTTGGAAACCCTTCTCTTCTGAAAGGAAACAGGAGTTGAGTAGATCTGTAGGGAGAAGTGAGGGGGGATAAAGGGATGGAGAGGAAAGGAAAAAGGGAAGGTTGTGATTGAGATGAATGAAGAAAAAATACTTTTAGACTATATTCAAATGACATTCAAAAGTTCATTCACTAAAATCTAGTGCTCTTCATTCATGGGATGCAAGATATATATATATATATATATATATATATATATATATATTCCTATTAAAAGATTCAAGGACAACAATCCCTTATCTATTAAAATTGATTAGAAAAAGACTGTGAAAAAATCTAAAATATCTTCATTATCAAAAATATATTTGAAGAAAATTTGTTTTACAGTAAAACAACCTTATCTAAATTGTACCTTTTACTACTTAAAATTCTTAATCCTAGATGCCTCCAAGGACTGTGTTGATGTATCTCTTAAAAGCTCAACTTCATATGTCATTAATCCTGACTAATAATAATAATGAATAATAGGTGAATTTTAACCCTTACTTTGAAATTCCAGTTCCATTTTTTGACATGTGTGTTTAATGCCATGATGAGGAAACTCACAGTAGCTGGGGTATACATGAGAGAAATATCAATAATTGTGTTTCACAAACACAAGTGAGCAGCATCTTAGTATCTAAATATTCAGGTATAAATCTTATTGTCTTAAGGATTCAATAATTTAAAGCATGAGATACATAAATGAAAAATAAATTTCTTTTTCACTGTGTGGTCTAGAGATTTTACTTTCAAATACTTAAATGAAAGTTAAATACATTATTTAAAATAAATGTAAATGTTTGGTGTGGGAAGCGGGTGTGGCCGTGGCTGTGGCCTTGTGAGCCAAGACAGCACCATGGTTCACTGCCAAGCCCCGTGATTCCCTGCTTGATTACCAAAAACCTGATTATGCACACCTGAGTGATTACACACTGTCTGCCTGACGTATAGCGTCATACAGCACGATATTGAGTCACTGGCCTATCAACACCCACCGTCTGCGTGCATGGCTTACATATAGAACATGCTGAATGCTGATTGAATGATGAAGAGTGATGAGAGACAAGTGCAGAGGGTAGAAGGGGATAAATTGGGCGATCCCCGAATAAAGTTGAAGAAGCTGAGAAGCAGAAGAAGGGAGAAGCTGAACTGCTGTAAAGAGCTGGGGTGAGCTGTAGAGAAAATAAAGGAAGCTGCAGTGGGAAGCTGTGGAAGCTGCTCAAACCCTGACTTGGCGTATGTGTCATCTTTGCCCCAACTCTGCGGGATGGAGGTCAGGGGCGTGCAGCAGTTTGGGATATTCTAAGTAAATGGGAAACCATGAATTGCTCCTAGGTATATGTTTCTACTTAGAAACGGAATTTCCACTAAACACAGAGCTTTAGGTTGTGAAATTTGGGTATCAAATTTAGATTATCAACACACAGACATGAAATGCAGTTTGTTTTTTTGTTTGTTATTTTGTTTGTTTGTTTTTTTCTGGTCAGAGGTCATTCAAGGATGTACTAGCTTCTCCAATTTAACAACATCTAAGAAGAAATTTAAGTTTGTGTAACTGAAATGTATGTACATTCTCCCAATTCTAACATAAAACTCATCACATGACACTATCATAGGAAATGTTCCTGAATTCAGCTTTATCTTTATGTGCAAGATGGAGTCAGAAAGGTTTGTTTGCTACTGTCATCTAGATGCAAAATCCTGAGAAATATCCCATAATTCCCAGCAACGGTGCAATTAAATTTGATTCTATAATTATGAAAAGGCATAATATTCTGACTACATCATCTAATTTGATGGATAGCTAACTTATGACATTTAAGGAATGAAGTGAGACACAGGCAATAATGGTTATTAACCATTTCTTGGTAGTATTAGTATTTGTTTAAAATTGATATATATCTACTTGTATTACATAAGTGACTCCATGTCTCAATTCCTTGTTTCCAGTTGCTTCAATAATTGATAAGTAAATTCTTTTAGTCAGTAATTTGTTTCTACAGAAGTGATAACATATTAAAGCAGTTTTTCCCCCCTTTGAAAATGTGGAAATTTGTGCTGTAAAATCAAGAATTGACAAATGGGACCTCATAAAACTGCAAAGCTTTTGTAAGGCAAAAGACACTGTCAACAAGACAAAAAGGCCACCAACAGATTGGGAAAGGATTTTTACCAATCCTAAATCTGATAGAGGTCTTATATCCAATATATACAAAGAGCTCAAGAAACTGGACTCCAAAAACTCAAAAAATCCCATTAAAAAATGGGGTACAGAGCTAAATAAAGAACTCTCAACTGAGGAATATCGAATGGTTGAGAAACACCTGAAAAAATGTTCAACATCCTTAGCCATCAGGGAAATGCAAATCAAAACAACCCTGAGATTCCATCTCACACCAGTCAGAATGGCCAAGATTAAAGATTCAGGTGACAACAGATGCTGGCGAGGTTGTGGAGAAATAGGAACATTCCTCCATTGCTGGTGGGATTGCAAGCTTGTTCAACCACTCTGGAAATCAGTCTGGCGGTTCCTCAGAAAATTAGACATAGTACTACCGGAGGATCCTGCTATACCTCTTCTGGGCATATACCCAGAAGATCTTCCAACTGGTAATAAGGACACATGCTCCACTATGTTCATAGCAGCCTTATTTATAATAGCCAGAAGTTGGAAAGAACCCAGATGTCCCTCAATAGAGGAATGGATACAGAAACTGTGGTACATTTACACAATGGAGTACTACTCAGCCATAAAAAACAATGAATTTATGAAATTCTTGGGCAAGTGGATGTATCTGGAGGATATCATCCTTAGTGAGGTAACCCAATCACAAAAGAAGTCACTAGATATGTACTCACTGATAAGTGGATATTAGCCCAGAAACTTGGAATATCCAAGACACATTATGGAAAACAGAAGAAAATCAAGAAGGATGAACATTTGTGGATACTTCATTCCTCCTTAGAATGAGGAACATAACCCCCATGAAAAATTATAGGTACAGCGACAAAGTTTGGAGCTGGGATGAAGGGATGGACTATCCAGAGAGGACCCCATTCGGAGTCCATCCCATCATCAGCCACCAAACCTAGATACTAATGCTCATGCTCATGCCGGCAAGATACTGCTGAAGGGACCCTGATACTGAGGCCTCTTGTGAGGCTACGCCAGTGCCTGGTAAACACCGAAATGGATGATCACAGCCAGCTACTGGATGGAACACAGGGTCCCCAATGCAGGAACTAGAGAAAGTACCCAAGTACCTGAAGGGGGCTGCAACCCTGTAGGTGGAACAACAACAGGAACTAACTAGTACCCCCTGGGTTTGTGTTTCTAGCTGCATTTGTAGCAGAAGATGACCTAATCGGCCATCAGTGGGAATAGAGGCTCCTTGGTCTTCCAAACTCCATATGACCTAGCACAAGGCAAGGCCTGGGCCAAGTAGTGGGAGTGGGTGGGTAGGGGAACAGAGGTGGGGGGAGGGGTATGGGAATCTTTCGGGATAGCATTTGAAATGTAAATAAAGAAAATAATAATAAAAAAAAAAAAAGAAAATGTGGAAATCAATTTGAAATCTGGGTTGTAGGAGACTAATAGAAATAAAAATACAAACGATTTAATGAGATGTTTCAAGTTATGTTCTGTTTTATAATTAAGCCCTTGTAGTACATGTGAAGAAGTCTCAAATATTTGCTGAACTTCAGAAAAAGATCTGCACTATTTGGCAAAGGACAGGTCACCAAAATATTTGTATTTCTAAAGAAAACTTTAAAAAGACTAAATTGATCTCATTTTAAAAATTATAGGAGCCTCTTCTCTCACCTGCCATCAGTTTAGGCTGTCTCTGGAAACCTGATGAACATGTTAGCCAAGGATTTGGAAAGTGATTTTCATTCTCCTTTACACTCTCTAATTTCAGCTTCCCAGTCTCACACCCAGGTTTGACAAGGACCATTTGTAGCAGCCTATCTTTTCTTTCCCTAATCCCATGGAAATAATCAAATCCTCTCCTACAGTATTCCTTCTCACCCCATCCCACTGGTCATATACTAGCTCTATCCTCTTTTTGAAAATACACTGACCATAAAAGCAGAAGAATAAGATCCTCATAGCAGACTCAGTTTTCATCATCCCTTTGGACTCTCCAATCCTGCCCCTCCATTCTACTGCATGCCCACTTCTACATACCTAGAAAGAAGTTCAACTCAGGATCTTCAGTGGCCTCAGTAGGCAGAGACAGAGAAGCACCAGCTACAAGGCAATCCACAACCAGTTCATCCTACTAAGACCCATAGAGGGAAACAGAAATCAAGGAATGAAAAACACATCAAGCAAAGACAACAGCAAATATCAGCACCTGCCATTACAGTAATTACAAACCCAGATGCATACACACCAGAGCAGAAACGCATTCAATAATAACCAGAAAAATATGTGTCAACTAGAACATAGTAATCCTGCTATAGCAGTCTCTCTGAAATGCAGTATGTAGTTAAACACGTAAAATCAGTTTAAATAACTATTACAAATATGGGCATTTAAAAAGACATTTAAAAAGACAAACAGATTAATGAAATATATGAAAATACAAACAGACCCAAAGAAGCAGGTGCCTATCAAGGTACAAGCATACAGAATAACAAGTAGACTAAAACAGAAAAGAAATTCCCCATGACACATAATAATCAGAACATTAAATGTACATGACAGAGAATGTTAAAAGATCCAAGGGGAAAGGATCATGTAATGTATACATTCAAACCTAATAAAATAAAACCTGGATTATCAATTGACATTCTAAAAGCCAGAAGGATCTGTATAGAGTATATACAAAATCTAAAAGACCAGAAAAAAGTTATTCTGAACAAAATGACTGAAGAAATAAGTCATTTAACATTTTAGTATGTGACTAGATAGACTCAAACTAAAACCAGTACAAAGAGGTAGTGAATAAAATGACATACTCTGTCAGGCATGGGAGAGAACCCGTGTCTGCCAGAATTCTGGTGCTCTAGGCGGTGGACACAGAGGACTGCCCCATGCTCTCCACGCGGTGCTGGGTGGTAGTCTGGCTGTGGGAAGCCACAGAAGTCTGCAGGGCGTGAACAAGGGGCAGTCTAAGGTTTCTGGGCCTCATAGAGGCTAGAGATAACAGATTCTCAGTTTTAGGCATCCCAGATGCCACTATATGTCTCAAAAGAGCTGAGGACAAAAGTGGGGGGGCAGAGACAGGTTGGTCAACACTGGGGACCCAAGAGAGGAGAGGGCCAGAGGAGAGAGTGTGCCAGGTGGTTCCCACATGGGTGAGAGTCTTTGGTCTGGTCTGGGGCTTGAGCATAGGAAAGTCTTCTGGCAGAATGGTAGACGTAACTCTTTAGGGGAAAGCCTATTCCATCTTTCAAGCACTGCGGGCTTTGATAAGCAGAGAGAGTCTATGGTTTTAGAGCTTTATTGTAGAAGGGTGGAGAGAGAGAAAGGAGGTAAAAAGAAAGAAAGGGGCCAGCCATGGCCATATGGAGGAAGAGAGGGGGAAAAGGAGAGCTAGAGATAAGAGTAAAAAGGGGGAGGGTTTAAGAGAGAGAGGCAGGGCCAAAGAGCCCCTTTTATAGTGGGCTGGGCTATCTTGAAGTTGCAGGAAAGCTGTTCGGAGGCAAATCTATTGTCAGGTAACTGATGGTGGATTCTAGCTAGAAAGCTAGGAGCTTGGGGCTTTGTCTGCCTTACTGATAGTCAACAGAATTATGAAGTCAAGTCGGGGGCTCTGTGGTTTCTGGCACCTATTTCTGAGAACATGGCTCACTCTTCTGCCCCTTGTAGAGTGTTCTAATGGGAGCAAGCCTTGCTCAACCAAAACAGGCTACCTTTCAGGGTCCCACAATACTCATCAAAGGAAAACTTCACTAAGAAGATATTACAATTTTGAATACCTATGAACCAAAAATTTAAAATGGAAGAAAGAAAGAGAAAAAGGAAATCATCCTTTATAAAAGGAACAGCTACAGGTAAAGTCATATGCTGTACTTTATGACATAGAAATCCCACTCTCATCAATAGACAAGTCATTCAGAAAAACAATGAACAGAAATTCAGAAGCTAAATGATGTTATAAACCACATGTACCTAACAGATGTAAACAGAATATTTTACCCAAACACAAGAGAATATACCTTCTTCTTGTAGCTCATGGAATGTTCTCAAAAACTTGACCACACAGTTGAACAAAGATCAAGTCTCAACAAATATAAGAAAATTGAAGTAACACCCTGCATCTTGGTGTACTATCACAGATTAAAGCTGGATAAAGAGAACAGAAATAATACCAAGCTTTCAAATTAATAGAAAAGAAATAATTCACTACTAAATGAAAGGTGGGTTAAATCAGAAATTAAAATCATTGTATAATTCAAATAAAATGAAAACACAACAAACCTAAACATACTGCAAACAGTAAAAGTAATTCTAAGAGATTTAAAACTTCTAAGTGATCTCATATTAGAATACATTAATGTCTACACTAAAAAGAAGAAAGTGTGGCACTTTGAGTCACAGGAGCTTGTGGATCATAAGAGCATTCTCCTTCCTTGTGGAAAACTTTGGGTGCCCCAAGTCTAGCCAGCTTGGAATCCTACTACACCAATTGCTTCCTAGTCCAGTCTCCTCAGGACTCAGCCTCTGTGATATCCTGAGCTCTACTGTCTATTGTTGAGCTCACTGTTCTGTTCTGAGGACCCTTGAAGGAACCCAAGAGCTGCCTACTACCCAGTTCAGGCCTTGCAGAAACCACAAGACCTATTAGCTTGTTACATTGTCCCACCAGTTCCTTGGTAGTGGGGTCTATCTGAGGCATAGCCAGCAGAGTTGGATACCCTGACCACCTTTGTCTGGTCCTTGGCTCTACTCATGTTCCCAAGAAGTTCTTCTGGCATTTTGATTATCCAGGAAACACCAGAGAAAACCATGTGCCTAAAGAACAGCATAAAAACAAAATCAACAATATGTAGGGCATATGACACCATCAAATCCCAGCTATCATGCTACAACATATTCTGGATATCTTAATGAAACTGAAGCACAAGAAGAGAATCTTAAATCCAGTTATATTAATGTGACAGAGACCTTTAAAAGAGAACATGAATAAATCGCTTAAGGAAATAAAGTAAAATGCATTCAAACAGGTAGAGCCATTAAGAGAGTAAGCAAATAAATAGAAAGAAATACAGGAATAATACAATCAAAAGGTGAAGGATATGAATAAAACTGTTCAAGACCTAAAAAGAGAAATAGAAAACAAACACAAAAACAAAACCACCACCACCAACAACAAAATTGCCATACACACAAGCTGAGGCAATACTGAAGAAAGAAAACCTAGGAAAGAGACTAGAAACTACAAACTTAAGCATATAGAATATAGGAGATAAAATAATCTCAGGGGTAAAAGGCACAATAGAAGAAATAAATATATTAGTCAAAGAAATGAGTAATCTAAAATCGAATTTTCTATGTGAGATACTGTCAATTGGTGATAGATTCTGGGTTAGGAATGACAGCTTGTATCCTCTTCCACTCTCAGAACTGGGACTCCATGAAGCCCAGACCTGTATAGCCCCAGTACATGCTGCAATAGTCTCTGTGAGGTTTTGTGTGGTCTGTCCAGCTGTGTTTACATGGCCATGTTTCCTTGGTGTTCTCCATCTTCTTTAGCTCATATACTTTCCTTTTCCTCTTCCATGATGCTATCTGAGCCTCGAGGAAGGGAATGATGGAGACATCCCTTTTACAACTGAGTTTCTCACTCTGCACAATATAGCTGTGGGTCTCTATTTATTCCCATCTATTGTAATGTGAAACTCCTCTGATGATGGCCATGGCCAGGCAAGAAAATAATCTATAGCAGAAGGATCTTTGGAGTCCTTGGTTGCCACATTCTTTATGCAGAACCATACTATTTGCCTTTCTCCTAAAGATTACTGTCTTATCTAGACTCACATTCTTGACCACTGGAATAGTGTCATGGATGCAGTCCACCTCATGGAGTGGGCTTTAATTCAACAGATATGAATTGGCTACTCTTACAAGATTTGTGCCACATTGTACATCTTCCATGCCAGACATTATTGTAGATCTAAGGGTTTGTAGCTGGATTGGTGTTTATATTTCTCCTTTTTTAATATGCCAATTGGATTTGAGTACTATGAATACTAGGGTCAGTAGGGTTAAAGGTTAAGGTGGGCACCAGCTTGACTTTTCCATGTTTAAGGAGCTGTGTAAGTATTGTCTTAGCAATTGTGACATAGCATCAGTTTACATAGAGCAACTAATAGCCTTGGAAGTGGCCTAGATTGATTGGGGTCCTCAGGGAGCTCCTATTATCAACATATAGACCGAATATAACCCATTCCTGGAAATTGAGTCTTCATTTGTTAACAAGAGAGGTGCATTTTGGATCTGTATCCCCTGTTATTTGGTAATTAGAAATATGTCAATTTCATATATGTATATGTGAGGAGGCTTCTACCGGATTAGTTTTCCATACACCCAGTAAATTGACACTTAACTTTCTCTCCTTATATGCCCCCTGAAAAGCCCACTTCTCTTTCTCTTACTTGTCTAGTTCACCCTCAAATCTCTCCATAACTGTCTATTCTATTTATTCTCCCTAGGATAAACTAATCTTCTCCCAACCCCTTCTTTTTAACATCTCTGATATGTATGTCAGCCTGCTTATCAAAAACTTAACAGCCAAAATCTACACATAAGGGACCATATACAACATTTGCATTTGGGGTCTGGTTTTCCTTACTCAAGGTAATTTTTTTCTAGCACCATTCATTGACCTGAAAATTTTATGATTTTTAGTTTTTAATAGCTGAGTATTATTCTATAGTGAAAATAACTTACATTTTCCTTATTCATTTATCCATTTATGACCATCTACTTTTTCCCCAATTTTCACATATATTAATAAAATAATATATATTAATATAATATAAAAATGAACATGTTTGAGCATGATTTATATGTATTGAATTTATTTTTCCAACCACTTCCAAACATTCCAATATATCTCAAACATAAGAATGGCTTAATCTTCAGAATTATGGATCTATATGGTGGATTGAATATGCTTGGACCAGGGAGTGGCACATTTTGGAGTAGGTGTGCCCTTTTTGGAGGAAGTGTGTCCCTGTCATGGTGGGCTTTCAGACCCTTCTCCTAGACAATCTTCTACGGTTTGCATTCAGAACAAGATGTAAAATTCATTCAGCTAGGCATGGTGGCGCACACCTTGAATTCCAACACTTGGGAAGAAGAGGCTGGTGGATTTCTGAGTTCGAGGCCAGCCTGGTCTACAGAGTGAGTTCCAGGACAGCCAGGGCTACACAGAGAAACTCTGTTGAAAAAAAAAAAAGACTTCTCAGCTCCTCCAGCTCCATGCCAGCCTGGACACCGCCATGCTGCCTACCATAATGATAAGGGACTGATACTCAGAACCTGTAAGCCAGTCCAAATTAAATGTTGTCCTTTTTAAGTATTGCCCTGGTCATAGAGTCTCTTTACAGCAATAGAAAGTCTAACTAAGACAACCTATAATCCAAATATCATAATAAAGATTCAACTATGTTTCTTCTAGGAAATCAGTCTCTATCCACTAAAGTAATTAATAAAATAATTTTCTTTTGTTCTTATAGTGGGGAAAAAAATTAAGATACTAGGTAAAGGTCCTTGTGATTTCTATAATGTGATATAATCTTAAGAGCATTGTCAATCATAAGAGCAGGCACCTTATCTCTGGAAAATCTTTCTCACTCACGAGCTATAAGATCATCTAATATTTTTAAATAATAGATGAAAAAACATAGATTTATAGTTATGAGAACTGTGTAGCCCATATATTAATTTGCAGATATTCTAGTCCCACATGATCATCATTTGAATCTCAGCTGACTGTTTTGTGTGATGAGTCAAATAATGCATGTCTTGGGCCATACACTTTTATATATGTTAGTTTGATAAGCTTACACTAAATACAAATCTTCATAGTTAACATTGTTACTGGACAGAATTTGGAATTGTGTACTGGCTTTTATGTTCAAGAAAAGTGTCATTGGGCTGATGACTGCAGTACTGGATATTGACTTTAAATTTTAAACAAATATTTTCTTTAAAAAACTGAAATGGATTTGTGATTGCATAAGCTTTTATGTAGTTGTGGAAGGATTCAGAAGTGGTATTTATTTAAGCTATCAAAGCAGATAAGTAACCGATGATATTATTGGACATAACTAAGATCTTAATATCAATAAATTTGAGTAACGTGAAAGCATTCAGTACATGGTTATAAGTGGATTTCATAAGTCAAATAACAGAAGGAGAAACTGGCAAGGATTAATGGGGATTAGAATTTAACATGACTAAACATAGGAAGTAGTAATAAAATGACATTGCAAGAAAGGTTGCTCATAAAATAGCTGTATTTGTATCAGTAATGGGGTGGGGACAAATTGCTTAATGAACTTACAAATAAAAAATGAAATGTAATAAACTTTCATATTAACTTTTCAAGGGGAGACAAGAACAATGTCCACATATATCAAATATGGCAAATATGACAAAGCAAAGTCAAAATTATACAACATTGCATCACAGAATCACAGTGCATTTTTTAGGATTATTTTCGATGTAAAGATGAGGAGCTGCTTGCAAGAACATGCATGACTCAAGGCAGGTTCATCGCCCGGAAGTCCACCACAGCAACAGGGGAGAGTTCTTGTTCCAGCCTTACTATTGGAGTTAGTGAAGGGCATGCACAACTCCATGCGTCAGAGACTCCTCCAGGGAGTACTAACCATCAGATGATTTCTTCTAATCAAGTCATTACCACTCCATTACCTTGAGGTCTTGCAAACTGTAAGTTCAACTTCCCTATACTTTTCAGACTTCTTTAGTTTTTATGTCTTATGAACCTCCTCCTTCCCTGTAGGAGAAAATGCACTTTAATGGTACACTTCTCTCTAATGACTTCCAAAACTTTAAAAATATCCAATTATACAAATACTAAATATAATGTTTACAAAATTCAAAATGTTAGCATAGGTTTTCGATAAACCATTTGCAAAAAAACTACTATCCAGCCTTGTCCAACAGAGTTACTAACAATTGTGTGTGTGTGTGTGTGTTTCAAATATATCACAGAGATTCATGTAAGTGGAAAAAGTAATTATGATTTTGCTTATAAGAAAAAGTAATTTGAGATACAAACATTCACAAACACACACACACACACACACACACACACACACACACACACACACACACACACACTTTTATGTTCCATTATAAAATCTAGGGCCCAGAAGCATGAAAACTCATGATTTCTGCTTTGAGAAGCCTGGTTTACTACATAGATCTCAAGCTCTGTTCACTCAGATATGTCTGGGCATTTGTTTCAGATCAGGTTGTAGTTCTATTCTGCTGATGATCACACTTAAGTACCCCTACCACTGTACACACATCTCTCTCCTCTTCATGCCGCTGTACACACATCTCTCTCTCTTCATGCCACTGTACACACATCTCTCTCCTCTTCATGCCGCAATGGCAGTGACAGCAGATTGAACCTGCTCAAATGCAAAGTGCTTTTGTTCTTGCTTTCTATATGTAGCTCAATGAATGAAAACTAACTTTTTCAGTTAACTTGCATCTACTAGAATTAAAAACTGCCTGCGTCAAACATTGTACTCTTAGTCTACGTTCATGTTCAGCAAATACTGAATCAATAAACTAATTAGATAACAGAAGATAAAATAAAACAATGCCAGAAAATATGTGTTTTTTTTACAGATTTAAATACGAATTATAAAACTTAAGGATGGATTAGGTTTAAAGTAAATAAGTTATTAAGTAGATTTGTTCAGTAAAAGAAATTGTAAAAGTCAATGAACTCATGATTTAAAGGTTAGTGAGGACAGTTTTGTGAATATATAATAAAAATGGGAATTAAAGCAACATGAATATGACCATTCTAGCAAACTATTTAAATTAGTCACTGAAACTTGTTTATTAGGATCATTAAAATTCTTTTAGCTTTCATATTGGTTTATGGAAAACCTATGCTAACATTTTGGATTCTTGAGAAGATTTGTATTTAGTATTTGTATAATTGGGTATTTTTAAAGTTTTGGAAATAGTATAGAGGATTGCACCATTAAATTGCATTGCAATCAAACCACTTCAAGGGAAAAATCTGCCACTATAAAATTTATTATTTTTGGTATATTCAAGGAAAAAAGTGACAGTATAATAATAAGTGTCAGAAATATTGAAAGAAATATAATATCCATGGCAATTTTCCTGTACATAGTCCACAATGAATAAAAACATCATTTGAAATTTTGTGCTTTTATGTTTTCCTTAGTTGACAGAAACAACTAGAAGAGTCAACAGCAACAACTGATTCCAAACTCACAAGTCTGTGATCAAATTTATAAATTAAAAATTTCATTAATTTATTTATCCTGATACTTAAAAATGCTTAAAGAACTTAAATAAAACAATCTAATACAATCCTCCTAGGAATTAAAAACAATTATATTTTTATATTCTGCATTCTTACTTTTGCTGCTTTTCCATAATAGGAATTAAATGCACAAAATTTTTAAATAAATGAAAATTAAAAATTTAGACAGAAAGTAAGGTTTAAATTTTCTATTACCAACCTAAAAATGTACACCTATATTCAAGTAAGTAAAATGATTTCCTGCTCATTATACTTTTCAGAATTTTATTTTGTTTTGTTCTATATTAGTAAAAGAATAAAATAATACTGAACAAAACATCTGAGAAAAGGAATATACTCATGATGAGACTTCAAGTTCAACAATTATTTGCAGAATAAATTCCTCTTAAGTAATTATCTGAAAAGTAAAAGTCTCTCACTCAGAAACTGGGATCAATAACTGAAGAGCCACACAGTTACAATGTAGATTAAATATACTTACTTCTGTGAAGTAGTTATGTACAGTGTCATGATGGGAACGCTCTCTGTAAGTTAACTATTTTTCATTTCCTAGCAAATAGCTGTACTGGAACATAGAGTCTGGTGCATGTGACTGTGCTTGTGAGTGTGTGAATGTGCTTGTGTGTGTATGTGTGTTTGTGTGTGTGTGTGTGTGTATTAACCTATGCATTTGAATGCACAAGCTTCTTTTTTTCCCTTCCTGCTTGATGTTGTCCATTGTATTCTTCACACATTTAAACTTAGCTGTGGATATTCATACAAGGGAATAAGTTATTCTAAAATTATAGTCCAGGAAACCTCCAGCACCAAAATTATTCAGTCTCTTCAAATGATGTCTCTAGATTGGCTAAACAGATGAACTCTTAAGTTCTGATGAATAAAGGATATCATTAGGATCACAGCTTCAGAACTCAGAGAAGGCAGAAAAAAAAAAAAAACCAGAATGTAAGGATCAAGTATGAGAGCAGCTGAGAGCCAGAGCTGTGAAGGCAGCAGCCACTGCTGCTCATATTAAATCACCCACTACATTATCAGCTCTGCCTTCTCACGACTATCCTCAGGCCAGATTTTAAGCCTCATGATCACTGTAAGATGTTTAGGTCTTGCCCTTATAAGATATGTGAAATACATAAAGCCATTGCAGTTGCCTAGAAGCAATAATGTTGTAATCCCATGGCATACATTGGACAAATAGGACAATAAACGTCATTCATATTTGTTTATTAGAGCTTTCATAACAAAATACAGGGACAGTAAGGCTTAACCAACAAAAATATACCACATCATGGTTCTGGAGACTAGAAATCTCAAATAAAGGTGCCAGGAAAAACACTAGCACCCTTTCTTTGGCTAATAAGCATATCTGCCTTCTCATGGTGCCCAGGTTTACATGGGGATCCTGATGTTTCCCCCACAGCTTACACAGATATACTTCCTCTTCCTATGTTAGGAGTTAGGAGCATTTAGCATTAGAATTTGGTTTTATCTTAATTATCAAATTAAATATCTACACACAGGTATGGACACATTTGGGGTGAAAACATTGACAGAGATTTGAGAAATTCCTTCAGCTTATTTATCAATCAAATCACCTGGGTACCTTTTCAGGCTGAGAATGTGGCACAGGGAACTCAGCTGGTGTTAATGGGCCTCATCAGAATAGGGGAGTGTTATAAAAAGTCACTCAAAACTGAACAAGACCACCTGTTCAGCAAAAGGAGCAGCCTTCCTAATGAAAACTGAAAACACAGAGTAAGCACTCACATTAAAAAAAAAAAACTGTATGTTTATCATGTCATAATAACTTATAACAGGATGACTACATGAAAGGACCCGTGTGTTTATCAGATCAGAACAGTTTATAAAACTCTTTTGCCCTAATTTACCTACTTAAATACTGGATTCTAACATTGTTTAAAATATGGTTCTTTTTATCTGAGCTGACTCAGAATTTTGTATTAAATGAGGTTCCTTTTATTTTGGGAGGCATTTGAGTTCAAAGGTATGGTTCCTTTGTTTTAAATCTTCAAAGGAAACATATTTAACTGTGGAATGTTGAAGTATTTACTATTCAGTGTCTTCCTTATTTCCCTTACAACTGACAAAATTGTCAAGCAAAATTCATTCGTTCAAGGAGTAACTGTTTTATTCCTATCATACTATTGTAACAGATCAGTGGCTAAATACTTCAACTGCAGAATTACTGAACATGCAGGAGGATTATCCTCTCAGAAAATAAATCCAAACCTGGAGGTCTTGATAAAGGGAAGGAAGTGTGCTTCCAGTGAATAACTCCAATCAAATGTCAAAAAGGTAGGGGATAAATTGTGTTGCTAGGAGATTAAACACATTGTTGCTTGCTGAACTCTGCATGGTGAATTCTTGTTTTCTTGTTAAGCATGTTCATCAATGTCAGATTTCATTATGCTGCTGACAGGTAAAGTCAGTAAAAACCAAAATGTATTATAATGAGGGAGTGCATACAACCCAGGTTGTGCTAAACTCATTGTTTGTAAACATGTTTCTGAAGAAAAACCCTCATCAGGGAACAGAACAGCTCTCTTGTGCTGAAAAGCTTGTTTTTCCTTGTTTGTAAATAAAGCCATTCATTGCTTTTTTTTTTTTATTGGATGGTTTGTTTCTTCCTTCTTTCTTTTCTTTCTTCCTTCGTTCATTCTTTCCTTCCTTCCTCCCTTCCTTCCTTCCTTTCCTTCCTTCTTTCTTTCTTTTTGTTTCTAATTGGATATTTTCTGTATTTACATTTCAAATGTTATCCCCTTTTCTGGTTTCTCCCCCTCCCAGAAACCCTCTATAGTCTCACACCCTCCCCCTGCTTCTATGAGGGTGTTCCTCCACCCACCCACTCCCATGATCCCACCCTAGATTTCTCTACACTGGGGCATCTATTGAGTCCTTATAGCACCAAGGATCTCTCCTCCCATTGATACCTGACAAGGCCATCCTCTGCTACATATTCAGCTAGAGCCATTCTTCCCTCCACATGTATTCCTTGGTTGGTGGCTTAGTCCCTGGGTGCTCTGGGGGGCTCTGGTTAGTTGATATCATTGTTCCTCCAAAGGAATTGCAAACCCCTTCAGCTCCTTCAGTCCTTTCTCTAACTCCTACACTGGGGACCCCTTATTCAGTCCAATGGTTGTCTGTGAGCATCTGCTTCTGTATTTGTCAGGCACCGGCAGAGACCCTCAGGAGACAGCCATATCAGGCACCCTTCAGCATGCACTTCTGGGCTCCAGGTTTAGCGACTATGTATGGGATGGGTGCCCAGGTGGGGCAGTCTCTGGATGGACTTTCCTTCAGTCTCTGCTCCATTCTTTGTCTCCATATTTCCTCCTGTGACCATTTTCTTCCCCCTTCTAAGAATCACTGAAGTACCCATGTGGTCTTCCTTCTTCTTGAGTGCCATATGAACTGTATCTTGGGTATTCTGCATTTTGGGCTAATATCCACTTACCACTGAGTACATACTGTGTGTAATTTTTTTGTGACTGAGTTACCTCACTCAGGATGATGTTTTCATTACTTATCATTGATATTTGAACTGAGATACTTACAGCCAGGCTTCTAGCCAACTATATGAAAATTTCTGATGGCCACAGCGACTAGTACAAACAAACCAGAAAGAGTAGTTAACATTACTTACTGCCTGTATGCAAGTAAAAAGTTAGTCATAGTCAGCTTTATATCTCAAATTTCTATCTTGGAGGCAATTGTTTGAAGGACAGGAATGCAACACAAGCCAAATAAAATGTAATTCAGTGTTTGGAAAATCTACAGAGTTGTCCGAGTAAATTTGAAATCACTTGTATAAAAACAGGGACCACTTTCCCTCTTTGTACTATTTTCCAACTATAGCAGAATAAAATGTACTTTCAGAATCTACCAAATGAAGTGATCAGACCCTAGATCTATTGTTAAGAATTACAAGAAAAGAGGCAGGTGGATTTCTGAGTTCGAGGCCAGCCTGATCTACAGAGTGAGTTCCAGGACAGCCAGGGCTACACAGAGAAACCCTGTCTCAAAAAACAAAACAAAAAAAA
>NC_034593.1:7610763-7622012 GCF_900095145.1 Mus pahari | reverse complement strand
AAAACAAAAAAAAGAATTACATGAAAACCTTTAAGTAAAGCAGATGAAATTTGATTAAGCAATTAATTAATAAACTCTATTTTTATAAAGGAATAGAATTTTAAAAGTGCAATTTATCAACCTAATGAAAAGGAACCCTAAAGGAATGAGATGCAAAATAAGAGTGATCAACACATGTTAACGGACAGTGGTCCAATTGGTCAATGGGAGACATCTCAGAATTTATACCTTATAAACATTTCAGCCTCATTGATATACATAGTTACTGAAACCTGGAACTAGAACTGCTTTGTCCCTGTCTACAGGTATATAATTTAAGGGAATTCTGAAACAGTTCTTCATGAAAATATTTGTGTTTACATAGACAATGCCTATCTATACAAATGAGATAGTTCCACTAGTTTAAGCTTCAGGCAATGAAACCTCACTCTAAAAAGAACCCCTTCCTACTCTTCAAGGTTCCTGTATATATAGCTCTGGTTGATGCTGAATAAAGTGTATTCCTACAAGCCCACTCCAAGTAAAAGTTATCTCAGTGACCTCTTTCATTAAAGATCCTTAGAAAAGACCTCCCTCCCTCCCTACCAGGCCCCACCACCACCCACGTACCAAACTCTACTTCATTCATCTAGCCTGATGTACAGCAACATCTGAACACACTGAAAGGAAGAAAATGGAGGACATGGAATGACAGCTGAACCTCATCATACCTACCATACATATCCATACTCCAAAGCACTGGTCTTCAGTAAATTGAATCGGTTTTGGTTGTTTTGGGTTTTTTGTTTTCCTGCTTATTCTCAGTATTAAATTACTAAATTACATTGCATTATTCTTGTTACTATTATTATTATTATTATTATTATTATTTTTGTCCACTACCATTAATCTACTTAGTGCACCTTTTGCATTTCTTCTTATATCAGAAAATGTTTTATTTTAATATTATTTTGACAACTTTATACAGTATGATCACGCTGGTCACACTAATCCCTCCTGCTACCCTCTATCCCCCTCCAAATCCTACTGCCCTTCAACCTTTTCATCATGTCCTCATCACACATTCAAGTCACTCTCTCCTGTTTCTGTTTGTTCTCTGACCCATAAATTTAAGTAGTGCCAACAGAAAGGCCCCAGATACAGAACTATGCACTAGAACACTAGCAACTCACCAGTGGTTACACCACTGAACATAATGACTTCACCCAGCCTAGGAGAGCTTACATTGCCAATACCTCCCTTAGCAGGGGCCAGGCCTAATGAGATCCTTCCATATCCAGCAATGAATTCTATGGACCCAATCCTTTTTAAGTAGGATCTCACTGTAGTACTCACATTGGTGTTAAATACACAATCTTTCTTCTGTAGCCTTTTAAGTTCTGGGATTCAGGCCTGCACCATCATGACTGAAGCAATTTTAATTTTTTTTTTTTTACATGTTGATGCAATATACACTAACTAATATTAAACTTAACCTAATAAAATGCAGTAAAATGCTTTATCTCAGGCCATTTAAATCATAAATGCAGCCTGGATAGGTAACTGTTATAACAGAAAGGGTAGTGCATACCTGGTGCTTCTCATCTTTGGCATGAGAATGCTTTAAGGTAGACAATTATTTCAAGGCAGTTGGTATTTAATTTGGATGCCATGTTACTGGTACTTTTTTGTTTCACTACCTTATTTGTTGAACTATTTTTATTCACTTTTTCTTGAGTTGTTAATTTTTTGATTAACGAGTATTGAGTATATTTTCTAATTTGTATCAACAAACTTTCACAGACAAATGTTTGTCAAGTTTTTTGATGTCTATGATATAATTTTCAAAAACATAGTAATTTTAATGTTGAAAAGCTCAAACTAATACGTTTTACCTGAACTTTTTATATAATGAAAATCATGAAATAAAACAGAAATTTGCGTGTTTGTTCATGAACACAACCATAATTTCCAGGAAAAATAAAATTGTTAATATAAGTGAAGTTTAAATTTTTCTACAATTGCTATGTTCTGAATCCTTTTGAAAATACCACTATGTCTTTTTTCAACATTTTCTAAAACTTCTCACTTATATGACCTTATGAATGTTCAACTCATTTATTGGTTTGCTTGTTTGTTTTGAGACAGGGTGACTCTAAATAGAGCTGTCATGGAAATCATTATGTAAGCAAGGCTGGTCTTGAACTCAGAAAGATCTACCTGCTTATGCATGCCAAGTGCTGAGATTAAAGACATATACACTACTAAGCCCAGCCTACCTTTCACAGTCTATAGCACCCTAGCCTCTCTAGACATTCATGGGAACCTGGTTCCAAGAATGTATGGAGATTGGGGAGTGAAGTAAGGTCATCACGCTTGGTAGCAAGTGCTTTAACTAACTGAACAGTGTTTCCAGTACTTCCTCAGGATTTACAATCATCTTGAGATTTTCTGTAATGCCTATTAGAATGCAAACAATATTTTTGTTGTCATAAATCTATAATTCTTTTTTGTTTGTTTGTTTTTTGGGTTTTTCAAGAAAGGGTTTCTCTGTGTAGCCCTTGCTGTCCTGGAACTCACTCTGTAGACCGGGCTGGCCCCAGACTCAGAAATCCGCCTGCCTCTGCCTCCCAAATGCTAGGATTAAAGGCTTGTGCCACCACTGCCCGGTGCAAATCTATAATTCTTATAAAATATTTGAAGACCAGAAGATTATGCATATTCTATGAGGTACAGAATTAATATCAATTTATTTCAGTGTTCTGGATTGAAGTGAGGGTGGGTGCTGTACTCAAGGCTGACCACTCACAGCTCCAAATGCAAATTCTATTTTAAAATATTTCAGAAATCCAGTTAATTAAATACAGTTGATTAAATAGAAAAATACTACTTTTTTTATAACTAGTTTTTTTTTTTCAAACCTAATTGTGTTTCTTTGTGAATGTGAGGTGGGATATTTATGATTACTATGAATAACTCATGAGCATCAGGGTCTGGTACCATTTCTATAAATAGGTTATTTCAACAAATGATAGGTAAGTGTTCATGTAGTTCTGAAATTTGATATTGTACTGGTAGGCATACAGCTAGATGTGCATGGAGGGATTATGCTGCCGTGGGTGAAATAAAATGATGATGGATATAGCCGATCACTGGGGAGAACAAAGAAAAATAGTGGGCACTTAAGAATCTTCCTCAAGAACTAAATAATACAGGCCACAGTTTTCAAAATTTTATTCTTTATATTCAGTCAAATTGAAACTAATTAATATAGCAAAATCAAGTCTTGCCCAAAACAATATCCCTGTATAAGTTTTCAAATAAATCTGATACTACAGCTATTAACTTGCATTAGAGATGTTGAGTAATGCCCCACAGTATTCAAAAAGGATTGAAGAGGGAAGTAACGTAACTCTAACGTTACTAACTGTTCGTATTTTCCTGGAAAAAATGTCTGCCTTTAGCAATTAATGCCATTATATGTACTAGTGGAAAAGGAAAAAAAATCCGCTATTGGAGAAGACCAAAATGGAAGCTGTATAAAAATTAATTATGGTTATATCTCACTAGAGTAACAGTATTTCCCTATTCACAAGAAGGGTGTTGTTGAAAATAATCAGAAAAAATTGATAAGTTGATGACCTCAGGGTTTTTTGTTCTGTTCTGTTTTGTTTTGTTTTTTAAGTTCTATCTACTTCTCATTTCTTATGAAGCTGAAGGTTTTCTTTCTTAACAGGGTTATAGAGCATTGCAATCCACAGTCATAAATTGTGTGTAATATACTTTATTTCCAAAATGAGTTTAGTGGCTGTCCTAATATTTTATGTTTTATAATGCTGGTGCAAAAACAGTTTAGGGAGTCTTGAATAGTTTCTCCAGTCAAGCATGTTGATTACCTCTTTGCCTGAAATAAATGGTACCTGATTTTAGTTCTCTAAGAGAATCCAATTTCATTCCTTGAATATACACATAAACTCTGAAGAAGATGAATTTGATTTAAATAGAAATACATATTTTGGCATACTTCACTGTGTAAATGTTGACACATCTCATAAGCAAACAAAGTAGATAGTATGGTTCAGGATGAGGAGGCGTTTCTCTGTAACATCCCATCACCTTATTTCACAACAGTAGATTTGCAGAATAAAATGATTATATTTCTGAGTGTTGGGTAATCTTAAAAGAGTCACATGTTATTACATATTGGATATTCACCACATTAACTTTGAAATATCTTATTAAAACCTGTAACAGAGTTGAATATATTTGGAAAAATGAGATTATTAGAACCCATTTGGTTAGAAGTGCCATCAGTTTTATATACTTTCTGATTATTATAGATATTATATATTTAAATTTAATATAAAATATTAAAGTTAGGTAATTGTTTTGCAGAATAAATGTGTTTTGATTATCAATTTCTTATTAATGAATGGCTTGACTAGTCTCTATTAAAATTCTTCAAGTAATATTTACACTACATACACATACACACAAATACTTTTAGATAAATACTTTATTATGATTGCCTGAATCATGTGTCTGATAGTCTCTGTCCTTATCCTAAATTTTCCAATACATGTCCAGTGTCTACTCTTTGTCCTGGTCTCATTAGCTCTGCAGGGCTTACCCTGCTACTTAGTACCACCATTAAGCCTGACTAAAATCATATTGTCATGTCAGTGACAGGTATTCCCATCATGAAAGCCTGACTAATATCATATTGTCATGTCGTTGGCAGGCATTCATTTGTTGAACATGTGTTTGCTTTCACTCCCCATCTGTAGAGGACTGTAGCTACTAATGACAAGATACTAAAGAACACAGTTTCTGGTATCAAAAGAATATTTTGGATAACAGACAACAAGGCAGAAAGGAAAACATACCAATAAATGTAAATAAGAATATAAAGTAAAATTAAGCAGAACTGGAGATAGAAGAACAGATATCCAGAGAAAAATCAAGTGAGTCCCTAGCATTTAAGTAGACACTAAAATAATGGGAAAATATAATCAAGAGATTTAAAGGATTGTACATCTAGGTGGTGCACGGAGAGCTAATAAAACTGAGTCTAGAAAGTATTGAGGATTCTAAGAATTAACATGAACTCTAACATATCCGTGGACTGATGTATGGGGGTGTGGAAAGAAAGGAAACACAACTAAAATGGAAGACTTAATAAATATAAAGGCTGTATGGCCAATACCATGAATTTGCTCTGTTAACAATGAAGACAGAAGGAAGAGAAGAATAAGCAACACCTTTTAAAATATTAATCATTAGGTTAAAATGTTGGAAATCTTTAATATAGATTGTGACTGCAATAATAGCTTAGGGATTACAGAGTTGTTTTTATTACCAGAACCTTGCTGAGATTGGATGAGCAACAGATAAAAGGCTCCAGCCTCTCTCCATGGATGGTCCAATAAACAGTACAGCAACTGTAAATGGAAACGATTGAATAGGTTAAGCAATATATCCAATTTACAAATTCTTCAGGACATTCTACTAGGGATAGTAAGAGGCCCACAAATATCATTCAGTTCAATGACAACATCAGTGCTTTAGTATAACCCACAAAATCTTGCATTCACAAGGGATATTGTAGGCCATTGAAAGTCATGATCTTTTCAGAAAGAAGGGGAGTCCTAGATGGGCCATATTAAGTGGGGCATGTTGACATTTTAATTTGGAATGTGGAAGCTAAAAGCAGTCTTCAAAGGCAGACTTATTGAGGTGAAAAGTGCAATGCAGGATAGGATCCCCAACTCCAAGTCAATAATTGTTTCGAACATACATAGCAGATTATCTGTGTAAAAAAGATCCTATGTTAAAATAAAAACCTAGAAATTGACACCTATATTTATAAAGCTGTAGATTCTTACAGACTTTCCAATAAGTTTCTGAGAAATAAAAATAAAATAGAAGGAAAAGGAAAATATGCCAACATGAAAGAATCATCAAAGAACTTGGAGCAATAGACACACACACACACACACACACACACACACACACACACACACACGTGGGAAATGCCCCCACCTCCTCATCCCAATAAGTTGCAGATTTCTGTGGGGCATTGGGCTATGTACAGACAGGCTGGTCTCCAGATGAGTTGAGGTCTGAACCCTGAAAATGGTGATAATTCACCTATATGACATAGTAGGCGTTCCCTCATGCTCCTGGAACTCTGGTTCCTGCCTAAAGTACCATCCCCCACACTCCCCACAAGAGAAGCATGGCTAAAAGTCATATAGGCAATGGCCCAAGTTTCTGACTTTCAGGTTAAACTCCTCCCCAGTTACCTAGCAACAGTGAAGACCATAAAAAGGGCTGTTCAGCCCCACCTTGCTCTCTTACTTGTCTCCCTCTTACCTCTCACTCTCACCCTGTCCTCTCTCTTCTTTCTTTGTTTTCTCTCCTCTCTCCTCTCCTCTCTCCCTCTCTTATTCTTTCTTTCTCTCTAGCTCTCTCTCTCTCTCTCTCTCTCTCTCTCTCTCTCTCTCTTCCTCTCTCTCTCTCCCTCCCTCCCTCCCTTCTCTCTCTCTCCTCGACTTTCTGTAATAAAGTTCTAAAACCATAGAAAGTCTCTGCTCATCAAGATCCACTGCACTCACTCTTGCCAGTGTTGGGAACCTCTTCCCTCATCCCTCTCTCCCATAACCCCAGTGGCTTTAACAAAGTAGCTCCAGGACTCCCAGGTAGAGCTGCCCCTTGCCACCACCTGAAGAGTGGGTCAGAGGCTTAGATGCTCACCCGGGGATGAGTGGAAGGTAGATAGAAGCCCCCCTTTCCTGACAGACCAGAGCATAGGTAGAACTCTGGTGGGTATGAGTCTCCCCTTCCCCCTCTTCCCTGGGCCCCCTTTTTAGTTCCCAACAATTTCTATTCATTCTTATGTCCATCTGGCCATGTCTCCTATCTTTCTCCATACCTGGTGCTAAATCCCTCTGAATTCATCTCCCCAACCCATCTCCCACCCAGTTCCCTCCATCCATCTGACTCTTTATGAACATTTTATTTTCTCTTTTAAGTGAGACTGAAGCATCTTTTCTTGGGCCTTCCTTCTGGTTTAGCTTCTTTGGGTATATGAAGTGTAGCACGGATATCCTGTATTTTATGGCTAATATCTACTTATAAGTGAGAACACATATGCATATTCTGATGTGACTGGGTTACCTCACCCAGGATGGTATTCTCAAGTTCCATGCATATGCCTGCAAAATTCATGATGTTTTGGTTTTAAATAACTGAATAGTTTTCCACTTTGTAGATGTACCACATTTTCTTTATCTATTCTTCAGTTAGGGGCATCTAGGTTGTTTACAGTTTCTGGCTATTACAAATAAAACTACTATGAATATTGTTGAACAAGGGGAGCATCTTTTGGGTATATGCCCAGGAGTTTTATAACTATCCTCTGAGAGGCTCCACCCACTACTTGACTCAGACAGAGGCACCCAAAGCAAAAGAGTGGATAGAGCTTGGAAACAATTATGGAAGACTCAGGGAAAGATTGCAGGCCATAAACTGGATATAGGGCATTCATGGGCCGGACCTAGGCCTCCCTGCACATATGCAGCAGATGTAAAGCTTGGCCTTCATGTGGGTCCAGAACAATTAGAACAAGGGCTATCTGAAGAGCTGTTGCTTGTCCATGAGATGTGTTCCTCCAGCTAGGCCTCAGTAAGAGAGGATGTGCCTGTCCTTGCAGAAACTTTATGTGCCGGTTTGGGGGGACTCCAAGGGGGTGCTGCCTGCTCAAAATAAAGGGGAGGGGAGTTAGGGGAAGTATTTTAGGAGCATATGACTGAGTGAGCAGGATACAAAGTGATAAGTAAAAAAGTAATGAAATAAAAAAATGGGTACAAAAAAATGGGTACAGAGCTAAACAAAATCTCAACAGAGGAAACCTGAATGGCTGTGAATCCCTTAGTGAAATGTTAAAGTCCTTAGTCTTTAGGGAAATGCAAATCATAACTACTCTGAGGCTCCACCTTATACCCATCAGGTGGCTAAGATTAAAAATTTGAAAGACAGTACATGCAGGTGAGGTTGTAGAGTAAGTAGAACACTTCTCCATTGCTGGTGGAAGTGCAAACTTTTACAACCACTCTGGAAATCAAATTGGCAGTTTCTTAGAAGATTGGGAATAGTTCAACCACAAGACCAAGCCCTACCACTCCTGCGTGTATACCCAATAGATATTCCACCATCCCTTGAGGACACTTTCTCAACTATGCTTGTAATAGCCAGAACCTAGAAACAATCTAGAAGTCTCTCAACTGAAAATGGAAACAGAAAATGTGGTTTATTTACACAATACTACTCATCCATTAAAAACAAGAACATCATGAATTTCACAGGCAAATGGATGGAACTAGAAAACTGCCAGGTGCAGCATGTCTGAGTAAGGGGAGGTGTGACACAGTTCCAGCCTCTGGAGCATCACCAGTCCATTGATCTCCCATGATCCCCATGTGTGCTGATGGTTGCTATTACCCTGAAGTTGTTCTGCTGTCAACTATTTTACTATTCTACATTCAATCCTTTTTCTGGGCAATATACTTCCCTCATTACTCAGAGCTAATTATTCTGTAATAATTGAAACATGTCGTTCTCAAGAATGAGGAATAGAGATAGTCATAAGGCTGTGGAGGTTGAGGAGCAGGCCTTCTGCTTGGTCTTTAGAGATATGGGAAAGAATCTAAACAACATAATCAAAAAGGCTATAAAATCCTACATGGTCATTTGTGCAACTAGTTTATTGCCAGATTTGGCCTTGAATTTGGAATCATGAAGAGACATGTACCAAAACTGGCAGCTACATCAATTATCCAGAGTGAAATTGGGGTCATCAAGGATATAGAGTTAAAGTGGTCTCAGAAGGAAACTTATGGACAGAAAACTAGGAAATTATATATAATTTAGGAATGAATAATATTAGAAGGAGAGTAATGAGGCTATGGACTTGCTAGGAAGAGAAAATGAAGATCAGAAAATTAAAAGATGTTGTAGAAGCATATAAAAAGTTTGTACTCTGTTTTTAAAGTTGTTTTAAGAATTGGAGATAGTAACACCTGGGAAGATACTAGAGAGAACTAACCATTTTATTTACATAGAATTCAAAACTTTGTAAGGATTCATTTTAGCAATCTGTCTTCTTTCTGTTCTTACATGAAAATAGTTACTTAAGAGTGTTGCCTTCTGTATCAGGAAACTGCAAAAGCTTTGTCCAGCTGCCTGTGAAGAACAGGCTGTATAAACCCATAAGGAAATGCGCTTTTAATTAGTGTTTAGTTTCTGCCCTAAAGAAACAGGGGTTAGGACTACTGATATGGGATTCACAGACTTTATATAATTTTAAGAAATTTGAAGATTAATAAGAGTGATCAAAGTCTTGATGGTGTGGTTTTAGTAAATAAAAAACTAGGTTTGGGCTCTCTGGTCAGAAAGGAAAAGAAGAATGAATGATGAGAATCTTCAAGGAACAGAGAAACTACCATGACAGCTGGTATCTACTAATAACTTAGAGTCATTAAATCAGTGTCTTGTCCATTCCTGCCTTTCTTAATGACCATCCTCATGCTGAGGCTGGGCCTTTGCAGAAAATATAATCCTTAGTGAGATAACCCATACTCAGAAGAACATGCATGACAAGAACCTAGCATAACTGTTATCTAAGGAACTCTACCCAACAGCAATGGAAAGAGATGCAGAGACTTACACCCAAAGAGTAGAAGGAGCTCAATGGGTTTTCCAAAGAATTGGGAGAAAGCTTGAGGATCCTGAAAAGAACAAGAACTCCACAGAAAGACCAACAGAGTCAACTAACCTGGACTCTTTGGGGCTCCCAGAAACTGACTCACCAACCAGAGAGTGAGCAATTCCTAGTCTGAGGACTCTTACACATATGTAGCAGATGAGCAACTTGATCATCAAGCAGGTCACCCAAAGAACCAGAGCCGGATCTGTCCTTGAGCGTGTTGCCTACCAATTGCCTATGGATACCACACCACTAAATGAACAGCCTTGTCTGGACTCAGTGGGAGAGGATGTGCCTAGTCCAGGAACAACTTGATGTGTGTGGTCAGGGGGTGAGGGTGTTGTGGCTGTAGGAATGAGAAGGTGACATCCAGAGGGGGTGCTTCCTCTTCTAAAACGAATGGGTGAAGGATTTCTATGATATGTTACTGGCAGGAGAGGAGGGGCTCATATAGGGTTGTAAAATGAATAAATAAATAAGTTTAATTTTAAAAGAAAATGAGAAATATGATTATATAGAATAGTCAAATGGAATATTCTTTGTTAATATAGGAGATAATATATTTTGTGAGGTTAAATAAATGTAAGGAAGAAAAAGTAAATATTTTCTTTGAATGAAATGAGATCCAGAATACAAATGACTGACCATTCTTAGAAATGTATACTAATATAATAATTCTACCACATATCAATTAAAAAAAACAAATAAATTCTGGCTTAGTTTGTTGGTCTTTTTTTTTCAACTGGACACAAATATAGTCATATCTGGATAGAGAAAATATCAACTAAGGAATTACCTAGAAGAGATTTTCCTGAAGAAAAATCTGAGGTTTATCTACTTCAAAATTAGTGATCAGAAAGTACAATACAACCACTGGTATATTGTACCTGGTTCTTAAAAAGGAGTTTATAACTCCATAGGCAAAAACCAATGTTAACCATCTAAATCCCCCAGAGCTCCCAAGGACTATACAACCAACCAAAGAGTTGGTTGAACCAACATATGGAGGGACCCATTGCTCTGGTTGAATATGTAGCAGAGGATGGCTTATCTGGAATCAATGGGAGGGGAGGCCCTTGGTCCTGTGAAGGTTCAATGCCCCAGCATAGAGGAAAGTTAGCTTGGTGAAGTGGCAGTGGGTGAGTGGGTGGAGGAGCACACTCAGAGGAGCAGGTGAAGGAGGGACGAGATCGGGTGTTTGTGGAGGGGAAACTGGGAAGGAGGATAACATTTGAAATGTAAATAAATAAAATAACTAACAAAAAAAGAACAAAAGTTGGGCTAAGCAAGTGATGTGGAACAGCCAGTGAATAACGTTCTTTATGGCCTCTGACTCACTTCTTGACTTCAGGATGAACTGTGAGTGGGAGAACAAAGGCTCTAAGGCCAGGTATGAGATTTGTGTTTATGCAGCATTTAATAAATCAGATAACAATTTTATTCCATTGATAAACCTGCCTGTCTCAGTACTAATACTGTGCAGTTTTTATCACGATTGCTCTGT
>NC_034593.1:7587877-7609153 GCF_900095145.1 Mus pahari | reverse complement strand
GACTGATTACCAGACTGGTTGTACAAGCTTGCAATCCCACCAGCAATGGAGGAGTGTTCCTCTTTCTCCACATCCTTGCCAGCATCTGCTGTCACCTAAGTTTTAATCTTAGCCACTCTGACTGGAATGAGATGGATTCTCAGGGTTGTTTTGATTTGCATTTCCCTGATGATTAAGGATGCTGAACATTTTTTCATGTGTTTCTTAGCCATTCGGTATTCCTCAGTTGAGAATTCTTTGTTTAGCTCTGTACCCTATTTTTTAATGAGGTTATTTGAATTTCTCGGTCCAGCTTCCTGAGCTCTTTGTATATATTGGATATTAGTCCTGTATCAGATTTAGGATTGGTAAAAATCCTTTCCCATTCTGTTGGTGGCCCTTTTGTCTTGTTGAGAGTGTCTTTTGCCTTAGGAAGCTTTGCAATTTTACGAGGTCACATTTGTCAATTCTTGATTTTACAGCACAAGCCATTGCTGTTCTGTTTAGATTTTTTTTTCCCTGTACCTTTCTCAGCCTGTTTTTCCTTTGAGTAGAAGAAGGCTACTGATTTCTTTCAGTTAATTTTATATCCAGCTACAGCACTGAAGCTGTTTATGAGGTTTAGGAGTTCTCTGTTGGAATTTTTAATTTAATAAGGGTCACTCATTTATACTATCATATCATCTGCAAATAGTGATATTTTTAATTTCTTCCTTTCCAATTTGTAACCCTGTTACCTCCTTTTGATGTCTAGTTACCCTAGCTAGAACTTCAAGTACAATGTTGAATAGATAGGGAGAAAGTGGGCAGCCTTGTTTAGTCTCCGATTTTAGTGGGATTGCTTCAAGTTTCTCTCCATTCAATTTGATGTTGGCTACCAGTTTGCTGTATAATGCTTTTATTGTTTTTAGGCATGGGCCTGGACTTCCTGCTCTTTCCAAGACATTTAACATGAAAGGATGCTTAATTTTGTCAAATGCTTTGTCAGCATCTAATGAAATGATCATGTGGTCTTTTTCTTTGAGTTTGTTTATGTAGTAGAATATGTTGATGGATTTCCATATATTGAACCATCACTGCACACTTGGGATGAAGTCTACTAGATCATGGTGAGTGATCATTTTGATGTGTTCTGGGATTTTGTTGGCAAGAATTTTATTGAGTATTTTTGCATCAATATTCATAAGGGAGATTGGTCTGAAGTTCTCTTTCTTTGGTTGGTGATAGTGTGGCTGAAGACCCAGAAAAGAACTCACCCAAACATGGTCATTTGATCTTTGACAAAGAAGTAAAACCTTCCAGTGGAACAAAGACAGCATTTTTAACAAATGGTGCTGGTTCAACTGGCTGTCAGTATGTAGAACATGCAAATTGACCCATTCTTTTCTCCTTGTACAAATCTCAAATCCAAGTGGATCAAGGTCCTCCACATAAAACCAGATATGCTGAAACTTATAGAGGAGAAAGTGGTGAAGAGCCTTGAACATATAAGCACAGAGGAAAAGTTCCAGAACAGAACACCAATGGCTTATGCTGTAAAATCAAAAATTGGCAAATGAGACCTAATAAAATTGCAAAGCTTCTGCAAGACAAAGGACATTGTCAATAAAACAAAAAGGCAACAAACAGGTTGGGAAAATATGTTTACAAATCTTACATCTGATATAGGGCTAATATCCAGTATTTACAAAAACTGGAGCAGTGAGAATCCAGAAAACCAAATAACACCATTAAAAATGGGGTACAGAGCTAAAAAAGAATTTTCTTTGTTTGTTTGTTTGTTTGTTTGTTTGTTTGTTTGTTTCTTTCTTTCTTTCTTTCTTTCTTTCTTTCTTCTTTCTTTGTCTCTTTGTATTTTGTTTTGTTTTGTTTTGTTTTTGTTTTGTTTTGTTTTGTTTGAGACAGANTTTCTCTGTATAGGCCTGGCTGTCCTGGAACTCACTCTGTAGATCAGGCTGGCCTTGAATTCAGAAATCTGCCTGCCTCTGCCTTCCAAGTGCTGGGATTAAAGGCATGTGTGACCACACCCAGCTTTTTTTTTTTTTTTTTCAAAGAATTTTCAACCGAGGAGAAGTGAATAGCCAAGAAGTACTTAAAGAAATTTACAACATACATTCTCATCAGGAAAATGCAAATCAAAACAACCCTGATATTTCACTTCACACCAGTCAGAATGGCTAAGATCAAAATCTCAGGTGGCAGCAGATGCTTTCAAGGATGTAGAGAAAGAGGAATACTTCTCCATTTCTGATGGGATTACAAGCTGGTACAACCAATCTGGAAATCAGTTTGGTGGTTCCTCAAAAAATTGAACATAGTACTACCAGAAGATCCAGCAATTCCTCTCCTGGATATATATACACAGAAGATGATCCAACTTGTAATAAGGACACATGCTCTACTTTGTTCATAGCAGCCTTATTTATAATAGCCAGAAGCTGGAAACAACCCNGATGTCCCTCAACAGAAAAATGGATACAGAAAATGTGGTACTTTTACACAATGGAGTACTACTTAGCAATGATAAACAATGATTTCATGAAATTTTTAGGCAAATTGATGGATCTGGAGGATATCATCCTGAGTGAGGTAACCCAATCTCAAAAGAACACACATGATATTCACTCACTGATAAGCAGATATTAGACCAGAAACTTAGAATATTCAAGATACAATTTGCAAAACACATGAAATTCAGGAAGGAAGACCAAAGTGTAGATACTTCGCTCCTTCTTAGAATGGGGAGCAAAATACCCATGGAAGGAGTTACAGAGACAAAGTTCAGAGCTGAGATGGAAAGAAGGACCATCCAGAGACTGTCCCACCAGGGGATCCAACCCATATACAACCACCAAACCCTTACATTATTGTGTATGCCAACAAGATTTTGCTGACAGGACCCTGACATAATTCTCTCTTGTGAGGCTATGCCAGTGCCTGCCAAATCCAGAAGTGGATGCTCAGTCATCTGTTGGATGGAACATTAGCTCCCCTAATGAAGGAGCTAGAGAAAGTACCCAAGGAGCTAAAGGGGTCTACAACCCTTTAGGAGGAACAAGAATATGAACTAACATTTTCAATTGGGATCCAAAGAACAGTATAGCACATCAGATATCTTCATAGACATTATCCATTAGAAATTAGCAATAATTTTTGGCAGTCGAAGATTAAACTTGAGCACCATTAATTAAGCGACCATTAAAAAAATTAAATGCCATAGCTTATAATCTTCTTATATTTCAATTTTGACTGATGTGTTCATTATTCTCCACCTCATGCTCACAAAATGCCTTTCAGAAATGATTTGAAGAAGAAAAATTTTATTTTCACTTATAGTTAAGTTAATATTAAAACAAACAATATTACTATTTGCATAAAATATAGACTCTGTATTGTGGCTGATATTAAATCTAGCCTTAAATAGAATCTTGAAAATAGAGTCTTTGTTCTGAATAGCACCAACCAACACTAGCATTCAGCTTAAATAATTATTCTAAAACCATGAGGAAAAAAAAATCACTTTTGCTTTTTCCCAGTTAAATTTTCAATTACTAGATGTTTGATCACTGAATATAAAATAATTTTGATAATTCTTGCTATTCCCAATCTTAAGAATAAAATGAGTTGACCTTTCTAAATGTAACCCACAGGTCAGGTATTTAAACTCTTACCTCATTTAACCTTTGTTACTATACAATAAGGCATGCACCCTTGTTGCTCACATTTGACAAATAGTCACCAGAAAAATCTCTCTCTCTTTGTTTTACTAAAAACAAATTATTTTCTCTTTTAATTATACTAGTCCAACAAGTCAAACTACTAATAAAAGATCATCCTGCAGAACAAACTTTTCAATATTATTGATAGATACCTTTTATCAAATATATCATGGAGGTAAAGTTCATATACTAAGGCCTGAGTGCCTTTCTTTTATTCTTCTCTCACACAGCATGTCCCCATGGAAATTTACCTTCTCTTCAGTGCTTCCTTTCTCCTCCCAAGGTACCCACTGGATAAGGCCAAGCAAGGTAAGGGCATTTGAATACAAAATAAGAATTGCTCTTTATAGTTAGAATATTCTATAGTACTGTTATATAATTTAATATATATAATTAATATATAAAATTAATTTCATTAATTTTTATATTTAAATATATTATTATACAAACTTAAAATATATTTTAGGGCTTTGCCTCATTTTTTTTTACAATATTCCTGTTGCAAAACCAGGAGTTTTATTTTACTCCTGTAAATCTGAGAAGTGATCTTAGAATAGATATTTGCTAATGATCTAAATGACAGTATGTTGTTCATGGTTAAAATGGATATGCTGATAGTAAGATGTTTGTGAGATTATACTTCAGTTCAAAACTATTTTTTCTTCAATATTATGAAGTTATATTATATCCTTGAAGTACCTAATCATAGCAGTTTTTTAATGTAAGTTTCTATATGACACTAAAGAAAGCAGTGATCATAATTGTTTTCTGCTACTTTTTATTCTAGTAGCTATCTTCTTAACCTGTGAATTCCTTGAATTATTCACTAGCAAAATAGTAAATACATTTTCTTTTTAGAAATGAAAATAATAGAATATTAACTTCATCTGTAAGATATTTGTTATTAAAATATATTACATCATATTGGGGTTGGGAAAAGATGTCTTCTTATGATTAGAATGTGCTCTAGAGTTCCATTGAAAGCATTTGGCCTCACTGTTGTTTCCTTATATTATCTGGGGCTATCAAAATATGAAAAAGAAACAGTGGAATTACAATAATTTTATCATTATTTGACCTTGATTATTTAGTAAGAATGTTTAGAAGAGTTTCCTTTCCTTAATGTCTTAATATTTACCTAAATGCATTCCTGTATTCTGATGATATTTCTCAAGATTCAATACCATTTACTAATTTAAAACTTATTTCAAGTATGTCTGAAATTATATAAATAATTTTACCAAGAGTAAATACACCAAATAAATTATCAATTTTCATAAAATTACATTCTGTAAAACAAAGAAGATAATGAGTAACTAAAGAATGTGTTACATAAAAATCAGTTATATTGAGCAGATATACAACAATAGGGAACAAGATTTTCATTAAGAAAAGACAGTAAGGGAAGGCTTCTATTCCAAAGGATCCAGCGATGGTAACAAAGTCTAAAAACTTAGAACAAAACTCCTTAAATCCCACTTTTGTGTGTTGTCAATTTGAACAAGCGAAAATTATCTTTCTCTGGGTGGGAGATAGTATCAAATAATATGTTTTGCTTATTTTGTGTATTTTTATTTGTACAAGTATATATTATTAAATTTATAGGTGTCACATATATGATAGTATGTGGAAGAGGCCTAAAGCTGGTCTCTGCAGGTTTTTTCAGTGTGGAGTCTGTGAACATGGTATGTTACATTGTGACTTGTTATACTCAAGTAGAAAGTTCAAATAATGAAGAAGGTGCAAGATTTTCAATTATGGTAATCAGAACTTTCCAGGATGTTATTGTTGTCATATTATAGGTATTGAACCATTACTGATGCCATCAAGACACAGTGAAATAAGAGAGAAAACAACTAACACTGCTGGGGACTATACAGGAATGCATATGATCTATAAAATTATATGCATAAAGCTAGGTAAATGCTAACATTCACTCATCTATTTTAGCTCAATACGATAATTAATGAGACTGCCTTCCCCACCTCCCCCTCTGTGTGTGCTTGCATGTGTGTGTGTGTATATATGTGTGTATTATGCAAAACAAATGTAGTTTTAGTCCTCATCAAATATTTGTTTCTTTGTGCATGTGTGTTTCTATAGGTATGCATCTCTAGACTAGAAGACAATCTTGGATTTCACTTTTAAACTTATGAGACAAACTTTGAGACAGACTCTCTCTCTGGCCTATTACTCTCCTAGCAGGTGTTAAATCAAACCAACTGAGAGAATAAAGACTATTATCCAAACTAAAGCCAATTAGTGAAATGTTATTTTACTGTGCACTGGAATGATTCTCCAAAGTGGGATTTGAGAGAACAGTGTGGATGAAATGTTCAAGTTCCTGATTTGCTAGGAAAAAACACAGACTGGGAATATCCAGGGGAATTTAGTAATGTATGGACTTGGCAAGTGAATTACAGAAGCAGAAAACAGATGTTTGACAGATCTTACAGATCATCTTGGAAAAACTTCTCAAGATTCCCTGGAAGAACATTTTATCTGATAAGGGCAGCGGTTAGAGTACAGTCAAATTCTCTATGGTATGAAATATGTCAAATTCCAACAATAGGTTAAAGCTCTGCTCAACCTAAGTTTTTCAGTAAATAGAAACTAACTTATTTTAGCCATATAACAAGATGACTTCAGGCAGATCCATCACAACTGGTCTAATTATAGCAAGTCCTAGGAACAAACCTGTATCCACATCTCTTGACACTTCCCCCTGCAATTTTATTAAAATTTGTTTTCTATTGATTCAATTTCAGTTGCTCATGTTCACAACATGACATCTTTACTAATTGAGACAACACTCATTCATCATTATAATCTTCTAAGTAGAAAAGAGTATATACATTAAATGTATCAGTTAAATTCTCAGTCTATTTGAGATACAAGCCTCAGGAAACATCCTAAAAAACAGTCAGAAAGATTGTAAGAAGAGGATGGGGAAGAGAGCTGTAATATGCTGTCTTCTGCACATGGCATGGCTTCTGCACATGGGACCTCATTCCACAAGACAAAGCCACTTAAAACATCTACCATAGAGGGAACAAGTCTCACTATTTGAAAAGCTGTTGGCACTGGGTGACTTCTTAAAGACAAAGAGTTGCTTTTTATGGTGGTGTGGCCACAAGTAAATTCTTTTTTAACCCAGTAGATGACCAACACACTTGAGCATATGGGAAGCACTAATTGGATAGAATGTGATAAATTTAATTCATTAGTAAATCAGAAGTCATGAATTTGCGAGGGTGATGTGACTGAGTCTCAGAGAGAAGTTTGACTAGAAGAACAATGGATGAATATCTTCAAGATATATTGTGTGCATGGTACTGGTACAGCGGCAGACAGGTAGATCAATGGAATAGAATTGAAGACCCAGATATGAACCCACATGCCTATGGTTACTTGATCTTTGACAAGGGAGCTAAAACCACCCAGTGGAAAAAAAGACAGCATTTTCAACAAATGGTGCTGGCACAACTGGCAGTTATCATGTAGAAGAATAAGAATTGATCCATTCTTATCTCCTTGCACAAAGCTCAAGTCTAAGTGGATCAAAGGACTCCACATAAAACCAGAGACACTGAAATTTATAGAGGAGAAAGTGGGGAAAAGCCTCAAAGGTATGGGCGTTGGGGTAAAATTCCTAAACAGAACAGCCATGGCTTGTGCTATAAGATCAAGAATCTGCAAATGGGACCTCATAAAATTGAAAAGCTTCTTTAGGGTAAAAGATACTGCCAATAAGACAAAAAGGCCACCAACAGATTGGGAAAGGATTTTTTACCAATCCTAAATCTGATAGGGGACTAATATCTAATATATACAAAGATCTCAAGAAGCTAAACTCCAGAAATTCAAATAACCCCATTAAAAATGGGGTACAGAGCTAGACAAAGAATTCTCAACTGAGGAATAGTGAGGGGCTGAGAAGCACTTGAAAAAAAGTTTAACATCCTTAATCAGCAGAGAAATGCAAATTAAAACAACCCTGAGATTCCACTTCACACCAGTCAGAATGGCTAGGTTCAAAATTTCAGATTACAGCATATGCTGGCAAGGATGTGGAGAAAGACAAACACTCCTCCATTGCTGGTGGGATTGCAAGCTGGTACAACTACTCTGGAAATCAGTCTGGCGGTTCCTCAGAAAACTTGACATAGTACTACAACCAGATCCAGCAATACCTCTCCTGGGCATATACCCAGAAGATGTTCCAACTGGTAATAAGGACACATGCTCCACTATGTTCATAGCAGCCCTATTTATAAAAGCTAGAAGCTGGAAAGAACCCAGATGTCCCTCAACAGAGGAATGAATACAGCCAGTCTTCAAATGTCATGAGATAATCACTTCTGAGATAGCAAGTAGGCATCTACAACTTAGAACACATTCCAAGAGGTTGTAAAACCATTAACCAAATGTCATTAAAAAGGAACTAAGGATTTACTATAGGAGTAGGGACAAAAGCTTTTTTAAAACACTGGGTTTCTCTATAGAAATCTTCACCAATAACTTCATCACAAATGTTATGTTTCTGATTCTCCATGAGCCTGCAGAGCTGATAAAAGATGATGAATGAATAGCAAGATAATTACTCCTAATTGATATGTATATAAACATTCTCTGTTGTAAACTACATATTCAATTAATGATTTTAATTTATGCATAAACTTGTGATGAACAGAAAAATGTCATCATGTATTTTGAAAGATATATAATTGCTGCCAACAAAGAATGGAGCTGAAGTTCTTTTCCCACTTGTCTTAGAGAATTTTCATAGGGAACTTTATTAGAAAGAACATAGAAATAAAGGCTAAAAATCACACTTCAAAGGGTCCTTTTTTATTCCTGTGACTTCAACTAGCAGGCTGAGGGGTCAAGCTGTGCAGTTCCTAAGGAGATACAACAAAGGCTACTAAATCCCCTGCTGTTTTATGATGAGGTGCTAAACAGTTTCTGGCCTCAGAGCCACTCAGGCAGGCAGGTCAGCTACAGAAACAGTGACTGAGACTTAAGATAGGTAAACATATTATTATTATACAACAACCATTCCCTCACCCATCTCCCCTACTCAATGAGTCCTCTGGGGTCCCTAAGCTGCCATTAGCAGCCTGCTGTCCCAGGCAGACCTCCATTCTCCTGCTATATTTCTTCCCACCTTCATTGAGCCTTCAGCTCCTGAGGTAAACAAACCTGTTGATCTAGAACCATACATCCAAAGAGTACTCCTTAGAGGCCTACAATACCAAGACCATCCAGGTAAATCCCCTCCTGATATGGAATACAATAGGAACATCCAGGGAACAATGCCATCTGGATGACTAAATGCCCTAAAAGGAATACAATCAACAAAAGTCAAGGCAATGTGACACTGTCAGAGCACAGCTATACTATTACATACATCAAGCCCCGGATATCCTAACAAGCACAAGAAAAAAAAACTGATATGTATAAGACCTGAAAGTGGAAATAGAAGCAATAAAGAAACACAAACCAGGGGACTCCTGGAGATGGAGAACTGGAACAACAGATGCAAGCATCACCAACACAATATAGGAGATTGAAAAAAAATCTCAGACATAAAAGATACAACAAAATAAATTGATACAACAATCAAAGAAAATGTTAAATCTAAAAAATTTCTAACACAAAACATTCAGAACATCTGGGATACCATGAAAAGACCTAACCTAAGAATAATAGAAATTGAAAAAGGTAAAGAGTCCCAGTTTCAAAGCCCAGAAAATATTTTCAATAAAACCATAGAAGAAAACTTTCCACCCCCCCCCCAAAAAAAAAGAGATGTCTATAAATGTAGAAGAAGCTTATAGAACACCAATTATACTGGGCCAGAAAAGAAAATCCTCCTGCCATATAATAATCAAACCACAAAATCTACAGAAAAAAAAAAGAAAGAATATTAAAAGTAGCAAAGGGAAAAGGTGAGGGAACGTACGAAGACAGATCTATCATAATTACACCTGAGTTCTCAACAGAGATTCTAAACTCTAGAACAGCTTAGACAGTCATCTTTTGTACTCTAAAACAAAATAAAACAACACAAAACAAAACAAAAGCCAACTTGGACTACTATACTTATAAAAACTCTCAATCAACATAGATTGAGGAAAAAAGATATTTGAATACAAATCCAAGTTCAAACAATATCTATCCACAAATATATCCAAACAGAAAATACTTAAGAGAAAGTCCAACCTAGGGAAAATAACTACATCCAAGGAAACACTGGAAATAAATAGTTCCATACCAGAGAAAGAAGGGATGCATACACTAGCATACATACACACACACTGGAATCATCAACATCCGGATAATAGGAATTAACAGTCACTGGTCATTGATATCTATAAATATCAATGGACTAAATTTCCCAATAGAATGCGACAGGCTAATAAAATTCATGTGAACAACGGATCCACTATTCTGCTGCATACAAGAATACACCTCAGCAATAAAGATAAACATTTCCTCAGAGGAAAGGCTAGAAAAAAGTTTTCAAAGCAAATCGACTCACAATGCAAGCTGGAATAACCATTAAAATATCTAATAAAATATTGTCAAGCAAAATTAATCAAAAGAGACAGGGAAGGACATTTCATACTCATCAAAGTAAAAATCTACTAAGATGATATCTTGATTGTGAACATCATTTATACCCCAAACACAAGGGTGCCCATATTTGTAAAAGCCACAATTTTGAAGATTAAATCCCATATTGAACCCCACATATTAAAAGACAGATACTTCAACACTCAACTCTCATCAAGTGACAGATCATCCAGACAAAAATTAACAGGAAAAAAAAAACTGACAGATATTATGAATCAAATGGACCTAACAGACATGCACAAAATATTTCACTGAAACACAATACACAATATAGGTTCTTCTCAGCACTTTATGGAAATTCCCCAAAATTGACCATATAATCTGTCACAAAGCAAGCCTGAATAGATACAAGAAAATTGAAATAACCTCATCTATCTTCTCCAAACACCATGGTTTAAAGCTGGACTTCAGTAACAATAGAAACACTGGAAATCCTACACAGTCATGGAAGCAGTACTCAATGATCCCTGAGTCACAGAAGAAATAAAATAAGGTATTAAAGACTTGCTGGAATACAATGAAAATGAAGGCACGGCATCCCCAAATTTATAGAATACAATGAAAGCAGTATAAAGGGGAAAATTCATACCAGCAATTACCTCCATAAGGAAATTAGAAAGTTCTCTTACCAGCAATTTAAAAGTACATCTCAAAGCTCTAGAATAAAAGAAGCAAACACATCAAATAGAAGAATACAGGAAATAACCAAAATCAAGGTTGAAATCAATTAGTTAAAAACAAAGAAATTAATACAAAGAATCAAAGAAAAAAAAAGACAAACACTTAGCCACACTAACTGAAAGACAGAGAGATACTTCCAAATAAACAAAATAAAAGAATAAAAAGGAAACGTAAATGAGACTTAGGAAAATCAAATAATCATTAGGTCATACTTTAAAAACCTATATACCATAAAATTTGAAAAACTTAAGAAAATGGATGATTTTCTAGCAGATACCCCTTACCAAAGTTAAATCAAAGTCAGATAAATGACTTAACAGACCTAAAATGACTGGAGTAATAGAAGCAGTCATCAAAATTCTCCCAACAAAAAAAGCCTAGGGCCAGATGGTTTTAGTGCAGAATCCTACCAAACTTTCAAAGAAGAGCTAATAACAATACTTTACAAACTATTCCACAAAATAGAAGCTGGAGAAACTGCCAAACATAGTCTGTTAAGCAATATTCACTCAGATATCTAAACCACACAAAAACTCAAGAGAGCAAATTTCTGACCCATTTCTCTTGTGAACATAGAAGCAACAATTTTTAATGAGATACTTCCAAACCAAATTGAGGAACATATCAAAAACATCATCCACCATTATCAAGTAAGCTTTATTTCAAGGATGCAGGGATAGTTCAATATATAAAAATCCAACAATGTAATCCATCATTTAAACAAACTGAAAGAAAAATCACTTTATCATTTCATTAGATGTTGAAAAACATCTGACAAAATCCAACACTGCTTGATATTAAAATTATTATAGAGATCAAGGATAAAAGGAACATACATAAACATCAAACATAAATATATAACAAGGATAAAAGGAACATACATAAACATCAAACCAATATAGAACAAGCCAATATCAAACTAAATGGAAAGAAAAGTAAAAAACTCCTACAGAAATCATGAGCAACATAAGATTTCCCACTATCTCCTTATCTATTCAATTAAGTACTTTCAGTTCTACCCAGAACAAAAGATAACCAAATGAGATAAAAGGGATACAAATTGGAAAGGAAAGAAGTCAAAGTATCACTATTTGCAGATGATATGATAGTATGCATAGCAAACACAAAAATTGTACTCCTACAGCTGATAAACACCTTCTGCAAAGTAGGAGGACCCAAAATTAATTAAGTAGCCCTCCTTTACACAAGTAGTAAACAGAACAAGAAAGAAATTAGGGAAACAACACCCTGCACAGTAGCCACAAACAATATAAAATATCTTGATGTAATGCTAACCAAGCAATAGAAGATATGTATGACAAGAATGTCAAATCCCTGAAGAAAGAAATTGAAGACTATATCAGAAGGTATAAAGGTATTCCATGTTCATGGATAGATAGGACTAAGATAGTGAAAATGCTATCATGCCAAAAGCAATTTTCAAATCCAGTGCAATCCCCATCAAAATCCCAACACAATTTTTTATAAACTTTGAAAAGCAATTTTCAACTTCATATGGAAAAAAAGCATAAAAAAAAACAAAAGAAAAGAAAAACAAAAGATACCTAAAACAATCCTAAACAATACAAGAACTTCAGTAGGAATCACCATCTCAGACCTCAAGTTGCACATCACAGCAATAGTGATAAAATCTTCATGGTACTGGTACAGAAATAGACATGTTGATCAATGAAATCAAATTAAAGACCTAGAAATAAACCCACACACCTATAGACAAATAATTTTTATAAAGAACCCCAAAACAATGTGGGAAAAAGCAATTTCAACAAATGATACTAATCCTAATGCATACTGGTCCACATTTATCACCCTGCACTTAACACAAGTCCAAGTGGATCAAGGAGTTCAACATAAAGAATACACTAAATCTCATAGAATAGAAAATGGGAAATAGCTTTGTTCACACTGGTACAGGAGACAATTACCTGAACAGAACACAAATGGCTTAGGCTCTAAGATCAACAATTGATAAATGGGACCTTGTGAAACTGCAAAGCCTCTGTAAGGCAAAGGTCACTGTCAATAGGACAAAATGGCAGCTCACAGAATGGGAAAGGACTTTCATCAACCCTACATCTGACAGTGGGCTAATTTACAAAATTTATAAAGACTACAAGAAGTCAGACACCAAAAACCCTAATAACCTGATTTTAAAAATGGGACACAGAGACATACAGAATTCTCAACAGAGGAATCTCAAATGACAGAGAAGCACTTAAAAAAATGTTTAAAGTCCTGAGATATCAGCAATTCAACTCCGAGGCATGACTATCAAAAACTCAGATAACATATGCAGGCAAGGATGTATAGCAAGGGGAACAGTCCTTTACTGGAAGAAGTTCAAATTTGTACAACTACATTAAAAATTAATTTAGTGGTTTCTTAGAAAACTAGGAGTAGTTCTACCTTAAGACCCAGCTATACCAAAAGATGCATATGTCCAAAAGATGCTCCACCATCCCACAAAGACACTTGTTCAACTCTGTTCAAAAAGTTTATTTGTAATATCCAGAAACTGAAAACCATCCAAATATCCCTCAACTGAAGAATGAATAAAGGAATTGTAGTAACTTCACATAATAGAATACTATTCAGATATTAAAAACCAAGACATCATGAATTTTGCAGGCAACTGGATGGAATTTGAGAATATCATCCTGACTGTGGTAACCCGATCCTAAAAGTGCATGCATGGTGGATATTAGCCCAAAATATAGGATAGCCATGCTACACTTTCCAGACCCAAAAAAGCTAAACAAGAAGGAAGGCCCAAGTGAGATTTCTTGAATCTCTCTTACAAGGGAAAATAAAATAGTCCTGAAAAGGCAGATGGAGGGAGGGACCTGTGCAGGAGACATGGGGGGAGTGGTGTGTTGATCAGTTGTGGTGAAGGACAGGAGAGATGGCCTGATGGCCGTGAGAATGAAGGTAAATTTACAACTGATGGTAATATGGGGGCATCTCCAGGATGTGACAGAGACCTGGATTAAGGAAGGTAGCCAAGAATCAATGGAGGTGTTCTTAGTTGTGACTCACCCCATTGTGGAAAAAGACCCTGAAAAGGATGCCTCCAGTAGCCAGGCAGGAATCTGAGTAGAGCATTAAGACAGCAATCAACCCACAAATCTTGTAACAACAAATTTATGCCATTTGCAAGAAATGCAGGGACAGAGAATAGAGCAGAGCCCAAGGGAATGGCCAATGAATATTCAGTCAAACTTGAAACCCATCCCATGGGCAAGTACCAATTCCTGACATTATTAATGATATTCCGCTACACTTGCCGACAGGAGTCTAGCATGTTTATCCTTTAAGAGGTTCCACCCAGCAGCTGACTCAGATAGATGTAGATACCCACAGACAAAGAGTGGATTAAGCTTGGGAACTCTATGGAAGAATAGCGGGAAGGATTGAGGGCCACAAAGGGGATAGGAACACTGTGGGAAGACCAATAGAGTCAACTAAACTGAACCCTTGGGGCTCTCAAAGACTGACCTACCAACCAAAGAGCATTTACGGACTAGACCTAGACCTTTCCTGAAGTATGTAGCTGATGTGCAGTTTGGTCTTCATGTGGGTTCTGAATAACTGAAGTGGGGGCTATTCCAAAAGCTGTTGCCCGTCCTTGGAAATGTTCGATCTGGGCTCACCTTTCTTGTCTCAGTGGAAAAGAATGTTCCTACCCCACAGAGACTTGATATGTCAAGGTGATAGGATACCCAGGAAGCCCCACCAACTAAAGAGAAAAGCAGTTAAGTTAGGGGAGAAGGATTGTTGGAAGGGCTGACTTGGAGGAGGGCAGTTAGTAGAATGTAAAGCAGATAAATTAAAATATTAAATTTAAAAAATGGACCTGTTGGCTGAAATTAATCAAAAATTGAGGATAAATAGAAGAGAGCATCCTGTTGTATTTTTTAGCTGCTCTAACAATCATCATCCATACATCAAAGAGTGCTATCCACTATTCATGTATTACTGACATCATCTTTATGTCTTTACTAAAATCTCATTGTCCTTTAATACTCTGTGTATGTTATGGCATGTCTGCATGGACTTGTGTTGTACTTTTGACAGGAGTGTAGACGTGTGTGTGTGTGTGTGTGTGTGTGTGTGTGTGTGTGTGTGTGTGTAGGCATGTGTGTGAGTTATGTAGTCATGCGTGTTCTTGTGGTGATTTGACACTGGAGTCTCCTTTAGTCACTTTCCAGTTTTATTTTAGAAGTGGAGATCACCTAACATTTAGAGCTACATATTCTGGCTACCGTTCTTTAGTCATGTGCCCAGCCTCACCCTCCATCTTTGTTTCTTGGTTGCTGTAGTTATAGAAGTTTTCCAAGTGTGACTGGCTTTTTCATGGGTTCTAACACTGATATTCATGCATCCAGGGCACTGCATCTTCCTTTCAGGCCATTTTACTTGAATCACACAGCCTGAATGATTTATTTATGAAAGAGAATTTCATTCCTTAGTATTAATTAAGTACTAAAGGGTGAGACGTTATATTGAAAGATCTACCTTAGCCAGAATGATTATGGATCCAAGAAAAAAAAGAGAATTTTATCCCAGTAAATTTTTAGAATCTCAATTTTTGTTCTTAATTTTAATTTTATATTTGGTTCTCTCCAACAATTCATGTTGCTCTCTTGACATTCATGTATTTTGTGTCCAAGATTGTTATTGAGTAGTTACTTTGATTTTGTAAAGTGATATTTCAAGGCAATACTTTATCAAACAATTTGAGACTGACTACATTACTGGGCACCAGTTAAAAATATTGTCAGATACCAGGGAAATGTTCAGGTTTTATCCTTTTGCTTGTTAAATAATATTTTAATTATATAAGTTTACCAGATACCCAATTCATCAGGATCAGACTATATTTTGATTCCAGGAAGAAAATAAGAAATCATGTGTCTACATGAATGTAGTATCATATATTCAGTTGGGTACATAATCAAACATGTTTTCAAGTACTTCATTATACATAAAATATATTGTTAAGATTTGAAATACTTGATGTATAAGTATTTGCAAAAATATTGATCTAGAGTTGGGACATTAACATCATTTCTTTGTGTATTTAAAACTCTAGCTCATGCTTCTTTATTTAAATTTAATTACTGTATTAAATATATTCAGAAAGAAACTTGCATAGTGCTCTTTAATATGCAAGTCAACCTGAGGGTTTCAAAATGATTTCACTTCATTTCCTTATAGGAAATTTCCTTCATATCAGAATTATATAAGGCTCTTTTTAAAATACAAATTTCCTGGCATATATATATGCTTCAAGGCTTGGAGGTAAATGGGAAAAAAGAGGCAGGAAGGTTACAAAAACCATAGGTAGTCCATGACTGAAAGAAAATGCAGCAGGGCTGAGGCACACATGACCTTACAGAGACTTTGAGAGCATGCACAAAGCTACACAATCCATCTATGCAATTTCCTGAAGAATGAAAGAAACCAGAACAATGTCCTGCCTGTAACCAAGCTATTTGTAAAAGATAGGTCTCAAGAAAGAAAAATTAATATTCAATGATATGACATGGTATATATCAACCACATTTCAGCATACAGTAGACTCATGCACAGGAGTAATTGATGAACAAAACATGAACTCCGCCAAAGTTTATTTTCTTAATATTTAGGGGTTTTGTTTGTTTGTGTTTGAATGAGAAAAATGTTGAATGGGTAAGGGAAGGGGTTTAGGAGAAGCTCAAGGAAGAGAAATAATATGCTCAAAATATATTACATGAAAAGCATACAAAGAAAGACCAAATTAAAGTTTAATTAGCAATTACCAAGTTACATAAACCTTAAAAAGAGAAAACTGAATTTCTGCTCTGTGCTTTGTCAAGGAGTCTTTACAACACTTGAACCCTCCATCCACCTGACTTTAACAGCATATCCTATATGGTGCCAATGAAAATATTTTGGGTAAGACCTGGGGAAAATACTTATTTTCCTATCATTTGGATAAATGGACAGAAGATGTGCCCTCTTCATGAACTCGGTTGTTCCTAACACACTTACAGTTTTGCCCAGGGGCATAATAAAGTACTTGCCAAGCAAAATCTGTGAAAGTTTCCCTGCCTTGAGGTTTGAAGACCTTAACTTGATGCTATCATTAGAGGAATAAAATTGCTTCTGCTTTACCTGATTAGGTAGAAATATGACTAATTTTAAAACAAAACATCTCATTATTATCTTTTTTAAATGAGGAATGTAAGTGGTTCATATTTACTGTCATTTGTTTCTAGAACACTTTAAGTAGACTAAAAGAATTACCATTTATTATAAGAGAATTGCATTGAAGGATTTTGCCATATATCATAGTTTAAGGTCTAGAGCATAAAACTTTCAGTTTTATTACTGTTCCTTTTGGGAGGTTTTCCCTCCTGAGGCTTATTCTATTTATCTCTTCAAGTTCCACTCCACAGGATAATGTGCCATTTTAATCATGTTAGAGGTGAGCTTACATTTTATATCTTAAACTCAGAAATCCAATTTAGGACTTAATCCTTCTATATGGTAATAGATTATTTCATTTTAATTTAGTTTTTGAAACAATTACATCTGGATTTGAATAAGTCAAACTCCTGCCAATGGAAAAACCTCAGAACTATGATCCTATATGAAACCTTCTTATAACAGGGCACTGGTTCAATGTGGTAAGTGATTTTGTCATTTTATGAAATAAAGACATTTGTACTACAAAGTAATGGGACTAAGGCTTTAAAAATGATAAGGAACTTACTGGTTTTCTTATTTGTAACCCATTTTATAGAATGATTTGATTTAGAGAGTAAAGTAACTTAGCTATGAACAAGAGAAAATTTTAGGAATGAGAAATATCTGTACAGTTTAAAAGCTTACATGTGCTCTGGAACATAGGTCCTTGGTAGAATTCCTATGAAGCATTACAAGACCCTGGTTCAACTGTGAGCACTACAATCAAAATTACCACAACAAAAAGAAGTCTTAAAAAGACCCCTGTGAAGCCATGCTTTTCTATTTCTGCTAGAAGAGTTGATATGATTTCCAATATGTGCTTTTAGAAGTCCTGGGTGTGACGAGGAGCTTAAAGTGCTTATCATGGTGAAAAGCATAGAATGCTTGTTTAGATTCCTAAATATCTACCTCTTCTAAAGCTATGATAGGGAATCACCTACCCCAGTACTCCAAAGTAGACCCTCCCTCTGTGAGCCAGCTGTTTCACAACTTTCTTTAAATGTTTCAAAAAAGAAATCTACTAAAGATCTGAGCGGTTCCCTCCTCATACCCAGCATCAGTCAAAGTGTGGGAGGTTGCTTTCACCAACATGTTTGAGGGAGCAATACTCACTTCAAGGACACCATGGCTTCTCAGACTTCTAGCTTTTTAATTTCCCAGTATTTCCTGAGGCTAAAGTAATTTCCACCAGTTCTACATTGCTGGAAAAAATACAAAACATATATTGAGGTATTTTTGTTATCTTCCCAGGTTTTTATTCTTCTGCTGTGAAATGCAGCCTACAAAGGAAACATGAACCTAAGTGTGTGTAGGAAAAAGCAGTAGTCAACTCTTTTTCTCAATAGGTACAAACCTGTTAAATAAGGTGATGAGAATGTCTTTTGTGTACTGATGCTAATACATAAAGGAGTCTTAGTTTTCATTAAGCACAGCATTTCATGCTTGTGTAAGGCATAATTTCTGCACTGTTGCTATTTTGAAAATAGGTTAGAGATTAAATTATGAGCATTTCTATCTGCACAAATTCTCATTTCTATTTTCACACATTAACACTTATTTTTGTTTCTGATGACTAACTTGGCAATACTCCTGAATAACTGAGATTTACACTTTTCTTTCTTTCCTTTTTTTTTTTTTTTTTTTTTTTTTTGCTGTTGTTGAAATTTCTATTTCATTTCAAATAAATAGTGGAGCAGAGAAGAAAAATGGAAAATACCAGAAAGGAGCTTGGGTGAGGGAAGAAGCCCCTTACCTCCCACCTGGGCTTCATGCATTTCTCCTGTGGACAGGTGAGTCATGAACTTGAACAAGTAGCTTGAGACTTAAATACACAGAGACTGTCCAGGAAAATTGTATTTATGTCCTGTAAATCACATAGAACATTATAAAAACACATCATGCTGAGGAACACATATATTAACAGTTCTCTTCAAGATCTGTGTATAGCAAAAAAAANATTTTGCAGAGAAGAGACAGGAACAGGATGGTAAAGAAAACAGGAAGAGTAATGAAGACCCAGGAGACCCAGCTGGCGACTTCATCCGCCCCGGGTACCTGGAGAGGCATTCACAATTGCTGTCTCCTGTTTATTTCATCCCGGTTACAACAAAGGGCTTTGGGGAAAAAAAAAAAAAAAGCTTTCCTCATTTTCCTTATTGTCCTTTGTCTTAGTCAGGGTTTCTATTCCTGCACAAACATCATGACCAAGAAGCAGGTTGGGGAGGAAAGGGTTTATGCAGCTTACATTTCCATACTGCTGTTCATTACCAAGGAAGTCAGGACTGGAACTCAAGTAGGTCAGGAAGAAGGAGCTGATGCAGAGGCCATGGAGCGATGTGATGTTTCTTACTGGCTTGCTTTCCCTGGCTTGCTCAGCCTGCTCTCTTACAGAATCTAAGACTACCAGCACAGAGATGGTCCCACCCACAAGGGGTCTCTTGTCCTTGATCACTAATTGAGAAAATGCCCCACAGCTGGATCTCATGGAGGCATTTCCCCAACTAAAGCTCCTTTCACTGTGATAACTCCAGCTGTGTCAAGCTGACACAAAACTAGCCAGTACATCCATATACCTCCTTCCTATTTAAGCTTGCCCAATATCCTAATAAACCAAACTACTTCATTCATGTGAATGCTCAGTAGAAGAAGAAAATACCCTTTGCATTCTCCATCACCATAAATTATACCTTTAAATAATGCAACTACATAAGTTTGAAACCATAATACACAGACAGGCACAACTTAAACACTTAGGTGACTTTTTCACTTATTCCCTCATTTCACCATCCTTATTTGATGTTTCTTACAGTTAGTCTACAAGCTCAATAATTTGGCTTCACTCTGACTCAACCATCTTTTCTCAGGTAAGAGGCTATCTCAAGGCTATTTTGTTGGGCTCCTGAGGACTACACTTACATTCCACAGCTGCACGCTGTACACTTGCATGTGACAACTTTAAAGTGGCCTCTTCTGTTGAGAGTTTTTTTTTTTTTATCAAGATTTGGGATCTTACAAGTCTGATAAAGAAGATAAAGATGTAGAAATGATGTCATCAGAGGAGGACCACATGAGGCAGAACAGGAGGATTCAAGATCAAAGAAGAATGTGGTTAGTTGCAAAGCCCAGTACAGTTTACTTTTATACCAATGCCTCAGAATAAGAAGCAAAAGCCAACAGCAAGAGGAAGCTGAGAGGCTACAATGTTAACATTTCATTCAATCCCAAAAGTTTAGAGATTGAATATGATTCTGGATACTTGAAGTGCTTAAGATGGTGTCCCAAAGTTTTCATAATGTACAAGAAATATACCAATGTTCAGAAAATTAAAGATGTTTCAAACATGCTCAGTGAAAATTGAATCAATAACAGGATATTCAGAGAATTCATAAATAACAGCTGCCAATTTTTAAAAATCATGGTATAATTGTATATTTGAAGGACCTAGCTTAATATTACAAACTTCATTTTGTTTTCAGATTCCATTTTATTATTAAATTACCCTTAGAATGAACTCAACTACTGAAAAAATTCAAACTTGTTCCAGTTGTTACCCTGGCAACAATTGCAATTCCCTAAACAAACAACCACTCCACCCCTAGCAACTACCAATTAGTTCATGGGGAGGGGGGTGGGGGGGAGTTTGTGATGTCACAAAGTAAAGTGATTAAGCTAGCGACCCATTGTTCATACCAAGCTGAAATCATTATAAGCCAATAGAAATGTGCTAACCAAATGTCAACCAATCATGTAACTGGCAAATTGGAAAGTTTTTAACCTGCTGCAACCATAATAAAAGGCAAGGCTTGTACCAGCTCAGTACCTTCCACACTATCCACTGTGTTGGAGAGCTTGGAGTGTCTGATCTTGAGAAGGAATAATGATTCTTTGCTTTTGCACATGTGTTAGGTTCCTGCTGGTCTCAGGGGATCCTATGATCCAGGCATAACATTTTTTTTCTTTTTTCTTTTATTATTATTTTCTTTATTTACATTTCAAATGCTATCCC
>NC_034593.1:7530009-7587527 GCF_900095145.1 Mus pahari | reverse complement strand
CAGATGATTTCCTGCAAACCTTCTTTCCAACGTAATTTATAAATAAAGGCTAGAGTTGGTGATTGGGCAGAGAAAGAGGGGAAGGTGGAGCAGAAATTTTGGAGAGAGAGAGAGAGAGAGAGAGAGAGAGAGAGAGAGAATGACAGAGGAGGAGGAAGAAGGAAAGTGGAGCAGAAACACCTGGCCTGGAGAAATTGAGAGTTCTAAGTGGGCTCTTATTTGGGGAAGATGGTAGTATAGTGCCCAGTCTAGGCACACAGCATGTATTCATCTTAATTGAGTTGTGTTTTCATTGCCCAGGCTTATTTGGGTTGGAGGGTTTCCATAACAAATGGTTGTCCAACGTATTGATTGGAATTAAACTAATCTAAGATAAAATTTTACTGGCCCCCAACCCTTGAATGGGGCTTGGGCAGTCATATAGACTGCAGCACTGTGGATTTGAAGTTGACTAGGTTTAGGGGGCTCACAGAGAGTGACAGGAGGCATCTACACTGGAGAGAGCCTTTCTGTGTTCACTTCCCCATATCCTTTGCACCCCACCCTGACTCCCCCAACTCCAAGCATGGACACAGACAACGCGTGTCTTTCTACACTCAGCTCCTCCCTGTGAATGAAGAATCCGGAATAAAGGTGCAAAGAGCTTCAGACTAGGTAACTCATTGATATAAAGAGAAAAAAATGACCTTTTGATCATTAAAGCTGGGAAATTTCACCTGCGGTCCTGAACTAGACAGAAAATATTAACCACTAAGTCCAAGTAGAGAAAGCAGTGATAATCGCCTGCTGTGAACAGGAATTTATTAAATAAATGACTGTGGCTACAGGTAGAGAGCACAACAGATAGATGGTATAACAGGATGACTGCTTAACAATTAAAAACTGTGTGCTTCCTATAGGCAGATATTAGTGGAAGTTTGAATTAATTGCTTTAAAGATGGTATAAAGATATATTGCTCTAGTAAGTCTTACAAGGTACTCATATTCTGTCTAACGTGGGCTCCACAGGAATTTTGAGTTTAAATTCTGGTTTGAAAACCTACCTCTTATGGGCAAGTATAAACAGAAGTGTGAATCAATTGTTTTAAATGTGCTATAATAAAGTCTGCAGGATACTAATATTCCCTAATGTGGACTCCATGGAAATTTTGGGTTAATATCCTGACATGACAAATTAGAAAATCCTAAATAGGATAAGTGAGTGAATTTGAGTATTGTGGTTTTACTGTTCCTCTGGGACAGAGGGCAAGCTACAGGTTTTCCTGTTACCAGCTGAAGGATACACGGATTTGGGGGAAAAGGTTTTGTCTTTGTGTTTTTGAAAAATGTGATTATGGTATTTACACCTTCCAGAGTTATATGGATCAGATTTGATAGAGGGAGACCTCGTGAGGGCTAGATTCCAGAGAATCAAACAAAAAGGTTATCTTAATGACACTAAAATTTTGTTTTGAGATTTAAATATTACAGAATATACAGCCTTGGTGAATTTCATCATCAGAAATGCTGAACTGACTTGCCTGCACTTCTGATGTCTTGTTTTTTCATCCGGATCCCTTCAGGACACAGACATCAGAGACTAAAACAATTGATGGTGTAGCCTTCCTAAAGCCAACAAAATCATCCATTTCCCGACCCTTCTCCATCCTTTCAAAAATATCTCAACACCAATATTCAGCTCGAATAAGTTATGAAGAGTCACCATTCCAGTCCCCAAGGCTTTGGAGCTAGGGGTGGTTATTATAGATTGTCTTTCTAGGAAGTGTAGGAATGGTCATTATTGGAACAGGGAGAAATATCTAGAATTGATTGCATAGCCATAATCTCATTTGGTAGAATTCTCTTTAATTGTTACTAAGCTGAAATCATAATTCTTAAGTGGTACAAAATTTGATGCAAAATCAACGATTTTCATTAGTTCAGGGCTTAGACTTTCCATTTCATCTTGATTCACTGTATTTCTATCTCACTTTAGAAAACAACAAACATCTATGTGATAACAAAATACAACAAAATAAAATATGATGAGATAAAAAAAAATATCATTGGATGCAAGTTGACAAGGAAACCTAACACAAGAAAAGGTATCCCAAAACAAGGGTTAAGAATCAAAGACCCATTTATCCCATGCTCAGGGGTTGCATAGAAACACTAAACTTAAAGACATAATAATATATGTAAAGGAGCTGGTCCAGCCTCATGCACACCTTGTGCATGCTGCCTCAGTCTCTATTAGATCATATGAACTTAGAGCCTTGTTATCATGGTGTCTTCCATCCCCATTGGCTCTTACACTCTCTCTGCTGCTTTATCATCTTAGGTGTTCACTGAACAACAACTTGAGCAATTTGTTATAAAATCCCATTTAGAGCTGAGTGTCCCAAGACACCTTTCTCTCTCTCTCTCTCTCTCTCTCTCTCTCTCTCTCTCTCTCTCTCTCTCTCTCTCTCTCTCTCTCTCTCTCTCTCTCTCATTTCTCGCTGTGGGTCTCTTTATCTGTTTCCATCTGCTGCAGGAGGAAACTTTCTTGATAATGGCTGAATAAGGCACTGATGCATTAGGAAACCAAGAAGATACTTTCTTATACCAAAGATACTAGAACATAGGGGTAAGCTTTTATGTAGGCATTCACTTAAGCTTTTCATGTTCAAAGATGAGTTGTGTTGATGTTGTCTTCAGAAATGATGCCTTGATGTAAGCTTGTGGAGATAACCTATTTTCTTGGCCACAACCTGAGTTGTTTGGGGATTTAAGATTAAATTTTAATTGGATGTAACCTAGTTCTAGTACTGGAAGATTTGTTTGATGGTAAGAGATGTTCTGTTGGGACTACACTTTGCAGACTTCATTAGGATCACCATCATACATTTTAGGAAGTTTCCATTGCACTAGGTTTCCATTCTCATTCTAAAATGCCCTTCAGTTCTAGCTTTCTCTCCCTAAACATCATTTTCCCTCCCTTTCTCCAACTGATCCTACAATTTCCACAGTCTGCATATAAAATCTATTTTAATATCCACCCTAGTCCTTTCTTTTATACCTAACTACTTGGGATCTATAGATAGTAGCTTGGTTATTGTTTATTTTATAATTTATTGTTTTTATTTTTTGTTTTTGTAGTTTATGGCTATTATGAATAAAGCAGCAATGAACATAGTTGAACAAATATCTTTGTTGTAGGATGAAACATCCTTTGGGTATATTCCCAAGAGCGATATATGGATCTTGAGGTAGATTGAGTACTTCCATACTGAGCAACAACCTCAATAATTTCCACAGTGGCTATACAAATTTGAACTACTACCAGCAATGAATGAGCTATAGCAGATCTTGACCAGCAAATCATTCTGACAGGTGTCAGCTGTAATCCAAAAATAGTTTTAATTTGCATTTACCTGATGGCTAAGGATGTTGAACATTTCTTTAAGTGATTCTCAATCAATCATTTCCTTTATTAAGATTTCGCTGTTTAGATCTGTACTCTATTATTAATTGGATTATTTGGTTATTCTTTATGTGTTTTCAATATTTAATCTATATCAAATGTGGAGGTGTTTTTATTAATGATTGCATATAGAAGAATATAATTAGGTCTATACTTATCACCATACACAGAACACAATTCCAAATAGATTAAATACCTCAACATAAAACCACTGAACCTGTCGAAGAGAAAGGAAGGAATAGCTTTGAATTCATTTACACAAGAGAAAACTTTTTGTGCACCATGAGCACAGACAGTAAATTTAACAATTAATAAATGGAACCACATGAAACTAAAAAAGCTTATGTAAGGCAAAGGACACAATCATTTGGACTCTTCAACTGACTTGGCCTATTCAGCTGACTACAGAATGGGGCAAGATTTTCACCTACTCCCCATAGGTGGTCTTAGCAATACAGTTTATAAATTTCATGTGACTTTTATTCTAACTTTTTTCATTGATATGAAGGGTTCTTGAGATTTATAATTATTGAAACTTTTGAATATTGCTGACTATTAGAATTTTGGATGTTGAGTTACATTAGCTTTCCATCGCTATATTAAAATATCTGAAATAATCTATTTGATAATATTGAAGGTTATTTTAAGCTAGTCATTTCACAAGGTTAAATGATCCATTTACTAAATCATTGATTTTAGTCCCAATAAATCAGAAAAAAATGGAACTGAGACATGTAAGATAGAATGATAGCGGGCTCATGGCCTCTAAAATATAAAGAGAGAGAAAAGGATAGAATGGCTTAGCACTGTGAGGGTGTTCTACCAATGACCTGAAGTCTCCCATAGAGTCCCACCTCTTACAGAAGTCAAGTGCATTAAATAGGGCCAAATATTTCCACAGCAGCCAAAATCCAAACAACCGCAGGTGATAACCAACAGAAGGCTACCACATAGTGAGAGCTGCCATCTTTCAATTCTTCCTTGTAGTCAAAGATAAACGAAACAAGAAATAGGAGAAAGAATGATACAAAAGAATCTAAACCCTGCTACTGAAGTGAATGCACTTACTGATTTTTAAAAAATGCTTTGTGCACAATTAAATAGAGTAAAGGCATTTATTTCTAATCAAATATTTGTAAGTGTATTTTTACTTAATATGTAAATTTGTCTGGAAAATGTAAGTAAAAACAAATGCAAATTCATCTGTATTTACACATTATGTAATGCTATATATTTCTATTAAAGTTCTGTTATATACATTTATATAAACCTAGTTTATGAGTATATTTCATTTAAATTTTTATTTTTATAAAGTCATATCTATACTTCATCATTAATAGTTTCATTTCTATTTTACTTAAAACCTTCCATTTCATTGTTTGAAAATAAAAAATAAAATTGTTTACCAAAAATACTTGTTATGTCCTGGTTCTCTGACTTTTGTGTAAGCTTCTTAGTGTATATTAATTCTTTCAATGCTTCTTCTTTCAACATGCAGTCTTTTTATAATTTGCCATCCTGCTTAAATCATACTTTTTTTTTCTTTTTTGTAATAATGAAATGTTAGCTAATTGATGAGTAGAACGTATTTTCAGGTTCAGAGGTTTGTTCATTTGAAGACTAGCCTATGCCCATCACTGCCATAAGGTTTTGTGTAAAATATTTTCATGGTGAATATTCGACACAAAATCTTGCATAAGCTCAGCAAGCGCACTGTCATTTGAAAGAGGAATTTCACTTACTAAGGCAGCACTTACTATGTTACAGGGTTTAATTTATTTTCTTAATATTCTAAAATTTTTAAAAGATTTAACTTTTGTTTTAGACTGTATCATTGCCTTTAAAGATTTAGTCTGTAAATTTTTTAACAGACTGTGGTAAACAATGTCTGGGGAATGTATGTTCTCTAATTACCCATCTAATGTAGGACATGTTTACAGGAGAAAAATAACAGTTTATACTTACGTTAGAACAAAGTTCTACTTGCACAAATTTGTATGAAACATAGGATCAGTCAAATGCCATATATAAGAATTATTTTCCCTTACTTTTCTCTCTGAGAATTCTGTATTCATGGAAAGAACGTCCAAATTTTATCAGAGACAAATATATCCATAAATACTTAAATTATACTTACTCAATTTACTTTTAATTTCTTTTGAAACATTTCTACATTATCATTTGAAATACTATAGTATTTCATTCTATAGTATCCTATTCTCAACTTGAATTTATATCAACTTAATTGCATAGATTATTCTTTGCATCATATAATTTTGTCATATAAACCTATGTTTAATCACATAATTCTTTGTCTATATTGTGGTCTCTTTCTGGCTACTCTTCTGTTTTTCACTGATCTTGTGTTCTCCTTAGTCAATATCAGAATTAAATAATTCCTAATTGCTCTGCAGTTTCAAGTTGCTGATTATTAAATTTTCATTTATAATTTTGATTGTTATTTTGTATAAAATTTTGAATAGTTATTTGTGCTATGAATTAGGTTTGACTAAATGTAGCAGTAAATTTGGAGAGAAATTGTATGTGTTAATTCTACTAATTCTTTGACATAACAAATTTTTTGTGATTATTTACACATATAAGGTTTTATTTGTAAAAGCTTCACATACATTTTAGGATTTTAAAAAATTATGTTTGCAATCTACTATACAGTTTCATTTCTGATAGTTTTCAATTTTCAAACTTCCATTTGAATTGCATTTGAATTCTTACTAAGTAAATTGTTGTAATTTATAAACAGATCACAGGTTATTTCAAAAATTTTATTTCTAATTTCTATTTTGTGTGTGTGTGTGTGTGTGTGTGTGTGTGTGTGTGTGTGTGTGTGTGTTCACATGGACACTGTGTGTTGGTCCTCTTCTAAGTGGCAATAGGATGTCAGCCTTCTTCTATGTCTCCAGTACCAGGGATCTGATGTCTTCCTGTGGCCTTTGTGGTCACTGGGCATGAAAGTGGTGCATATGGAAATATGCAGGGAAGCATTTTTACAGATAAAATGAAAATAAATAAATTTTAAAATAATCATTAAGTTGAATACTAGTTGAAAGCATAGCATACATAGTGTGCCAGTAAATAATAGTTAACATTTATTAACTGTTTATTTGAAACTGATGCCTACATTGTTCCTTACTCGCCCAAGGCCAAAGAGTTAATGGGGTCAAGCAACCTGACTCCAGGGAAGCTTTGCAGAGATGTTGACCTGGATGATATCCATGATACAACCTGAGCCACCTTTGACCCACTGAAGTCCTTCATTTCATACACCATGCAGAGTATATCTCCAAGGTTTGTCAATGATGCTTGTATATCTGCCTTATAAAGTAGACATTAAATATCGTCTTTTATAAAATGTCTTCCGTTTTGATTTGATGTAAGAGAAAAAATTCATTGAGAAGTATAAAAGATATTTTGTATGATTACAAAGCAGCATTCATTAAGCATAATGAATAACTGAAATCCCATTACATGTGGCAATACTCTTATTGGACAAATTATTTTACTTACCATTTATATGTGGGCATGTATATTGTATATGTATTTTATATTACAGATATCATATGCAATTTCTTATGTGTATTGTATAACCAGGAACACATGATGTAGGTCTACAATTTAAATGTTCTTTACACTTAAAAATTCATGAAAATATAAGATCTGGTTCACATAAAATAATACATAACAAAAATAATAATAAATACATATTTAATAAATCAGTAAATGGAAAAAATAATGAACACATGATATATTTCAAACTTTCAAATACCTCAGACAACTTAAGAGAGAAAAAACCTGTAGGAAAGAAGATCTCTTATAGATAATTTATCACTCTGGTATACAATTATTACATTCAGTTTGCAACTAATGTCCACTCCTTATCATGGAAACTTCCCTTTGCAACAGATAGACTCAACTACAGCAAACGAAAACTAATTAAAATGTAGAGTTGTATAGACTAGTTCAAATAGATACATGTACAAAATATCCCCCAAAACATGGCACAGGGAACACTGTGGTGAGGGCAGAAAGAATTTAATAGGCAGAGGATCAGAGAGTTGGCTGTGAGCATCAGAATGAAAATGGTAATATGGACAGGAAAATGTCCTAAGGCCTCAACTGTAGACAATGAATGATGCACTAATGAGAAAAGCTGGAGATGGGAGGGTTTCCCTTTCTCTGAGAAGAGCAAACCAATACATTTGTCAGATTGCTTCTAAGAAAAAACAAAAAGTACTTCTCAGCACATTATTTTCCCTGGTTGTGATATATTCACTACAGAGAAACATGTGACATGGGACATTATCTGTGAGGGTTCTATACCTATCCACACACAGAACTGTAATTATAATGTTTCCATAAGACAATGATGGTATAATATTGGACTTTGTGGGGATTTTTAACAAATTGGTCCTTTACAGTAGTCCAGGGGAAAAAACCCACAAAACCAAATTTTATATTTTATATAGTCATTGTTTGTTGTTTGTGAAAACATTATATATATAAATTTTAAAATATAATATATATTATATTATATTATATTATATTTTGGCTAGGTACTGGCTTTATTCTTCAGAAGAGATTTCATTTTCAGAAGAAAATGAAAGCATCTTTGCCTGTCACTGGATATTTTATTCTCTTATGTTTATTCTGTTACTCATGCAGTGAAAAAGCATAAAAGAGTTATTAATCCTTACAGTATAAGAGGACATATTAGGAAGTTACTTTGGACTCTCTACATATAACATGTCAAAATGCTTGATACCACTGTGCACATAGGTACAGAATTCTCATGGATACTAAATTGTACAGATGCAAATCTCTATTATAAAGATATATAGCATTTGCATTAAACATACACATTGCTTCACACTTTTTACTATCAGTAGTGTAATTATAATTCCTTATATTACTGATAGACAAAAGATATATAAATAAATGATAGATAAAAGATGTAGTATTTACTGGATAATTATAGAAAAGGGAATATATGTTTGGCATAGATGGAGACTCTTCCAAAAATGTTTTTACCTGTGGTTGTTTTAATGCACTGGTATAAAGACAGAAGATGAAAATGGATACATCCGTACTTCCATCTTGTTTTAAAGTTATGTTGATTTTTTTCATTGATGTTTTTTTCATAGAAAACTGGTAGCTTAATTAGTTCCACAAGTGAATTAAAAAGGAACACAGGAGAAAATTAGGCAAGGGGGCCTGGATTTTGTGGTTATTGAATGATACCTGAGGCGCTGAAATGGGAAAGGAAGTAATGGAAGGGATGAAAATAGAGTTTGCGTGTGTAAAAATCTTTAAGAATACAAAATTTAGATAATATGAGAAACTATGAAAAAGATACCAGTCTTTCACCAGAGGAAAATTAATATTTTTATTTTCATGAGATAAGATTATGATTTGTTTATTTCACATGTCTGACTTTTTTAAAGTTTTGAAGTTTTATATTTACTAACTGTAGTGATAACTTTAAATTATATTAACTGAAGAAAGCCTTATAAATTAGTCTGTATATATGTTTTTTAAATATTACTGGATATTTTATTTACTTATATTTCAAATGTTATTCTTTTCCCAGGTTTCCCTTCCAGAAACCTTCCTATCCAATCCTCCTTCTCCCTCTCCCTCTATGAGGGTGCTCACCAATCCACCCACTCCTGCCTCCCTGTCCTCGCATTCCCCTCTATTGGGGCATTGAGCCTTCACAGGACCAAGAGCCTCTCCTCCCATTGATGTCAAATAAGGCTACATATGCTACAGATGTGGCTGCAGCAATGGGTCCCTCCATGTGTACTCTTTGGTTGGTAGTTTAGTTCCTGGAAGCTCTGGTAATCTGGTTGGTTGATATTGTTTTTCTTCCTATGGGTTGCAAATCTCTTCAGCTCTTTGTGTCCTTTCTCTAACTCCTCCATTGTAGACACCATGCACAGTCCAGTGGTTGGCTATGAACATCTACCTCTGTATTTGCCAGGCTCTGGAAGACCCTCTCAGAAGACAGCTATATCAGGCTCCTGTAAGCAAGCACTTAAGGCGTTAGAAATAGTTTCTGGGTTTGGTATCTGTATATGGCATAGATCTCCAGGTGGTACAATCTCTAGATGGCCTTTCCTTCAGTCTCTGCTCCACATTTTGTCTCTGTATTTCCTTCCATGGGTATTTTGTTATCCCTTCTAAGAAGGACTGAAGCATCAACACTTTGGTCTTCCTTCTTGAGCTTCATATGCTCTGTGAATTGTATCTTGGATAATTGAGCTTTTAGGCTAATATCCACTTATCAATACCATGTGTGTTCTTTTGTGATTGGGTTCCTCACTCAGCATGTTATTTTCTAATTCCATAAATTTGCCAAAGAATTTCATGAATTCATTGTTTTAATAGCTGAGTAGTACTCTATCTTGTAAATGTAACACATTTTCTTTTCTTTTTTGTCTTTTATATATTTATTTATTCATTCATTTGCACTCCAGATTTTATTCCCCCTCCCAGTCTACCCTCTTACTGTTCCATATCCCATACCTCTGCCACGCCTTTCTCCACAGGGCTGTTCCCACCACCTACCACCCACCCAACCAGACTTCTAAACTCTTGAGGCCTCCAGTCTCTTGAAGGTTAGGTACATCTTCTCTGAATGAAGCCAGATCTGGCAGTCCTCTGCTCTTCAGGTTTTAGGGGCCTCATATCAGCTTGTGTATGCTACCTGTTGGTGGTCCAGTGTTTGAGAGATCTCAGGTCTCCAGGCTAATTGAGAATGCTGGTGTTCCTAGAGGGCTGCCCTCCCCCTCAGCTTAGTCCAGCATTTCCCTAATTCAACCACAGGGGTCAGTAGCTTCTACCCATTGGTTGGGTACAAATATTTGCATTTGACTCTTTCAACTGCTTTTGGGTCTTCTGAAGTACCTTCATGAGAGGTCACTTTTTTGTGAGCCCTCCATAGCCTTAGTAATAATGTCAGGCCTTGGGACTTCCCCATGAGCAGGATCCCACTTTCGACCTGTCACGGGACCTTCTTTAACTCACACTCTTCTTCATTTCTATCCCTGCAGTTCTTACAGACAGGAACAAACATGGGTCAGAGTTTTGACTGTGGGATGGAAACATCCTCCCTCACTTGATATCCTGTCTTCCTGCTGTAGATGGGTTCTACATGTTCCCTCTTCACAGTGCAGGGCATTTCATCTAAGGTCCCTCCCTTGGAGTCCTGATAGTCTCTCACCTCCCAGGTCTCTGGTGCATTCTGGAGGGTCCCTTCAACCTCCTACCTCTTTAGGTTGCCTGTTTCCATTACTTCTGTTGGCCCTTATAGTTTCAGTCATTTTCTCTCACCCAATATCAGATCAATTTCCACTCTCACCCCTCACCCCCAGTCCACTTTCCCTCTCAGGTCCCTCCCTCCCTTCCTTCATCCCTTCTCCCCTCTTTCCCTCCCTACCTTCCCCACTTGCGATTGCTTTCTTCTCCCTCTAAAGTGGAACTGAGGAGTTCTCACTTGAACTCTTCAGCTTGTTGACCTCTTTAAGTTCTGTGATCTATATCTTGGGTATTCTGTACTTATATTTATTTTTCTTTTTTGGCTAATATCCACTTATTAGCGAGTTCATACTATGCATGTCCATTTAGTTCTGAGTTACTTCACTCAGGATATTTTCTAGTTCCATCCATTTGCCTGCAAAACTCAGGATGTCCTCGTTCTTCATAGCTGAGTAGAATTCCGTTGAATAAATGAACCACATTTTCTATATCCATTCTTCTGTTGTGGGACATCAGGGTTGTTTCTAGCTTCTGGCTTTCAAAAATAAGGCCACAATCAACACAGTGGAACATGTGCCCCTATGACATGGTGGGGCATCTTTTGGGTTTATTCCCAAGAGTGGTATTGCTGGGTCTTCAGGAAGATCTATTTCCAGTTTTCTGAGGAACCTCCAGATTGATTTCCAGAATGATTGTACCACTTTGCAATCCCACCAGCAATGAAGGAGTGTTCCTCTTTCTCCACAACCTTGCTAACATGTGTTGTTGCTTGATGTTTTGTTTTTAGCCATTCTGATTGGTGTAAGGTGGAATCTCAGTGTTGTTTTGATTTGCATTTCTCTGATTACTAAGGACTTTTAACATTCCTTTAGGTGTTTCTCAGCCATTTGCAATTCCTTTCTTGTGAATTCTCAGTTTATTTCTATACCCCATATCTTGATTGGGTTGTTTTGATTTTTTGTTGGATACCTTCTTGTGTTCTTTATTCATTTTGGATATTAGCTCTCTATCAGATGTGGGGTTAGTGAAGATTTTTTTCTCAATCTGTAGGTTGTGGTTTTGTCTTATTGACAATGTCCTTTGCCTTACAGAAACTTTGCAGTTTCATGAGGTCACATTTATTAGTTCTTGATCTTAGAGCATGAGTCATGAGCATGAGTTCTGTTTAGAAATTTCCCCCTGGACCAATGAGTTTAAAGCTTTTTCCCAATTTCTCTTCTACTAGAGTTAGTGTATCTGGCTTTATGTTGAGGTCCTTCATCTACTTGGACTTGAGCTTTGTACAAGGTAACAAATATGGCTCCATTTTGAGAAACAGGCTGAGAAAGAAATTAGGGAAAAAACATCCTTCACAATAGTCACAAATAATATAAAATACATTGGTGTGACTCTAACTAAGCAAGTGAAATCCTGTATGATAAGAACTTCAAGTCTCTGAAGAAAGAAATCAAAGAAAATCTCAGAAGATGGAAAGATTTCCCATGCTCATGGATTGGCAGGACTAATATAGAAAAATGTTTTGCTGAAAGCAATCTACAGATTCAATGCAGTCCCCCACCAACATTCCAATTCATTTCTTCATAGAGCTAGAAAGAGAAATTCTCAAATTCATTTGAGGTAACAAGAACTCCAGGATAGCAAAAACTGTTCTCAACAATAAAAGAACTTCTGGGGGGAATCAGCATCCCTGACCTCAAGCTGTACTAAAGAATAAGAGTAATAAAACCTGCATGTTATCGGTATAGTGACGGGCAGGTTTATCAATGGAATAGAATTGAAAACCCAGAAATGAATCTACACACCTGTGGTCACTTGGTCTTTGAAAAAGGAGCTAAAACCATCCAGTGGAAAAAAGACAGTATTTTCAACAAATGGTGCTGTTTCAACTGGTGTTCATAAAGTAGAAGATTGCAAATTGATCCATTCCTATCTCTGTACAAAAGCTTAAGTTCAAGAGGATCAAGACCTCCACATAAAACCATGTACACTGAAACTAATAGAAGAGGAAGTGTGGAAAAGTCTAGAATGCTTGGGCACAGGGGAAAATTTCCTAAACAGAATACCAGTGATTTATGCTCTAAGATCAAGAATAGACAAATGTCACCTCATGAAATTGCAAATTTTTTGTAAGGCAAAGTATACTGTCAATAGGACAAAACAGTAACCAAGAGATTGGGAAAAGATCTTTACCAATCCCACATCTGATAGAGGGCTAATATCCAATATATACAAAGAAATAAAAAACTTATACTCCAGAGAACCAAATAACCCTATGAAGAAATGGAAAACAGAGCTAAACAGAATTTTCAACTAAGGAAACTTGAATGGCTGAGAAACACCTGAAGAAATGTTCAACATCCTTAGTCATCAGGGAAAGGTGAATAAAAATGACCCTGAGATTCCATCTCACACCAGTCCGTATGACTAAGATAAAAAACACAGGTGACAGCAGATGCTGGTGAGGATGCGGAGAAAGAACACTCCCCCATTGTTGGTGGGAATTGCAAGCTGGTACAACCATTGTAGAAATCAGTCTGGAGGTTCCTAAGATAATTGGACTTAATACTGCCTAAGGAGCCATCTATACCACTACTGAGCATATATCCAGAAGATGTTCCAACATGTAATAAGGACACATATGCTACTATGTTCATAGCAGCCATATTTATAATGGCCAGAAACTAGAAACAACCTAGATGTCCCTCAACAGAAGAATGCATACAGAAAATGTAGAACATTTACACAGTTGTATACTATCTAGCTATTAAAAACAGTGACTTCATGGTGGTGAAGGAAATAAGGTAGAATGGGAAGTCAAAAAGAGAAAGAAGAAATATTTTAGTTATATTACAATTCACTGAATAAAAAGAAGCAAGACAAGATGCACCCAAGATGACATGCTAAGAAATTTCTCTCTAGACAAAGTAGCATTTACAGAAGAAATTTCTATGATTTCTTCCTTGCATATCTAAGAGCTAAGACAATTTTGGAATGAATTCCACAACATTTGTATTTCCAATGATAAATGATATATATTCTTAATTAAAGAGATATTTTAAAATTACATACACATTTATACTTTATGAAATAATGATCACTCCTGACCTATTCCTTTGCTTTCTACAGTATGTGTTCTTCTATGAAGGATATAATTTAATGCTTTATGAGTTTCTTTATTTAGTTTTCTGAGATTAATGTTATCTTAGCATTCACTGCACTTAGAGAAAATGTTTATCTTGATCTTGATATATATTTGAATAGGTGTGAGTTTTAAATAGAAAGATAAGAAAGGCTTTTTCTAGGAACCTATCTTATAGTCTATAGAAGTATGTGCTTTTGTGGAAATATATAAGAATAGCTGATAATCTAGGAGCCTTTTCTGTAACATTTTTTTTTATTCTGCTAGTGGGATAATTTTTGCAAGTGTGTGTAGAATCAAATTACTTTATAAATTTATGACTTTAATATGGAATACACTATGTTTACATATATAGTAAAAATAGCTCTATGCTGGTAAAGATGAAGACTTTACAAAACTTGGTACATGATAGTATTGTCATGACAAATAGCTTAGTAAAAACATTGTTACAAAGTATACATATATTGTCCATTTGTAAAATATTTGTAATTTTTACTTGCATATACAAACATTATTCACATTATCCTTTGAAAAATCAATGGATAAGAGAAGAGGAGAGGGAGGGAGCAAGGAGAGGAAGGAAATACAAACACACATACACATACACACACACACATTTTATATATATATATATATATATATATATATATATATATATATATATATGGTTGAGACTGAATTACAATTTCAGAAGTTCAGGCCATTCATTAACATCATGTTGGCAAGCAGATTTAGTGCTGGAGAAGGAGCTGAAAGTTCTGCATCTTCATTCAAATGCATCCAGAAAAGCCTGTCTTCTGCAGGCAGTGAGGAGAAGTGTATCTTCCTCACTGGGCATAACTTGAGTATCAGGAGACCTCAAAACTCACCTACACAGTGATATATTTCACCTAGTAAGGTCACACATGTCCAACAAAGCCACACCTTCTAATAGTGCCACTTCCCATGGGTTAAACATATTCAAACAACCATGTTCAACTCCCTAGCCCCATAGGCTTGGATAAACACATGAATCAATGGAGGCCATACTTAGCCACAGCACTAAGCAAAGTACATTTAGTCCAAGTTCAAAAGTCTTATGACTTGTCACAGCCCCCAAAATGTTTAATACTGAAAAGTCCAGTCTCTTCTGTGATCTATTCAACCTCTTAGCTGCAATCCTCTATAAAACCAAAAAAAAAAAAAAACAAAAAAACAAAAAACAAAAAAAAAACCAAAACCAAAACAAAACAAAAAAACAAACAACCCCCCCAAAACAACAACAACAACAACATCAAAAACAGATCACAGATACATTACCATTCTAAAACATTATAGGGAGAAAATTCTGGACCACAACAAGACAGAAAACCAGCTGGGGAAACTCGATACTCTGCATCTCTAAGTCTGTTGTGGTAATACTCTTGAGATCTTCAACATATTTATCTATGTTAACTGCAACAAATTTTGTCTCTTAGGTTGGTTCCATTTCCTGGTAACAGCTTTTCTCAGCAGATAGACCATGGTTCTTTTCTCCAATGCATGCTGCTAAGTTCATAGTCTTAGATTACTAGAAAGCTCTGAGCTCAATGCAAAAGTGGTGAATTCTATTTGTGAGCAAGGCTCTGTCTTCTCTACCGGAGGGGATGCCAGACTCCACAGCCTACCTGAGATACTTCAGATAACCTTGCATCTGAGATTTCTAGAATGTTTCTTTGTGCTGATGAAGCTTCTCAGCACTTTAGCCTTCAGCCAATGCCTTCTGTCCTGGATATTCTCATGCCCTTCCTCAAAAGTATACAACCTTTGGTTCACCCTGAATAAAGTGTATGCATACAAAAACACCCCGAGTAAAGAAATATGCATAAGCTAAAATCCTCTCAGAGAGCTATTTCACCTAAAATAGCTGTAACAATAAGATCATTGGAAGAGGCCCTTTCCCCAATGCCACACTGCTCAACCTTGTAATTCACTCCCAGCCAGACCAGGATTCTGCAGAACTGTGCCTCTTCTGAGATCCACTCTATCCTTCTAGCCTGGTGTGCTCTGGCATCTAGACACACTAAAAACGAGTAAGCAAAATAGGCAGAACCACAATTGGACCAGAAAATGCATATTGTAGCTTCTGGAAACTCTAACACCCTGGGATCTCTCAGGCAACTTTATCTCTATAGATTCTTGCTCTAAATTCTGGCATCCACACATGATCTATCTTCTGGGCTTCTGTAATGGACTTGAGTCACTTCTCCAGTTCTTCCCTCTGTACCATTCTAGGTTCTGGTTGAGTCAACTCTACTGCTGCTGCTGTTCTTGTTTGCCATCTAATAGTATTGTGGTATATGAATATGCTGAAGTCTCCACTACAACTAGGCTTTACAAATAGCCTTTTAAAGGATCTCTTCATGATGCCAAGCCTCAACTACTTTGCATTGCCCCTTCAGTTCTAGAATGCCAACTGCCACTGAAGCTGCACCTTTACCAATGACCTTCTCTGGCTTCTCACATTGGCAAGTCTCAGATGCTCTCCATTATGGGAACTAAATGGAGTGTAGGGGAAGGAGGAGGGAGGGAAAGAGCCCACATCCGGCCAGAGTTTCTCCTATGCTCTGAGCAGGCACATGTGGGGGGGCTGCCAGACACTTCCCTCTTGGCCCTGAGTGGACATCTAAGCCACTGACCACACTTGATGGGGGTTGGACCAAGGGCATCCCCTGAAACCAGGTGTGGCCCCTGGATACAGGAGGGACAGCAGGGGGAAAGGTTCCCACACAGGTGAGAGTCCTTAGTCCAGGACTTGACTGGAGCAGAGGAAGGCCTTCCATCAGGAGATTAGAAAAGGCTCATTAGAAGAAAGCCTATCCCATTGTCCAAGCACAACAGGCCTTAATGAACAGAGACAATTTATGGTTTTAGAGCTTTATTGTAGAAAGTCAGGGGAAAAGAGAGAAGGTAGAAAGAGAGAGAGAGACCAGCCATGGCCAAGAGGAGAAAGGGGGAAAGAGAGAGAGAGAGAGAGAGAGAGAGAGAGAGAGAGAGAGAGAGAGAGAGAGAAAAGAAAGACTAGAGAGTAAGAAAGAGAGAGAGAGAGAGGGAGAGAAAGAGAGTGAGAGGAGAGCATGAGGAGAGATGAGAGTAAAGGGAGTAAGAGAGTGAGGTGGGACCAAGCAACCCCTCTTATGGTGGGCTGTTATCTTTACTTTTGCTAGGTAACTGGGAGGAGTCTAACCTGAAGGTCAGAAGCTTGGGACATTGTCTACATGACTACTAACCATGCTTCTCCTGTGGGGGCTGTGGGGGCTGTAACTTTGACAGGAGCCAGAGTTCCAGGAGACATGAGGGAATGCCTACCATGGCATGTAGGTGAATTGTCACCATTGGGTTCCTGGGTTCAGACCTCAGCTCCTCTGGAGACCAGACTGTCTGTATATAGCCCATTGCCCAACACTCCATGATCCCATCATGCCTTCAAAACCAGTATACCTGGTTCATTCTGACATATTACCAAGTCTGGNTGCCAGTTTGAGGTCTATCTCTGGAAAATGGCATCTTTGTGCTCCCAGCAGACTCCTCAGAAGATTTCCCCTCAGTGATGCTGTTCTCTTCTTAATCACTAATGATTTCTTAGCACCATCTAATGAGCATCAGTTATCAGTTACCATCATGCCTTCAAAACCAGTATACCTGGTTCATTCTGACATATTACCAAGTCTGGNTGCCAGTTTGAGGTCTATCTCTGGAAAATGGCATCTTTGTGCTCCCAGCAGACTCCTCAGAAGATTTCCCCTCAGTGATGCTGTTCTCTTCTTAATCACTAATGATTTCTTAGCACCATCTAATGAGCATCAGTTATCACAGTAACCCTTTCTATTCTTGACTCTAAAATCAGAGCCATGTGGCTGAAGCTACCAGTTTCTGTTGATTGCAGGGCTGAAACATGAGCCCCCTTTTCTTTTAAATTACAACCAACGTTGTTATTTCAAACTAATTCACTGCTGAAGCTTGATTGTCCTGGAACTTGCTCTGTATACTGACCTTGAACTCGAAGATCTGCGTGTCTCTGTCTCTTGAGTGCTGGGATTAAAGAAATGTATTATCATGCCTGGACCTAAACTTTTCTGTATCTTTTCATACGACTTTTATAAGTTCTGTATTATACTTCCTTACAGAAATAGTAAAGTTGACAATTGAGAATAGCAATTAAAATTGTTCCTTTTACAATTTGACATATAATCATAACTCCTTATGTACAAATAAAAATAATAATCATGTCATAATAATACCTAACATGCCATAACTTTTTCTTGTTCAATTACAAATGAATAAACAATAAGCTTAGCTGGTTGAGATATTGTCCCACAGTCCCTATCACTACCTTAATTCCATTTGATATCCTTGAACACAGGTTTTAGCTTCACTCCACTCTCTGGTGCCCTTTTACTCTTTGAACCATACATTCTGTATTTTTTTTCTTTCTAAACTTGCTAAGATTTATCAAATGTTCCTCATAATAGTGAACCAGAGGAATAAGTTTAATCCAGACTTTTTTGAGACCTCCTTTGTCAATATGATTAATCTATACTTATTTACCTCAGCCTCAGCAGACTTTTCAGACAAAGGCAAAAAGCAGCCTCCTTGTTCATGAAAGAACCATCTCTAGACAGCATACTAAAATTTGTCTTCTCTGAAACCTCTTGATCCAGGTTTCCAGAGATCAAATCACCTTCAGCACCAATGTCTTTCATAATTCTAAGAAGTCCCATTTTATCCCATGTAAAACATTTTATTACTGTCCAAATCCGAAGTCTCCCAATTCAAATTCCTTCAAACAAGTACATGGTCAGGCCTATCACAGTAATCCCCAGTCCCTAGCAACAACTTCTGACTTAGTAAGGGTTTCGTTGCTGCGAAGACCAAGGCAACTCTTTATGTAAAACATGAAACTGGGCCTGTCTTACAATTTTAGAGGTTCAGTCCATTATCATAATGGTGGAAAGCACTGCATCATCTAGGCAGGTGTGGTACAGGAAAAGCAGAGAGTTCTACATCTTGATCTCAAGGTATCCTAGAAAAGCCTGTCTTCTGAAGGCGCCAGAAGGTCTCTTCCTCAGTGGCCTTAGCTTAAACACTGGGACACAGGCATGCATATTGAGAGAAAGAGAGAGAGAGAGAGAGAGAGAGAGAGAGAGAGAGAGAGAGAGAGATTTGTAATACACATCTACTTGTTGCAAATCATTCATTTTGACTCCAGTGGAGCTTGAGCATAAATATATGACTTTCCCTAAATGTCTCTTATCAAGAATCTACCAATCTATTCAGAGAATTTTCATTTCCTACTTCTGCTCTTAGGCAAAAGTCACAATCAAATACAGTGAGTGTTAAACACAAGGATTCCCCTGCCTTTTCTCTTTTTGCTTTCTAACATGATTTTCCCCACTAATTAGTTTATTTATTTAATGTTCAGTTTGAAGGTTCCCCTTCTTCCTCTCCTCACAGTTACACCCACTCCCCTTCACTCCCTCTAGTCCTATACCTTTCTCTTCAGAGAAAGGGAGACCTCCCATGGGTAACAAGCCTTGGCATATCAATTTACAATATCCTAGGCATATGCTATGCTTTCAGGCAGAAGCCTGTATAACTGTCATCTGAGAGACTTCAACCAGCATATGATGAAAACACATGCAGAGTCCCACAGCCAAACATTAGGCTGATCTTGGGGAATCTTATGGAGAAGAGGAGGAAGAATTGAAGGAACAAGAGATATCAAGGAAACCACAAGAAAACATATAGAATCAACTAACATGGGCCCATAGGGATTCACAGACACTTAACCACAACCAGAGAACGTGTATAGGATGGCCCTAGAACCCTACACATATATAACAGAAATACATGTTGGTCTTCATGTAGGTCACCTAAAAGAAGAAGCAGGGGTTGTGTCAGACTCTGCTGCCTGTCCTTGAACTCCTTTCCCCTAACTGGGCTACCTTGTCTGGGAAAAAAATTCACTTAGTCCCACTGCAACTTGACATGTCCCCTTTTTATCAAAATCACACATGTAGACAGGTTGTTTGACTGAGAGTATTTCTAGATAGTTTTTTCAGTCCCCTTCTTCCTTTTATTCAGTGTTATATAATTTTTGATTCTACTTTATCTCCACATTTTCCCATGTGGAAACATGTGTAAAACAATGTATTTCTGTGGAATTCATATATATATATATATATATATATATATATATATATATATATATATTTCTTTTACATGTGAATAATAATAATAATTCTCCTCTGTTGGGGTCTCCCACTTCCACTAATCACTTTCCCTCAAAACACCAGCCCACTGCATGTGCATAGGCATACCAGAGAGTTGCTGTGTTTCCACCGCCTACTGAGAGGACCACCTCAGATCTCCCAGAATGCAGCACCCTTGGACCACCAACGTCAACAGACTCTCATCCCCGCCTCAATCCTCGGACCCGCCTATAATCCCTCGGACCTGCCTATGATCCCTTGGACTCGCCTACGATCGGACCGCCGCCAGCAACTTCAAAAGACTAAAAGAGGGGGCTGGGATTTTTTCCTGTTCCTTAAACAGAGTCCAGTTATTAAACTTCAAGCCTTGATCAGAGTCTTGTCTAGGCTCAATTCCCTTTCGCAGCCTATTCCCTTTTAGGATATTCCCGCCCTTCAGGACAGACCTAGACTGGAGTGTTTCCGCAGGCGGGAACACTCACTCCTCTTAATAAAATTATTTCTTATCTACATCAATTTTTACAGGGGTTCTTAGTATCCTATGAGGTTATTTTAAATTTAAACTCACTTGTGTCTTACAATCTATAAACCATAACCATTGGCATAGTCTGCAAATAACCTAATGAAATACATTTTTGATCCCCATTAAAATGAGAAGAGAGCAAAGCAGTCTATAGAAAGTTAAGCCAATTATTCTACCCTGAATAGGAAGTGGATGAGTTGGATGACTCATGTAAACTTTAAAATTTTCATGAGTCCAAAATCAATTATATAACATAGTATGTGGACATTAATAGTTCTATTTTATCCCTAGGAATAGTGAAATAATGTAGAAGTAGAAAGGTATGATAAAGAAACTTAAATAAGTCATAGCACCATGTATATAAAGACTATTAGTAAAATTTTTATTGTATTATAATTACTAATTCCAAATGTTATGTTCATATTTGTGATTGTTGATTGGTACCACATTAGGAGGATATGAGCAACATAAAATGAAACACAATCTATTTTCAATAAAAAGGAAAAATAAATAAAAATCTATGTGAATGCTAATTATTGACACACAAATTCTGTTGAATAGATAAATATTTTTATGTCTTTGATTCACAGACATACTACAAAAAAATCCACACTGATTTAGGATTATTATAAACACTAATGCCTGTATATTCATTCCAAGGTTAAAACCCCTCATAATACCAACATATGTCTGCTGCAGTTCCAGGTTCCATGTGTTCATACATAATATTCATAAGGCAAATATGAGTACAGTGTTATTGATTCTTTTTTAATGACTTGTAATATAAAATGCAAGAGATAAATACTTTACTTAATCAACCATATTTAGTTGGTAAGATTACATCAATCTTCAAATGAAAATTATCAACCATTAAAGATCACTTTATAATGTATTCTTATTTCTGCTGTCTTCCTTTTTAATCTTAAAATAGCTTAAAATTGATTGTTTTAATTGGTAAAACTCTAGTCTTACTATGCTGCCTAAAATCTCATCAAATTTTAGAGACTGATATACAATATTTTTTTAAATAACATTTGACCATCACACTGGAAATCATACCATACTTTTAATTAATGACCTTCTCCAGCTGTCTTAGGAACATGCTGAATTATAACTATATAAACAAGGAATCCATTTATTTCTGATTTTCTAATATTATAATAATAAATAATTTCCAGGATATTTTTAATTCAAACTAATTTTCCTTTTTCTTACATTTGACTAAGAGAGTTTCACAGTCAGGGAAATGCTGGAATAACTAAGGTCGCATACACGTGCCATCAAGTTTTACCTGGTTCTTCAGTGGAAACAGGGTTCAAGGTACAAACAGGCAAAACAGTGCACAGGAAGACTGTCATTCTCCTGTGTTTCTGCTCCCAGGTGACAACTTACCAGTCATTCTGCAGAATCAGCGGAGATGTGAAACCATGAAGAACAGTGGCTCTGAGTCCTAAAGGAAGGGGAACCAGACTTTATGGTATGAAGGAAGACTTGACAGATATGTTTCAATCACTTTATATTGAAAGCCTAGAAAATTTTAGTCCTGTCTGTGACAGGTGCTAGTATTCACAGATCTTTCCAGTGACACCCCTATAGAGCTGACAGCTAGAGTAAAAGAAGTAGCAAAAGTGCAAAACAGATTACAGCTATAGCTATCAATAATCATTTGAGGAGATGCATAAATATGAAAAATATAATCAAGGGCCTTTCCGGTTGGCACCAGGTCCGGATCACCTTGGGCACAAACTCGGTGGAAGGTCCCACAGTACCCAGAGGACTCGCCACATGATCTCAGGATCACTTGTGAGTGGAACACATCAGTTCCAATCCAATCTCACCAGGCCTTAGCCAAGCATCAGGGAAGCAGAAAACCTGCCTGACGAGGGGCACAAGTCCCTTCTGGTCGGCGCCAGCTCCAGGTCACCTTGTGCATGAACACAAGGGAAGGTCCCACAGTCTCCAGAGGACTCTCCACACAATCTTAGGATCACTGGTGAGTAGAACACAACATCTATTGCAAACCAATGTGACAGGCCAGTGACAACAGGAGCAAGGACAAGAGAGCGCTGCCTGATCAGCAGCATGGGTTCCTTCTGATTGGTACTGGTACACCTTGGTTTTGAACAGACCAGAGGGCTCCACTGTACTCAGAAGAGACACCACTTCTAGGCACAATAGCATGCCCAGGATCTTAGGATTCCAGAATCCTAGGATAACAGGAGCTTGGTCACACCGGGATCTCAGTTGTCTCAGTCGAAGCTTATCTGCCAAGAACTCTGACAAACCCAGAATCTCAGGATCACAGGAGCCCAGAATCACAGGATCACAGAGAAAGCAGTACACTGAGTTAACCTAATCAACTGGGATTATAGGAAGAACAGGCTCCCTCAGATATATTGAGGGCAGCAAGCACTTAAGATAATCAGATGGCAGAAGGCAAGAGAACAGAAGCAACAAAAGCAAAGGTTACTTGGCATCATCAGAACCAAAATCTGCCATCATAGCAAGTCCTGGATACCCCATCACACCAGAAAAGCATGACATGGATCTAAAGTCACTTCTCATGATGATGATGATGACTTTAAGAAGGAAATACAGGAAAACACAGGTAAACAGCCCTTAAAGAAGAACACAAAAATCCCTTAAAGAGTTATAGGAAAACACTACCAAACAGATGAAAGAATTGATCAAAACCATCCAGGATCTAAAAATGGAAGTAGAAACAATAAAGAAATCATGAAGAGAGACAACTCTAGAGATAGAAATCCTAGGAAAGAAATCAGGAACCATAGATGAGAGCATTAGCAACAGAATACCAAAGATGGAAGAGAGAATCTAAGATGCAGAAGATTCCATAGAAAAAAAGGACAAAACAATCAAAGAAAATGCCAAATGCAAAAAGATTCTAACTCAAAACATCCAAGAAATCAAGGACACAATGATAAGATGAAACCTAAGGATAATAGGTATAGATGAGAATGAAGATTTTCAACTTAAAGGGCCAGTAAATATCTTCTACAAAATCATAAAAGAAAACTTCCCTAACCTAAAGAAAGAGATGCCCATGAACATACAAGAAGCCTACAGAAGTCCAAATAGACTGGAACAGAAAAGAAATTCCTCCCGACACATAATCATCAGAAAAAAAAAATGCACGAAATAAGGATAGAATATTAAAAACAGTAAGGGAAAACGGTCAAGTAACATATAAAGGCAGACCTATCAGAATTATATCAGACTTTTCAAAGAAGACTATGAAAGCCAGAAGATCCTGGACAGATGTTATACAGACCCTAAGAAAGCACAAATGTCAGCCCAAGCTACTATACCCAGCAAAACTCTAAATTACCATAGATGGAGAAACNAANGNATTCCATGACAAAACCAAATTCACACATTATCTTTCCATGAATCCAGCCCTTCAAGGATAATACAGGGAAAACTCCAATACAAGGAGGGAAACTATTCCCTAGAAAAAAGAAGAAAGTAATTCTTTAACAACCCTAAAACAAAATAGCCACAAGAACAGAATCCTAACTCTAACAACAAAAATAACAGGAAGTAACAATTACTTTTCCTTAATATCTCTTAATATCAATGGACTCAATTCCCCAATAAAAAGACATAGACTAACAGACTGGGTACATAAATAGGACCCAACATTTTGCTGCATACAAGAAACCCACCTCAGGGACAAAGACAGACACTACCTCAAAGTAAATTGCTGGAAAAAATTTTTCCAAGCAAATGGTACAAAGAAATAAGCTGGAGTAGCAATTTTAATATCTAATAAAATCAACTCACACGCCAAAATTATCAGAAAAGACATGGAAGGGCATTTCATACTCAAAGGTAAAATCTTCTGAGATGAAATCTCAATTCTGAATATCTATGTTCTAAATGCAAGGGCATCCACATTGATTAAAGAAACTAGTAAAGCTTAAAGCTCATATTACACTGCACACAGCAATACTGGGAGACTTTAACACCCCACACTTATCAACAGACAGATCCTGGAAACAGAAACTAAACAAAGACACATTAAAACTAACAGAAGTTATGAAAGAAATGGATTTAACAGATATCTACAGAACATTTTATCCTAAAAACAAAAGGATATACCTTCTTCTCAGCACCTCATGGTACCTCCTCCAAAATTAACCATATAATCAGTCACAAAACAGGCCCCAACAGATAAACCCTTAGCCAAACTAACTAGAGGGCACAGGGACAGCATCCTAATTAACAAAATCAGAAATGAAAAGGAAGACATAATGACAGAACCTGAGGAAATCCAAAACATCATCAGATCCTACTACAAAAGGCTATACTCAACAAAACTGGAAAACCAGAGTGAAATGGAAAATTTTCTAGACAGATACCAGGTACCAAAGTTAAATCCAGACCAGATTAACAATATAAACAGCCCCATATAACCTAAAGAAATAGAAGTAGTCATTAATAGTCTCCCAACCAGAAAAAGCCCAGAACCAGATGGGTTTAGTGCAGAGTTCTATTAGACCTTCAAAGAAGAACTAATGCCAATTCTCCTCAAACTATTTCACAAAGTAGAAACAGAAGGTACCCTACCCATTCCATTCTATAAACCTGCAATTACTCTGATACCTAAACACCATAAAGAGCAAACAAAGAAAGATAACTTCAGACTGATTTCCCTTTTGAATATTGATGCAAAAATACTCAATAGACTTCTTGCTAACTGAATCCAAGAACACATCAAAACGATCATCCATCATGATGAAGGAGGCTTCATTCCAGCGATGCAGGGATGGTTTAATATATGGAAATCCATCAAAGTCATCCACTATATAAACAAACTCAAAGACAAAAACCACATGATCATCTCGTTAGATGCTGATAAATCATTTGACAAAATCCAACACCCATTCATGGTAAAAGACTTGGAAATATCAGGAATTCAAGGCCCATACCTAAGCAAAATTAAAGCACTATACCAGTAGCCAACATCAAATTAAATGGAGAGAAACTTGAAGCAATCCAACTAAAATCAGGGACTAGATAAGGTTGCTCACTTTCTCCTAACCTATTGTACTTGAAGTCCTAGCCATAAAAATTAGACAACAAAAGGAGATCAAGGGGAGACAAATGGGAAAGGAAGTAGTCCAAATATCACTATTTGCAGATGATATGATAGTATCTATCAGTGACCCTAAAATTTTTACCAGAGAACTCCTTAACCCGATAAACAGCTTCAGTACAGTAGCTGGATATAAAATTAACTCAAAGGATAAATGGGCTGAGAAAGAAATTAGGGAAACAACATCCTTCACAATAGTCACAATTAATATAAAATACCTGGGTGTGACTCTAACTAGAGAAGTGAAAGATTTGTATGTTAAGGACTTCAAGTCTCTGAAGAAAGAAAGTGAAGATCTCAAGATGGAAAGATCTCCCATGGTCATGTATTGGCAAGATTAATATAGTAAAAATGGCTATCTTGCCAAAAGCAATCTACAGATTGAATGAATTCCCCATCAAAATTCCAACTCAATTCTTCAGGGTCAGAAAGGACAATTTGCAAATTCATCTGAAATAACAACAACAACAACAAAAAAAAACCCTAGGATACCAAAAACCATTCTCAACAATAAAAGTACCTCTGGTGGAATCACCATGCCTGACCTCAAGCTGTACTACAGAACAATTGTGATAAAAACTGCATGGTACTGGTATAGCGACAGACCGGTAGATCAATGGAATAGAATTGAAAACCCAGAAATTAACCCACACGCCTATGGTCAATTGATTTTTGAAAATGTAGCTAAAACTATCCAGTGGATAAAAGATAGCATTTTCAACAAATGTCTGGCTCAACATGCAGTTATCATGTAAAAGAATAGGAATTGATCCATTCTTACCTCCTTGTACAAAGCTCAAGTCTAAATGCATCAAGGAAATCCACATAAAACAACAGACACTGAAAGTTATAGAGGATAAAGTGGGAAAAACTTTAGAACATATGGGCACGGGGGAAATTAATCTGAACAGAACAGCAATGGCTTTTGCTGTAAGATTGAGAATCAACAAATGGGACCTCATAAAATTGCAAAGCTTCTATAAGACAAAAGGCACTGTCAGTAAGACAAATCGCCACCAACTTATTGGGAAAGGATCTTTACAAATCCTAAATCTGATAGGGGACTAATATGCAATATATACAAATAACTCAATAAGCTTTACTCCAGGAAATCAAATAACCCCATTAAAAATGGGATACAGAGCTAAACAAAAAACTCTCAACTGAGGAATACCAAAGGGTTGAGAAGCACCTGAAAAAATGTTCAATATCCTTAATCATCAGGGAAATTCAAATCAAAACAACCATTAGATTCCACCTCACACCAGTCAGAATGGCTAAGATCAAAACTTCAGATGACAGCTGATGCTGGTGAGGTTGTAGAGAAAGAGAAACACTCCTCCATTGCTGGTGGGATTGCAACCTGGCACAACCACTTTGGAAATCAGTTTGTAGTTCCTCAGAAAATTGGAAATAACACTACTGGATGATCCAGCAATACCTNTCTTGGGCATATACCCAGAAGATGTTCCAAGTTGTAATAAAGACACATGCTCCACTATGTTCATAGCTGCCTTATTTATGAAAGGCAGAAGCTGGAAAGAACCCAGTTTTTCCCTCAACAGAAGAATGGATACCGAGAATGTGGTACATTTACAAAATGGAGTACTACTCAGCTATTAAAAATACACAATGGAATACTACTCAGCTATTAAAATCAATGAATATATGAAATTCTTAGGCAAATGGATGTATCTTGAGTTAGGTAACCCAATCACCAAAGAACACACAAGATATACACTCACTGATAAGGGGATATTATCCCAGAAACATAGAATACTCAAGACACAATTTGCAAAACACATGAAACTCAAGAAGGAAGACCAAAGTGTGGATACTTTGTTCCTTCTTAGAACGGGGAACAAAATACCCATGGATGGAGTTACATAGACAAAGTTCAGAGAAGAGCCTGAAGGAATGGTTATTCAGAGACTGCCCCACTTGGGGATCTACCCCATAAACAATCACCAAACCCAGACATTATGCAGATGCCAACAAGAACCTGCTGACAGGAGCCTTGATATAACTGTCTCCTAGGAGTCTCTGGCAGTACCTGGCAAATACAAAGGTGGATGCTCATAATCATCCATTGGATGGAGCAGAAGGTCCCCAATGAAGGAGCCAGAGAAATACCCAGGGAGATGAAGGGGTCTAAAGCCCCATATAATGAACATCAATATGAACTAACCAGTAACTTCAGATCTCCTAGGAACTATACCTAATCAAAGAAAACACATGGTGGAACTTACATCTCTAGCTATATATGTAGCAGAGGATGGCCTATTCAGTCATCAATGGGAGGAGAGGTCCTTGATTCTCTGATGGCTCTATGTCCGGTATAGGGGAATGCCAGGACTAGGAATGGGAATGGGTGGGCTTTGGGAGCAGGGGGAAGAGAGAGCATATAGAAATTTTCAGAGGGAAAACTCAGAAAGGGGATAACATTTGAAATACAAATAAAGAAAATAATAAAAAAAGAAAAATATAATCAAGACCTTGGGTGAAACTGGGCAACCATTCCCTCAACACACGAAGCTTCCCTCCCAGGCATTCTAGCATGCCAAGAATCATAGAATCAATGGTGAGGAGGACACATCTGCCCCAACACCAAAAGTAACTGGGACCACTGAAATCTAGGCACTCAGGAACTCTGCCCAAACAGTGGCACGGGTTCTTGCCATTTGGGGCTGGTGCTCTGAGCAGACCTTGGACATGAACTCTGAAGTCAGTCTACAACACCCAGAGGAAGCTCCACTCCTAGGTGCTCTAACACTCCCACGATCATAGGATCACAGGTGCCCTGAGCAGACCTTGGATGCTAACTCCACAGCCAGTTACACAAAACCCAGAAGAAGCTCAATTCCAAGGTGCTCTAACAAACTCAGGATCCCGGGGTCTCAGTATCACAGGATCCCAGAATGACAGGATCACAGAGACAGTTGAATTCTGAGGAGTTCTGATAAAACAAGGATGACAGGAAGGACAGGCTCCAGTCAGATATATCAAGGGGAGGTAGCACTAGAGATATTCAGATAGGAGGAGGCAAGCCTAAGAACATAACAACAGAAACAAAGGTTACTTGGCATCATCAGAGCCTAATTCTCCCACCATAGCAAGTTGTGGATACACCATCACATCGGAAAAGCAGGATTCAGATCCAAAATCACTTCTCATGAGGACAGAGGACTTTAAGGAGGACGTAAATAACTCCCTTAAAGAAATATAGGAGAATACAGGTAAACAGATAGAAGTCATTAAAGAGGAAACACAAACATACCTTAAAGAATTACAGAAAAACACTAAGAAACAGGCAAAGGAAATGAACAAAACTATACAAAATCTAAAATATGAAAATGAAAACAATAAAGAAATCACAAAGGGAGACAACCCTCGAGTTAGAAAACCTAGGAAAGAGATCAGGAGTCATGAACAGAATGCAAGAGATAGACAAGAGACTCTCAGGGGCAGAAGATATCATTGAGAACATTGACATGAGACAAAGAAAATGCAAAAGGAAAAAGCTAACCCCAAACATCCAGGAAATCCAGGACACAATGAGAGGACCAAACCTAAGGATAATAGGTATAGAAGAGAGTGAAGATTCTCAAATTAAAGGGCCAGCAAATATCTTCAACAAAATTATAGAAGAAAACTTCGCTAACTGAAAGAAATAGATGCCTATGAATATATAAGAAGCCTACAGAATTCCAAATAGACTGGACCAGAAAAGAAATTCCTCCTGTCACATAATAATCAAACATCAGATGTACTAAACAGAAAAAGAATATGAAAAGCAGTAAGGAAAAAAGGTAAAGTAACATATGAAGTCAGACCTATCAGAATTACACCAGACTTCTTCCCAGAGATTATGAAAGCTAGAAGATCCTGGGCAGATGTCATACAGACTATATGAGAACACAAATGCCAGTCCAGACTACTATACTCAGCAAAACTCTCAATTACCATAGATGGAGAAAACAAGATAGCCCAAGAAAAAACCAAATTTACACAACATCTTTCCATAAATCCAGCTCTACAGAGGATAATAGATGGAAAACTCCAACACAAGAAGGAAAACTACACCCTAGAAAAGTAAGAAAGTAATCTTTCAAGAAACCCAAAAGAAAATAGCCACACAAAGATAATTCCATCTCTAACAACAAAAATCACAGAAAGTTACAATCGCTTTTCCTTAATCTCTCTTGACATCAAAGGACTCAATTCTCCCAAAAAAGAGACACAATAATAGACTGGATATGTAAACAGGACCCAGCATTTTGGGGCATACAAGAAATGCACCTCAGTGATGAAGACAGAAGCTATGACAGAATAAAAGGTTGGAAAACAATTTTTCAAGCAAATGGTCCCAAGAAACAAGCTGGAATAGCCATTCTAATATCAAATAAAATCAACTTTCAACCAAAAATTATCAAAAAAGATAAGGAAAGACACTTCATACTGGTCAAAGGAAAATCTCCCAAGATGAACTCTCAATTCTGAATATCTATGCTCAAAATGCGATGGCACCCATATCCATTAAAGAAATTTTTTTAAAGCTCAAAGCAAACATCGCACCCCATACAATAATAATGGGAGACTTCAACTCCACACCATCAGCAAATGACAGATCATGGAAATACAAACTAAACAGAAATACAGTTAAACTAACAGAAGTTATGGACCAAATGTATTTAACATATATATAACATTTATATAACATTTCACCTTTAAAAAAGAATATACCTTCTCAGTACCTCATGGTATCTTCTTCAAAACTGACCATATAATCAGTCACAAAACAGACCTCAACAGATAAAAAAAAAAAAAGATTGAAATAATCCCAATGTACCTTATCAGAACACCATGGACTAAGGCTAATCTTAAATACCACCCAAACCAACAGAAAGCATCCATAAACATGGAAGCTGAACAATGCTCTACTCAATGATAACTTGGTTAAGGAAGAAATGAAGAAAAAAATTACAGGATTTTTAGAAGTTAATGAAAATGAAGACATATAATACCAAAACTTATGGGACACAATGAAAGCAGTGGTAAGAGGAAAACTGATAGCTCTAAGTGCCTCCAAAAAGAAACTGGAGAGAGCATACACTAGCAGCTTGACAGCACACTTTAAAATTCTAGAACAAAAAGAAGCAAATACACAGAAGAGGCATAGACAGCAGGAAATAATCAAACTCAGGGCTGAAATCAACCAAATAGAAACAAAAAAATTCAACAAAGCCAGGAGCTTGTTCTTTGAGAAAATCAACAAGATATATAAACCCTTAGCCAGACTAACCAGTGGGCACAGAGACACTTTCCAAATTAATAAAATCAGAAATGAAAAGGGGGGAAAGGAGGACATAACAATTAAATATATCTTAAAAATAATTTTTCTGGTTTTTGAATATTAATAGTTGAAAATATTAAAATCACGTTCTACAAACATCATGGAAATATTATTGATAATCTTCCTTACTGTGCTTGAATTTAGCATTTACTTTTTTCTTTTCTTTTTTTTTTTTTTGCATGTCAAATCTCTTTTTAATTTTTTTCATTAGATACTTTCTTCATTTACATTTCAAATGCTATCCCCTTTCTAGTTCCCTCTCCAAAAGTCCCCTATACCCTCCCCCTGTCCTGCTCCCCAACCCACCTACTCCTGCTGCCTGGCCCTGGCAATCCACTGTACTGGGGCATATGATCTTCTCAAGACCAAGAGTCTCTCCTCCCATTGATGGCCAACTAGGCCATTCTCTGAAATGTTTAACTTCAAAGAGTTTTTGCTATTTTGAAATTTATAAAATATACTTACTGATAAAATAATATCACTCCTAGAAACACTGATAATCTTTTTAAAGTAATTATAATTAGATAATGTACACAGATATATAATGCATTTTAAATACTCTCTATGTCAGGTGGTATCATATAAGGACTTTTGAATAGATTTCTTAATGATTCATGTTTTATGCTCTTTTACTATGCTTAATTCCCAAAGATTATCTTGTATGTTTTGAAACAATTTAGTATTCAACATTAGATATAGGATCCTTAGTTGTGGATGTTATTAAATGATCATTAATGATATTTTAAGTTATGAAAGGATATGAATATAAAGTTGAACAATTTTTATGGATTATTTGATTCTCAAAATACTCAATATTAATAGTATGTTTGATACGTAAAATGCATTCAAATAATAAAAAATAAGGAAAAAGAAAGCATTTTCTCTTAGAAAAATAGTAAATCAAATATCATTCAATAATGAATATATGCCATTTGTACTGAATAAGTAAAATTCTTACAGTGGAATTCTTCAAATCTGAAGTACTGAGAAAAGCCTCATTAAGTTAAAATAATCTGTATAGTTTTGTTCTTATAGAAAGGAAGATAATGATATTAAGAAGGTGGAGGCACATTAGGCCCATGAAATGCCAGTGAAGTTACAGTTCTTAACCTGGAGTACTATGATATACATGTGACCATTTGCCGTAATTATTAAACTAAGTAATTACAGTTTTTGTATTTCCATGTTTATTATAAGTTAAAGCATTCAAAATATTTGAATTGAACAAAATATTTTTCATGTAAATAAATGCATTTTACCTTAATATCGCTGAATGTTGCAGCTTTTGCTGCCAATGAAAATTAACTACCTACAAAGTATAATCTTTTGACAAAATAAATGTACAATATGTAAGAGATAAATATTTTTCAAACTATGATAATTATATTCTATGCTAGCTACTGCAAATGCATCTCTAGTTTTCCTCCTAAACATGCCAATCTTTAGAATTCATGTTTATATACATGTATGGGTTTGAATGTACACAAGCATATTTGTGCTGTATATGCCCATTGGTACTCCTGTGTGAATATGATACCTTCATGTATGTTGAGTGGTACAATGTATATGTGCAACTATGATCATGTATTTATGCATGCATATTTATTTTTTACATACGTATTTATTCAGCCATATGTATGCATGAATGCATATGTATTTATCTATGTGTGTTTTCTTCATGTGCTTATTTACTCAGGTATATGCAGGTATTTTGTGTATCCTGAGTGCATGGGAATACACATATGTATGTGTGTGCTTGTATAATAATTTAATGTTGACAAAGCTTTTTTAATGAGACCAAAGTCTTACCTTCCCTATATGATGATTTTTAAAGGTATCTTAATCCTATTTCATTGTAATTTGGAAGCTTTTATTACAACATTGTGACTAATTTAATGATGTTTGCTTTAGCTGGCATCAGTTCTTAAGTTCTTCATTTAAGAACATCTATATTAATAAAATTCTTTCATGGATAAACAGATGATAAGCAAGATTATAGTAACTGTGTAAATATTAACTCTCATAATTTTCAAAGGAAAAGAAATGGAAAAAAGAGAATGGAAATGTTTGGAAGGTCAATAGTATTTTATATCAGTTGATGATTATCTGAAGTAGGCAATATGAGCATTACATGCTGAACTATTTTCCTTATGAAGATCAGATGTCAGGTAAGAAACTTTTAGTGACAACAATATTGTTTATTCTAGACTAAAAATATTCATTAGGTGCATAACATTAAAACGAAATTTTTTCTTTGGGGGACAATGGCACGCTTCACTCATCACATGAGGCTTTGTTCATTAAGAATTTAGTATCTTATATCAAATAATAATTGTATATATATATATATATATACATGTGTGTGTTGAGAGACAGACAGACAGACAGGCAGGCAGACAGACAGACAGAGACAGAGATTAATAGAAAGAGATAAAATAGTTTTTATAAGATATATTTTTAAGCTGGGCAGTGGTGGCACACGCCTTTAATCCCAGCACTTGGGAGGGAGAGGCAGGCTGATTTCTGAGATCGAGGCCAGTCTGATCTACAAAGTGAGTTCCAGGACAGCCAGGGTTATACAGAGAAATCATGTAAAAAAAAAAAAAAAAAAAAAAAAAAAGGAGAAAATAAAAGATATATTTTGAGTGTAGTATCCCCTCTCCCAACACCACTTAGATTCTCCCCTAAATTCATGCCTACTTTTTTATACTCTTTCTTTAGAGAATAGTGAAACAAACAAAGACCAAAATAAATCAGAATTTAAAAATCAAAAAGAAGTTTGAAAAATGGAAAGAAATTTACATGTACACACAATATGAAAACGTTGGAAATGTGAAGCTATGCTGTACTCATGAAAAGCATAATAAAACATTAGATATTAATCTTAAGCATAAATGGATTTATTCCACCACAGTTTCTGTTTGTCAGTAATCATCACTAATTCTTTCAGATGTAAACAAATATTTGAAATTCAACATGAAAAGCCTAGCATTGTGTTTGCTCTGTTCCAGCCATGGTGCCTGAAAATCAGACACAAACTATAATGGGCACAATGAGTATTCTTGCATGTTTTAAAATGCACAAATATACATATCAGGCAATATTTATTTGTTTTCCATCTAGTTCTCTGTCATTTTATCACACATACATGTGTATGCCCATACATACATGCATAATACTAAAAGTAAAAGAAGCTATAAACTCGAGAGGGGTAGAGTATGAAAGATTTGAGGGATGCTATCTGGGAGAGGTTGTAGAGAGAAAAGGGAGGGGAAAGTGATATAATTCTACATTATTTAAAACAAGAAACAAAACCAAATCAAAATCAGGATAACATTCTCTTTTCAAAATAATGTTATCCTCTTTGCAGAAAAAGAAAATTTTTTTTTCACTTAGTTTCTAGTAAAAACTGTGTTCCCTTCTTTGAATGACTATTCATTGATTTTTAGCCAAACCTGTTTGATATTCCAGTTGCCTCTGGTCAGGTCTTACTCCAGCCAGCCAGTGACTGGCCTCCTCAAGATAAGATACGACTGTCATGTCAAGTGGTAATGTGAAGCAGTTGTAAGTGACAGTCCTTCCTGATGTGTACACAGAGCCAATCAAACAGCTAGGGACAGAAGCAAACTATTGTACATCAAAAGCAATATACTGGGACTCAGAGTAGTCATACCACACAGTTTATTCCTTTGTCCCTAACAATATTGATTCTATGAGTCATAAATCCTGCTTCTTATGTGGGCTTCATTTTGGTATATGTGTTTCTCTTTCATTTTGAAGAATCATTCAGAAACAAGGATCTGAAAATAGGAAAATTCTATCACCACAAAGTGAAGATTAATTCATGCCAACTAAAAAGATGGTCATCTTTTTTACACATTAGATAAAAAGTTGCTGAAACAATTTCTAAACTCTCTTAACATTATTCTTTCCAAGGGTGAGAGAGGTTTAGGGATACTCAATTGAGAAATATAGGCATATTAAATGACAACCTTTTTTTCCCCTGTGCGCTACTATGTGTGCATGGCAAATGCAAGCTGTACTGCAGGTTAGTTTATTGGCTCCTCAACCAACACAGCAACAATAACTAAACAACTCATGCTCACACTGCCAGTTGCTAGCAATCCTTGGTCTCAGTTGAACAATAAAAATCTGTGACTGAAGTTCATGCATGTCTTGAGGAAAGCCATCCAAGATGATTCTAGCACACTGGATCCTTTGAATCTCTTGTTAAACTGCAAGATTGATAATGATATGTAAAAGAAATTATTTAGCAAATCATGACATGGTTAATACTAGAACTCAGTATGGCTTGGCCTTGCCACAATAGCAGGTGTGTGGTGATAACAAGAAACGCATCACAGCAGTCCTAGTTATAGTAAAGTAAGCCTATAGTGCATATGGCTGAAAAGCCAGACTGCAGCGTCTCCAGCAGCAGTAGTCATACAAAAGCACTTGCAATGGAATTTTCACAATATAGCTACCTCACTCCAAACTGGAAACTTACTTTCAAATTTAAACAATAGTCATATTTGCATAACTGTCACTGAAATTTTATCTATTTTGAGTGTTTTTCCTACACAGATCCACAAGTTGATTACTATCTCTTGTTACCTAAAATGGACTCTGAATGGCAAGTGGTTAATTCTTGGAAGTAATTCAGTACAGACTTATGATACGCATGTTATAATGTAAATAAACCAGCTTCTCAAAAGTATCATAAACAGAATAAACCTGTAGAAAGTTAAGGAAGTGTGAATCAACAGGCCTCAAGGACCATAGACAGTTTTTTAGCATTTCCCTGTGCTTTGTTTTCGGTTTTATTTTTGCTGGCATCCCACTAGGGCAGGGTTAGTTAAGGAATAACAGTTCTCTTTCTCCCAGGAACTAGACTGTACTCTTATTAGCTAGAGATATCAGAACCAGTTGTAGCTCTAAGATACATATGCAATCACAGATCCAAGTCCTCTATAAGGTACTATCTCCAGTACCTGGCCATTTCTAAAAGTCTAACTTTATTAAGTAAAATACTCTGTTTCTAATAGTATCTTGTAACTCAATTACAAAAAAAAAATTAAAATTAAAACTACACATATAACCACTATTGTTGAAGGTTTTGCCTAGTTTTCCTTTGTTAAATTTGGTTTTAGAAAATGTTCGCAAATTATTACAGTGCTTATTTATCTCTCTCACTGGTTACCATTTTACCTCTCCAATCATTCGCTCTTCTCATCATAAATTTTTTTCTTATGTTCAAGATCATTTGTTTTGTTTTCTAATGTATTAAGATTAACCAGGGCTGTATGTGTAAGCATAAGTTTTGGAGTTTTCTATTGGACACTGGTGGGCTCAACCATGGATACACAGCTTAAAAAAAATTCTCCCTCTCAATAGCTCATAGTTCAGAGGTAAATTGTAGGACCCCATGAGTCTCTCCAGTTTTCTTGACTTATGGATAATACCAGTCTATGTAAGCCCATATAGGTAACATTTGGGTTAATATTGGCAAGAGTTCATAGACTGGAGAACTGTGTTTGTAGCCCCCTCCCTGTCTTCTGGCCTTCAATTCTTCTTATTCCCCCTTCTACAATATTCTCTGAACCTTGCATTTGGGTAGGTACATGTATTGTTTAGGGCTGTGACCTCAGATGTGCTTATTTCTCCATCTCTGGCAGTTCTACGTCTCTGAAGCCACCAAGTATTGTTTTGTCGGTTGGCATTGTTTTATTTTTTGTTTTTGTTTGCTTGTTTATTTGGGAATGGAGAGTCTATGAACAAGGCTGAGAGTAAGTTTTGTCTATGGATATAAACACAGATACTTAAAGGGCACTTCAGGACTGTGGAGATTTTGTTTAAAATTAATTTAAAAAAAAATTCCTGAGCTTAAAACCTCCCTAATTCTGGATATCTATCAAGGTTTACAGCACCAGGAATTATCTCATTTCCTCTCCTCTGGAAAATGCAGATTGAAGTTAGTAAGTGTTACTCCTTCCACTGCTCAAGTTGGAAATGAGTCGGTTTGATATCTGACTCATAAGAGTCATAGTTGTGACTCCTGTGTGACCCAAGACTTCTTTACCATCCCCATACATCTCATTATATTCTGAGGATAGTTTAAATACAAGCCAGAATGAAGGAAGTATCTACCTCTTTTCATATCAGTTTTCCCCAAGTCTTACATCCAAGGCGTTTGACATCCTTTTTATTATGATCTTTTCCTCTAGTTTTGTTGAGTAGCCAAGAGGAAAATTTAATATTACATCATTTATGCATTAAAGCAGACACCTGATTTAAATATTAGTTTTAGGTTGCAGGATTAAAGGTCATTTGTTTATTACAAAAATACATGAAATTTCTTTCATAGAAAAAAATGTTGCTGGGAAAAAGAAATGCTTTGAAGAGTACTAAAAAGCCTGCCATGGTAGTTCATGGCAGAAAAATCACATGAAGCTGGTCATTTCTTTCCAGTGTAACAGCTTGATTCTTCTGTAGAAGGAGATTCTCAAAGAGATGAGAAGAGGCAGGAACAATAGGGATGGGTAAATGTGAAAAGTCCAGACGTGAGGTGCCGCTCCCCATTTCCTCATGAAAGAACAGAAAAAGCAAACCCATCCCAACATATGTGTCTCTTCCCTTGTAAGATACCTATTTGACTTAGGTATCAGAAAAGAGGAACCACATAAAGTATTGGAAGATTTTTTTTCATATTGAATACTTGAAAAATTCATATAAAAGTGAAATATACATTTTCAGAAATAATACTTATAAATTATTTTAGTAAGTGTACTTCACTGTTATGACATGAGACAGTTTTGAATTCTAGTTCAGAATAGCTAATTTTATATGCTGATCTTAGCTATAAGGGAGTTTCAATGTTTTCAGAAGACACGCAGAAAGGTGTACTATTTCGTTTCTCTGGAATTAAGATATCAAAGGAGAAATCCATCTCAAGTGTTAGTACTGACTAACTGTCATTCTTTACTTTGAAGTCTTCCATATCTCAGAAAAACTTTGTTGTGGTGACATGTTCATCATAATTACCTGTGAAAACTATTTTTGCAGTTAAATATTACAAAATATCTTGTAAAATTTGATACAGGACAAAAATATTCCATAATTAATGTGTATATTGCATGCAAATGTTAATGAAAGTTTGAATATTATCAAATTATGTTTGTTTCATATAATAGACCAGGAAATATTTAATAGAGTAAACAAGTAACAAGTTTTGTGTTTGTAGCTGTTTATATCTTCATTGATAACTTTGAAAACTAAAAGGAATAATGCTCTAGGAGAAGTATGCCTTATTGAAGTACCACTATTTTAAATCAAAATTCTCAGAGCTGTGCTATAGAGTACTTATGGTAGAAAAAACTTCTGAACATGTCTCCAGACCCATGGGATAAATGGTTAATTCTAAGCTTGACACTTTGGTGAGACTTTTGTCTTAGGTTATTGCAGAGCCGCCCTGGAACAAGTTATTTGGATGTTGTCCTTTGCTTGTCTCTTTTTACATCTTTGTTCCCAGATGAGCTACTTGCTCTGCCATATGAACTTACCATGGTCTGCTGCTTTTTCATGGACTCCCAAACCACCAAACCTCTGAATCTCTGACTCCAAGTAATCCATTCTGCCTGGTGGAATGCACACTGGCACAAGATGCCTTTGTACACTGTAAAGCTTTAGACAATTATTGAGTATCACAACTTTATTCAATCACATAACTTACTGGGTTTTCATGAGTTCTATTTAGGGAGTATATCTTTTTAATGTACTTTCATCTTCTATAATTAAAGGCTGTATCCTTATGTTGGTGCTCTGGAATATGGTGGAACTTTGAAAATGTTGGTCCTAGTGGGAAGGTGTCAGGCCTTCAGGCTTGGTACCTACATCATTGATATTGAGAGAGGGTAAAGCCCTTGAGATCTAGGATCTTTCAATAAGAGAAACTTAACTTACTGGAAGTTAAACCTTGGAAGACCCATTGGCTCTCCGGCTCTCTCCACACTCTCTTTGTCCTCCTGTTTGCTGTTTGTTTCTCGAGTGATGGTCTAACTCTTACCTGGCCAAAGTAATGCCATCCATTGATTATATTCTGAAACATCCAAAGTTTTAATCTGGAATAAATGTTTTCTCTTTATAATTTAATTTCCTCTGGTATAAGTCTATAGTTACTGAGTGATTAGCACACACTCTGATGACTTCAGTAAGAAATGAACCAGATAGTCTCAGTCATTTAAACACTTTGTTGCTCAGTGGTATTGCTGTTTGTGAAGGATCGCTTGGTGTAGGTTTACCAGAGGAAGTGCAAAGTTGGGAGATGTATTGGAGATTTAAAGCTTCACACCAATTCTTTCACTTCCCCTTCTATGCTTGTGACTCAAGATGTAAACTCTCAGCTTCATGCACTGAGCAATATACCCTGCCATTTGGCCACCATGACTCCACACCAAAACAAATGTTTATCCCCTTTGAACAATAAACCCCCCAAAATCCTTTCTTCTGTAAATGCTTTGGTGAAATTGTTTTGTTTTGTTTTCTTTTTAAACTCAGCTAACTAAAGTAACTAAATTTGTAATGTGAACATTTTATTTGAAAATAGGGTCTCATGTACACTAAGCTAGAATTGAACTAACAATAGCTAAGAATTTCTGTTCCTTCTGTTCCCAGCCCTGAAGTATCTCAGATACTAGGCATGCAGTACCATCAATAGTGCTATTGATTAAAAAACATTCATGCCAGACAAGTACTCTACAAACTCAGCTTCATCCGCAGCCTTGTAAATAGTGTTATTTTTCCTACGTAACATCTTTTTAAAAATTCTTCTGGAGTTTCATATCGTGCACTCTGATGACAATCCTTGCCAATCCACCCATGTCAGTCACCTTGTGTGACCTCCCCTCACAGAAGAAGTAAAAAGAGAAAGAAAAAAAAAAAGAAAAAAGTTCAACTTGTGTTATCTATGTATTCACCAAAGCATGGTCAAACACTCAGTGTCTTGCCATTTAGATAGAACTGAGTTCTCCCTTTCCTGTACCTCCACCAGAAACCACCACTCTTCAGCATCTCTCTCAATTTTTAAGAATTCTTTCAACTGCTGCTTTATTTGAAAGGCAGGGCTGTTCAAATGAGGGTAGGAGTTGTCACAGAAACCTTCTATGCCTCTCCTCAACTGTAAGTACGATGTCATCAATACCACAGTATAAGTAGCATCCTTGATCTTTACAGTCAGGAAATGAACTAATCATGGATACCCACAGAGTCTCTGCCAAAAGCACAGACTACGAACAGACATGGACCCCTGCTTCAGGAGGATCATAGATCCAGGAATGGCTTTCTGCTGTAGCACTACCTATGAACATTGGCATGGCTTCAGGCTGCAGCACAAACTATGGACATCTGCATGGCTTTCAGTGATAAGCTGCGACACAGACATCAATAGTCAGATCATGAACCCAGACAAGGCTCTCAGTGGCCACACTGAACAGACATCACCATAACCTCAAGTAATAGTACAGAGCACTCAAATCAGTATGGCCTCCATGAAATTGGGTCCAGTGGCATTACAGACCATAGACCTTAACATGTCATCTGGTGGTAATTCAGACCGTTGATAGTAATACAGACCTTAGCTGCAGTAAGGCTGTAGATCCAGACATGGCCCTCAAAGCAGACTGTGGGAAAAAAAAAAAAAAAAAAAAAAAAACAGGCCCAAGATAAAGTAGGATCTCAGAACCAGACATGGCCCTTCTTAGCAGCATGAGCCTGGACATTCTTCACTCATACAATATATTCTGATCATACTTTCCCTCCCCTCCACTTCTCCTGGCTACCCCCACCCCCGGAACCCCTAAAATACACAATGTCCTATCTTCCCTATATTCATGACCCCTACATTTCTCTTCAGAAAAGAGCAAAAATCAACAACCAAACAAGACAAAACAAGATAGAATAAGACAAGGCAAAAGCCCTCATCTCAAGGCAGTACAAGACAACCCAACAGGAGAAAATGAGTTTTAAGAACAGGCAAAAGAGTCACATACCTACTCCAACTGTTAGGAGTACCAGAAAAACACCAAGCTAGTAGATAAAACATGTAAGGTGAGAACAAGAATGCCATGCAGACCCTTTGCAGGCCCTATGTTTGTTCCTCAGTCTCTGTGAGCCTATATGTGCCCCACCTAATTGATTCAGTGGACTATGTTTTCCATATGTTCTCCATCCTCTCTGACTCTGACAATCTTTATTCCCCTCTTCTGTGGGGTATGTATTGAGGATAAAAAAATCTGAACTGAGCATCTTTTGTAGCCAGGCAAGGCTTCCAGTGGTAGGACTGGCTGTGCTTGGTCAAGCTATTGGCAGAGGGTGTTCTTTGGAGATACCTAAACAACCCAAGCCAGTCCTAATGCAGAGGGTCATTCTCCTGAAAGCTGATAGCTGGACCTCATTGCAGAGGACAATCTGCACAATTCTTTGACCACAAAGAGGTCAAGCTGGTGCCTACACAGAACCCCTATGTTCTAGTCTCTTTGGTACAGGAAAGCACTTTACAGGCTAGGGAAAGGTAAACCTAGATACCAGCACAACCACAAAGTCCTCAACCTACAATCTGTTCAGCTGTAAGAAGGGCTGGGGCAACAGTGACACAAAATAAAACATGCGGGAGTGGCCAGCCAAGGTCTGGTACAAGAGGGAGCCCATGCCTTACACTACCTGGATGGTCAGGAACAAAACACTCTGTCTGATCTAGCAACTTTTATATTAGAATTGTAGTTTTATTAAAATATTAAAATCATTAGTTAAAATTTCCAGATATTGATAAGCATTATGCCATATGATATAAAATGGTTATTGAATTATTTATGAAAATAAAGTTATATTTACTAAGTCATATATTCAATAAGTTTGGAATTGCTAGCCTGAATATCTCTGAAGTTCTGGAATACTTATTTTTTCCGTCTGTCAAGGGACTCCAACTATGAAGTAGCAAATTTTTTATGTTTATTATTTATTAACTATCATTGATTTTAAAAGGCAGAATTCTGAGTAGAGATGAGTACAAATCAAGTGTCACTTTTCTACTCTGATGTAATCAAGCAGATAACAGACCATAATACCATAATTTCCTAAATTCCTGTCTTTAATGAGCCCCTTTGAAAATCTAGGCAGCAGGGCATCTTGGGTAAAGCTGAAAGCTACTGACAACCCCATTAAACTGGTCGATTGCTCTTGCATTTTGTTTGCAGAATTCAATTTCAATAAAATTGATTCTTTTTTAACAAAGGACTTTCTAGACTTTGATGTAATGTGTTTACAGTAAACCTCCAAATTTTCAATTATTGGGAAGGTGAAGGAACAGACTTCTCTAAATTTTAATAAAAAACCTAAGCTCTCAGCAAACATCAGGTAAGGCAGATAGGAAACATAAATATATCTGAGTGCTGTGCTGGTTTTTGAAAAAAAATTATCAAAGCAAATCAATATTTTTGCACTTAAGTTACTGAATAAAGACAATATTTTCTATGTAGCCTTTAGAAGAAAGGTGAAAGGTCAGATAAAAAACCTTACATGGCTATTTGTGATTCACAAACAATGCTTTCTTGTTCATGTTAAGTACATTTCTCATAATTCTGATTTATAGGTGCACTTAAAATGAGCAGTTGGACAGGGTGTTCTCCAGGGTGAGCACTGGTCATGAAGGTACATGTAAATAGAGAGGCTCAAACTGAGATTCATAGTGTCAGAAAATGCAGCTATTTCCATTTGAGCATTTCTGGACCTAGATTCCAATTTAAGAACCACAGTGCTGAAGTGGCTATTTTTCTTCTCCATTCTATTTCTTCTGTACTTTGAACAGTGTTTTTAAGATGAATAGCTTTTAATATATCCATTTTTGTGTGAGCAATGAATAGAACAAACTGATGAGTTATTTAGTTGGAATTGCCCTTGCTACTGCTAAACTCTTAATAGAAAAATTAAGAACTTAACTTCCTTCCAGTATGGAAAAGAACACACAACTTTTGGTTAAAGGTAATCTGCTATTTTTATTTTTTAAAAAAAAGAATATTTTTTAATTTAATAATGTCTTTTCAAGGAAATGGCAATTTTAATACTAAAATAAATATATATGGCAAAAATAGAAAATACTCTTATGTATAAACTTCAAAAAGTATTAATTATCTTGAAATTTTTATATGTAGAAATTTATTTCAAAAAATGTAGCTTGAGTGACTAGAGCAAGTATTGCCCATCCTGAGTGAGTAAGCTAAGACATCTCTCCCACTCTCTCCTCTGACAAGTTCAGGACACCTAGTGATCTATTAAGGTTCCTGAGCCATTTAATGTTGAGCTTTGTTCAACGTGAGAAATAAGGCTTCAAATCCATTCTTCTTATAGCTATACAGTTAATGAACATTCTGCTGATGATGCTGCCTTAGTGTATAATGTTGACTTCCTGTTACAAATCTGGTGACTCTAGGAATGCCATCTTGTATGTGTGTCCTTAATTCTATTTCATAAACCAAGCTGCCTCTTTTTAAAATCCTGTAATATGCTGTTATAGATACTACAGCATAGTAATATAATGAGGAATACTGGCTAGAAATGCCTTCTGGATTTCTGGGGGAGGGAAGACAAGATTCTCTTAACTACCAGTGGTCTTTTGAGCTTCTGCTCAGAACTCTGACAGCACAGGCGTTAAACCACATAATAAATAACTGATCTCTCATAAAACTAAAAAGAAGTTTTATGTAGCAAAAAGCATTATCATTTCATTCAAAATACAAACATTAGGGGGAAAATTAGCAGTTAGATAAGTGGCTGATAGTCAATTTCTAGTAATTTAAAACACACAAACATCCGGGCATGGTGGTGCATGCATTTAATCCCAGCACTTGGGAGGCAAAGGCAGGCGAATTTCTGAGTTCAAGGCCAGCCTGGTCTACAAAGTGAGTTCCAGGACAGCCAGGGCTATACAGAGAAACCCTGTCTTGAAAAACAAAATGAACAAACAAACAAAACACACGAACAAAACAAAACTCTACAAAATCCAAACAGTAAGAAAAAATTAAATTTGGGTGTGGAAATAAAGTGTTCTCAAATGGTGAAGGACAGATAATTAAAAAACATTTTGAAATTGTTTCTGTAGGCTCTCCGCTCCTCCCTGTTCCAGAGACATCCACGTCTTCTTGCGCAGTGCCAGCCTCATCCTGTAGACAAAATGGTGAAGGTTGATGTGAAGGGATTTGGCCATATTGGGCCCCTGGCTACCAGGGCTGCCTTCTGCTCTGCACTTGGCAAAGTGGAAATTGTTGCTATTAACAATGTCTTCATTGACCTCAACTCCATGGTCTACATGTTCCAGTATGACTCCACCCATGGTAAATTCAATGGCACAGTCAAGGTTGAGAATGGGAAGCTTATAATCAATGGGAAGCCCATCATCATCTTCCAGGAGCAAAATTCCACTAACATCAAATGGGGTGATGCTGGTGCTGAGTATGTTGAGGAGTCTACTGGCATCTATATCACCACAGAGAAGACCAGGGCCCACTTGAAGGGTGGGGCCAAAAGGGTCATCATCTCCTCCCCTTCTGCCAATGTCTCCATGCTTGTGATGGGTGTGAACCACGAGAAATATGATATCTCACTCAGAATTGTTAGCAATGCATCCTGTACCACCAACTGCTTAGCCCCCCCTGGCCAGGGTCATTCATGACAACTTTGGCATCGCGGGAGGGCTCATGACCATGGTCTATGCCTTTACTGCCACTCTGAAGACTGTGAATGGCCCCTTTGGAAAGCTGTAAGGTTATGGCCTTGGCGCTGCCCACAACATCATCCCTGCATCCACTGGTGATGCCATGGCTATGGGCAAAGTCATCCCAGAGCTGAAAGGGAAGCTCAGTGTGCCTTCCGTGTTCCTACCCACAGTGTATCTGTTGTGGATCTGACATGCCGACTGAAGAAACCTGCCAAGTCTGATGACATCAAGAAGGTGCTGTAGCAGGTGTCTGAGAGTACATTGAAGGACATCCTGAGTTAAACTGAGGACCACGTTGTCTCCTGAGACTTCAACAGCAACTCCTATTCTTCTACCTTTGGGATGCCGGGGCTGGCATTGCTCTCAAAGACAACTTTGTAAAGCTCATATCCTGGTATGACCATGAATATGGCTACACAATAGGGTTGTGGACTTCATGGCCTACGTAACCTCCAAGGAGTAAGAAACCTTGGACTTCAGGAAAGACACTGAGATCAAGAGAGAAGCCCTTGGTTGCTGAGGAGTCCCTGTCCTAACTTGGCCCACAAAACTGAGCATCTCCCTCACAATTTCCATCCCAGACCCCCATAATAACAGGAGGGGCTTAGGGATCCCTCCCTACTCTCTTGAATACTATCAATAAAGTTCACTGCACCCGCCCCAAAAGAAATTGTTAATGTCTTCATCCATCACAACTACACTTTATCCCAATCAGGATGGATAAAACCAATAATAACCTATGCAATGCTAATGATTCCTGACTATGCCTTTTGTCCCAGTGTTTCAACTCATCTATGTCTTGAAACTCTCCAAGGTCCTGAAAGCCTTGGTGTATTTCAACAGTATTTATTCAGTTACATATATAAAGAATGTCTTTTGATCATACTCTTCCCGCATTACTATCACTTATCCCCCTTCCAGACCCATTGAATCCCTTCTACTTCCCAACATTGCCACTCCAATTGAACATCTTTGGGCTTGTGTGTGGGTTGTGTGGACATGAATGAGAAGTTATTTATTAGAGGATATTTTTCATGTGTCAACCCAGAAGAAAGTTTTTTTTTTCCTCTCCAGAAAACATTAACTACTGATATCTCCTCAGAGAAGGGTAAATCTCACCTCAGTCCTCCATGAAAAACATCATGCTGATGGATCACTTTTTATCTAGGTATTATACAAGATTCCACAGATGCTATGAATTCATGAGTAATGGCCAAAGACATTGTCTCACAGAACACTTGCACCACTCCAGATCTAACATTCTTTCGGCCTTCACTTCTGGCATAGTCTCTGAGCCTTGTGGTGAGTGAGGTCACTGCCTCATTTAGTAATGCTTATTCTCAGTTCTTCCACAAGTCAAAGTCTCGGCATACATGCTGCACAAGCAAAAACAAACTTCTCTAACCAAGACAGACAGAAGCCTTAATCTATGGACACAAACATAAATATCTGAAAGCAATTTGAAAGCATGTCTAGCTTTCAAAATTAACAACACTATGTATGTTGGTTTCCTAGGTCAATTTGCCACAACAGTATAAACTGAGTAACACACAAGATGCAGTTCCTCAAGATCCTTCAAGATCACCATTTCATGAAAGCTTAGTTCATCAGAGGGCTGAACTTTCTCCTTATTTGTAGATAACTTCACATGATTTCCTGTTTTGATTTCTTAGTTCTATTGTCCAATTACACTGGATTAGGGCCACCTATGTGAGCCAGTTTAACCACAATGATCCCCTTAAATTATCAGAATCTTCTTTCTCCAATTAGTCACATTCTGAGGCACATGGGATTGGGTTTCAGAATGTATTTCCTGCAGCAATATATCTCAGAACTGGACAATTAGAGAATGACAGACAAGTTCAAAACATGAGAGAATATATTTACACCATATCACTCAAAATGCAGGCAAATGAGACATATTTGGCCCAAGTAGTGTCTCTGAGAATGTAAATTTTGTCATCTTACTTTTTCTATTTTATTTAAATTCTTCATTGTAGTATAAAAATATTATTATACTAAACCTGAATGATCCTGAGAGTTAGTCTACTTGGGTCTGAGTTTTGGTACCTCTGAAAGGTGCCTTTTCTATTTACCTCAGATAAAAAGGTGAAAATTTTAGTAATACACTCAAGAACCAAATTTTTGGGGACTTTTCCTATGTGAATGCACACTATGATTCACCATTATTATTATTCATCATATAATATATACTACATTGGTCATTAAAGAGGGATGTTAAAGCTAGGGGTGTCTACACACACCTGTAATCGTGATAGTGAGGAGGGCAAGACTGTGACTTTAAGTTTGGACTGAAACACATAGTGAGAACTTGCAAGAAAGAGGGGGTAAAAAAGAATTAGAGAGAGAGGGAAGTGAATTGGGAGACAGAGACTAGTAATCATGAACTGGAGACAACCGTGATATCCCTCAACAGAGAAATGGATACAGAAATTTTGGTACATTTACACAACGGAATACTACTCAGATGTTAAAAACAATGACAGCATGAAATTCATAGGCAAATGGTTGGATTTAGAAAATGTCATCCTGAGTGAGGTAAACTCCGTCACAAAAGAACACATACGGTATGTACATACTGATAAGTGTATATTAGGCAAAGAGCACAGAATATCCACTCACGATACAACTCATGGACCACATGAAGCTCAAGAGGAAGGAAGACCAAAATGTGGATGCTTCAGTCCCACTTAGAAAGGTGAACAAAATAATAAAGAGAAATAGGGTGTGGGAGGGACTTGGGAGGAAGAGAAGGGAGAGGGAAAAAAGAGGAAGAATCAGGTATGCGAGGAAATGGAGGAGATGTACAGAAGGTTAGGAAGTTGAACAGAGGTGTGTAGCAATGGAAGATGGGGAACTGGGTGTAGCAACCAGAAATTCCCAGATGCCAGAAAGCAAGAGCTTCTTAGGACCCCATGGGGATGATATTATCTGAAATACCCCACAAAGGGGAGGGAGAACCTCTGGAGACCATATCCAGAGGTTAGGCATGAGGGAAGGCGACACCCACCCATATCCAAAAATTTAAACAAGAATTGCTTCTTTCTAAAGGAAATACAGGGACAAAGAGTGGACCAGAGACTGAAGGAAAGGCCATCCACAGAACGCCCCACCGGGGCATCCATCATGCATACAGATACCATACCCAGACAGGACAGGATTGCTAATGCCAAGAAGTGCTTGCTGACAGGAGCCTGATAAAGCTGTTTTCTAAGAGACTGCCATATCACAACCAATGCAGATGCAGATGCTTGCAGCCTACCATAGGACTGAGCACAGGGACCCCAATAGAGAAGTTAGGGGATGGACTGAAGGAGATGAAGGAACATTATCTGGCATCAATAGGAGGGGAGACCGTTGGTCCTGTGAAGGCTTGATGCCCCAGTATAGAGGAATGCTAGGATGGTGAGGTGAGAGTGGGTAGGTGGGTGCTGCAGGGTAAGGGGGCATGGGTTGGAGGGTTTGCAGAGAGGGAAACAAACTGGGAAAATGGATAACATTTGAAATGTAAATAAATTTTAAAAAAGAATTTAGCTTTATGTACTCTGAAAAGAAATGGGGGTTGATGGTGAGACCTTTGTTACTACTTCATTGTTTTGGAATAAATGCATAGTTTATAGGTATGCATTTGTGTTGAGTGAATTAAAGGAAGGTTTCTGTTGAGTAGATACACAAAAGTACATAAAAAAAGATATTGTTGCTTCAGTTTGGAGATCATTAAACATATTACATTAATAAAATCAGAAAATATGTTTAAGGAAGCCAATGCCAATGGCCTTAAACAGATCAGAGCATATTATGCTATTCCTGATAATTTATTTTCTTTGAAAATAAAACATGTCTGTATTAACTCTCTCAACAGTGGCTAAAACAGAACTTTCTAATGTTCTTTGTATGAAACTAGATTTCTAGTGCCCTGTGAAATGCAAATGGCATGCCTCATCTATTCATCTACCCGGAAGGAATAGAAACTACTGAGTCCCAGTATGTAACTATCACACAAATTCAGGCTGTACATGCAATTTTCTATTTTTTTTTCTAAAAAAAAAAAAAAAGTAAAATAAAATAAATGGTATGTGTAAGGAAATCCCAAATTTGGCACAATTCTCAAAACCGTAACACACTGACTTTAACTATACTAACCATGTAATTAATATATATATATATATATATATATATATATATATATATATATATATATATTAACAAACACTTAAGTAAAGTCTAGTTTTCTTTGTAAACTTTGTAAACATGTTTCGTGTCTTAAGTACTTTTATTATATATTTTTCTTTTCATTTTCTTATCCTATAAATACAAGATGAGTTTTATTTTATGTAATGAATGATCTTAGTGAAGTCAAAATCATCTTGATTTATCAGTGAGACCAAAAATAAATAAATAGATAGATAGATAGATAGATAGATAGATGTGAAAATGTATCATGAGTCATATAAAAAGTTCATATTTTTAAAGATATGTAAAGACAATTAATATTAGTCAATTTTCTTGTCAGAATTTATCTAAATAATTAGATTTTAAAAATTATCTCTTTTTCAGAAAATATAGCACACTGTTATTTATAGTATACTATATAGTTTGACCATTTAAAATACACAAGCTCCTGATAGGATGAATCATTAAAGTACAAGTGAAATTTCTGTAATGGATTATATTAATATCACAGTGAGACAATGGTGGGGGTCCATAAAGTTGAGACCGCTATGTGTATTGTGGCAATTGGATGTTTTTCCTGGTAAAAACTTCTAGAATAAATATTGCCTTTCATATTATTTTCTAAATATTTTGTGGAGATTGTATTCCAAAGATAGTCTAGAAGGTATTATGTTTGCCAACTTGGAACCATAGCATCTCCTCTAGGAAGAAAATCAGATTCCAACACTCTGACTTCCTGTTTTCTGTTGTCAACTGTCTAATAAATTCTCTGACCTATGTTGCAGTCTTTCATCAGTCTGAACAAATGGAAAATGGCATGTTATAAAGATGATTAATATAGGAAGCACTCTGCTTTTCTCTTAACTCATCTGTCACAATATATATAGAGGAAGCTCACTACTCACCTTTTAATGTCCTTTTGAATTTTTGAATCAAAATTTCAATTTTTAAAGTCTTTTAATAATGAAATTTGCAAATAAAATTTTAAAACATAAAAGGACAGTTCTATTCATAATTAAAATATATACTGGATCAACTATTATCTTGCAATAAATAAGTGAGTGATAAAGACAAAAAAGCTATAGGAAGAGCTAGCTTGATTTTTAGCAGGGGTTCAGATTCATTGGCATTTTGAGTTAGCTCCATGGCGTAGTAACTTGATAGGTTTTCCTTGGGGAAATTGGTTTTGTATCAATTCATTTCTGACTGTTTTCTCTCCACAGGGTGATTTAGAAACACCCTGATGTCCATGTAAAATGTCTCTTCCCTAACTGCAGGAGTTATTTGTCTATCACTTTACCATTCAAAGAAGAAAATGTAAAGCTATTATCTCCAGCTTATCTTAAAACATATAGTAATTTAACCAGTACTTAACAGAAACCAACTGGGGGGGGGGGGAGAACATCATTTGTTGTATTATTTGCTTTTCCTCCCAACTCTATGTTGAGGATATCTACAATGTAACAGTTTAACTCTACCCAGTTCACTATAGTAGATGATTTCTGAACTCTGTGTGCTAATAAATAATGTACTTACATAATCCAACACATTGTGCTATGTATTTTTAATTCTACAGAAAGCAAATATTTTCACTTAATACAAAGGAGAATAGATGCTTTGATTTTTATTTTTACCCTTAGAGATCATTTAGCTTAAGTTTCTTCCTTGAGTGTAGCTAATTGTCCATTTTATAATTCCAATGATGGAGATCTGGTTATTTTTTACAGATATAAGTCCAGTTATAATAACAAAATTTAAAGTGCATACATGTGGTAAATATTTATACAATGGATTAACATTTCATTTATCTAAATTTTAATACTGTAATTTGATATATCTTTTCCAATTTTATATGTACAAAGAAAATGTTAAGAAATGTGCCTACTTGCACAGACAGACAAATCAGTGTGCCACACAAACACTAGTGGAGTAGTTGCAGAGACTGTCACAGCTTGAAGCACTGAGCCAGACTGAAGCATTAGTTATTGAGAATTCATCTTTGTTGTGATTTTGAGAAGGTACTTATCCATCTGGGCTTATCAAGTTGGCTTCATTTCATTTTCATACTGTAGTGATTCACTGTTCGTGCACTACTTTGCTCTGAGTCCCCAGTGACCAAGTTAATATTTCATATCTTAACTAAGAATGTTTTTCACACTTTTTCTTACACAGTTTCTATGCTGTGGCCTTGAACCTATGTCATATTGTAGAGATGTTTGTCCTAAGTCTGCTCTGCCACAGGGCATGGCTTCTTGGGGAGGCAGAACTTGGGAAGTTTGACTGTGCTTGTCCCAGACAGCACCTCATGGGTGCAGTGCTGGCCTGTAGGGCATCCCTGAGGCACTGCTGGGAGCAGGAAAGCACAGTTCAAGGCTCCAGACCCCTGGAGCTGATTAGGGGGTCTGCCAGTCTGATTCAAGGCTGGGGCCGCCTGGCTCCCAGGCTCTCTGACATCTTGATACCACTGGGAGCTGCAAAGGAGTTGAGAAAAAGTGGGGGCCTTGGGCTGGATTTAGCTCTGGGCTGTAGGCAGGTTAGGGGAGCTGTGATTGGTCCCACTGGGAGAGTCCTTGGCTTGATGGGCAGCAGGCTTGGTGGCTAGGAGTACAGAGAAGCACACTATGGGACCTATAGGCAAAGGCCTTTTCCATGCCTCCACATAGCAGACCTCGATGAAACCATTTATTGCCATGATGGGAAGTGGATGTGTAAAACCATATCCTACTTCTCAGGGTTGGCATGAGATTAAATACCTTTTTCAGGGAGGAGGGTCTGGGAAGGAAAGTTTATTGGCTATGCCCTCCAGGCCTCTAGGTACCTCATTAGCATGGAGATCTTAGTCTTGAGCCTAAGTGAGCATAGGTGTCATGTCTCTTCCTATTGTCTTGGTCTAAGATGTTAGTAATGCCTCATCTACATGTGGATGGACTTGGGGTATTGCCCTTATGTGACCATTGGTCACAAATCGATGGATGGCAAAGACTATGTGACAGGGGCCTGGTGCCTGGGATCTGGCAGAGTTCCTACCATCCTTTCAGGGTCTCTGTGGCTTCAAAGTCTTCAGCTCAACCTCTCACTGCACTATACTATATTTCATTATTTCCTTAAAATATCACACAATAATCCATTTTATGATTTGACAAAATATGTACATTATAATACAAAAACATAAATTTTTATTATGTCTCTAGAGTTTGGATTGCTTTATAGAATGTACAAATTTTGAAATTCCAATTGGTCAGGGAAGATTTGGAAGAGGTAGAAAAGGAGAAAAAACTGGTCAAAATATGTTGAAATTTTTCTAATAAAAAAAAATATTATAACTGGACTCAAACATATCTTAAAAATTGGAGTGAATGTCAAGTCCTTTGTCATAAGCTTGAAAAATCACAATAAGTGGTCTTTTAGAAAATAGACTATTAAATTGTTTTCTGTCATTTATAATATGGGCTTATTGCTAAAAATATTAAAATGTTTGAATAATTTAAATTTTAATGTGTATAATGTACAGTTTTCATACATAACATACATTTTAAATTTTTCCTGATCTTTTCTTAGGAAAGCATTCTACATTAACATATTTTAGTAAAACAAAGAGAAATTAGCCAAAAATTTTAGTTAACGTATCTTAAAGTTTAGTTGAAGAATATTGATCCTGGGGAGCTCTGATCATTTTTAAATTTTCATGGAGTATGAAATTCTGAATATTAATATTATTGCTTTTTAGTGTTGAAAGGGGAACGTGAAGACAAGATGCCTGACTCTTGAGTAAACTGGTTGTTTTGTTTTGTTTTCAAGATTGATGCTGTCTCTAGGAGTGCAAAGCAATGCTCAAATATTTCTGTAGTTTAATTTCTCAAAATAAGTGAAATATATTGAATATAAAATATTAATACAATGATTCATTCCTCATTCTGTCAATTCCTTTATGTAAATTTTACTATTGCTTCAATGGTCATCTTTTTAAAAGTTTTTATTGGTTATTTTGTTTATTTTCATTTCAAATGTTATCCCCCTTCCCTGTTTCCTCTCTGAAAAATGCCCCATCCCACCCTCTCCTGTGCCTTCAATTAAGGTACTCGCCTATCTAGCTGATCACTCCTGCCTCAGCATCCTAGCATTCCCCTACACTGGGGCATCAAGCTTTCACAGGACCAAGGGCCTCTCCACCCTGTGATGCCAGACAGGTCATCTTCGGCTACATATACAGCTAGAGGTATAGGTCACTCCATGTGTATTCTTTGGTTGGTGGTTTAGTCTGTGGGAGCTCTTGGGAGGTCTAGTTGGTTGATATTGTTGTTCTTCCTAAGGAGTTGCCAAACCCTTCAGCTCCTTAAATCCCTACCCTAATTCCTCCATTCAGATCCCCCTGCTCATTCGGGTGGTTGGCTATAAGCATCCCCATCTCTATAGGTAAGGCTCTGGCAGAGCCTCTCAGGATCCATCCATAATAGGCTCCTGTCAGCAAGCACTTCTTGGCATCAGCAATAGCATCTGGGTTTGGTGGCTGCATGTGGGATGGATCCCTAGGTGGGGAAGTCTCTGGATGGCCTTTCCTTTAGTCTCTGCTCCACTCTTTGTCCCTGTATTTCTTTTAAACAGGAGCAATTATTATTTGGGTTAATATATTTGAGATGAGTGAGTCACCCCTTTCCTCAACCAGGGACCTTGTCTAACCTCTGGATATGGTCTCTACAGATTCTTTCTTTCCACTGTTAGGCATTTAGCTAACATCATCCCCTTTGGGTCCTGGATGCCTCTTGCTTTTCTGGTGTCTGGGACTTTCTGTTGGTTATACCCAGTTCTCCATCCCCCATTGCTACACAACTCTGTTCAATTTCTTGACCCTCTGTATATCTCTCCTGTCTCCTCCCATACCAGATCCTGCCCCCTTCTTTCCTCTTTCCTCTTCCCTCTTCCTTTCCTCCCAAGTCCTGCCAACTCTCTGTTTCCTGTGATTATTCTGTTCCTCCTTCTAAATAGGACTGAGGCATCCACACTTTGGTCTTCCTTCTTCTTGAACTTTATATTGGCTATAAGTTGTATCATGGGTATGGTGAGCTTTTTTGCTAATATCCACTTATCAGTGAGTACATACCATGTGTGTGGACATAGTACTACCTGAGGACCCAGTTATACAACTCTTTCACATAGACCCAAAAGATGTTCCACCATATAACAAGGGCAAATGCTCCACATGTTTGTAGCAACCTTATTAGTAATAGCCAGAAGCTAGAAAGAACCCAGATGTCCATCAACAGAGGAATGGATAAAGAAAATGTGGTATATTTAAATAATGGAGTACTACTCAGCCATTAAAAAGAATGATTTCATGAAATTTGAAGGTAAATTGGTAGAACTAGAAAATATTGTGAGTATGGTAACACAGAAAATGGTGATCTTTTACTTCTCAAAAAATCATGAAAGTTTGGGCAAAAAAAAATATATCTTATGAAGTTTGCTTTTCTCTGTGTAAACTAGAGATTGAAACAAAATTAAACAATCTAGATTGTGTGTTGAATATTAGCCTATCAATTAATGGTAACATGCTCTAATAATTAAAACTCATTTTTAGTGAAATAAATGGTGTTATTATAGTTAACATGTCATGAATATTTGTTTCACAAATTATTCTGGAGGAAAATTTCACATACTAACAAGAGTTGAGACGTCCCCATTTTGTCTGTCCTCTTCATGCTAATCTTTCTTTCTTTTTTTTTTTTAAAGATTTATTTATTTATTATATGTAAGTACACTGTAGCTGTCTTCAGACACCCCAGAAGAGGAGTCAGATCTTGTTACGGATGGTTATTAGCCACCATGTGGTTGCTGGGATTTGAACTCCGGACCTTTAGAAGAGCAGTTGGGTGCTCTTACCCACTGAGCCATCTCACCAGCCCCTCTTCATGCTAATCTTAATGAATTTCTAGTAGACTATATACAAAATACTCATGGGACATACACCAAAGAACATATATCTGGCCTGTCTGGCCTTCTCTGTTTTATAAACACCCAGCAACCTACAGTATTATAGAATATCACAAAGTTGTAATTGGCAGAATGAAGATCTGGCCTCCATGAAGGTAGTACTATAGACAGATAAAAACTACAATAAGTTTAATTTATGGATACAATATACATAGAATTGCCTTCCAAACGAAGTTCTGTGAAGGGCATAATTAATTTGTTGAAGGTCAGACAACAAGCCTACTGGGAGAAAGCAATCCTGGCATGAGTTGAAAAGTTTGCCCCTCTCCTACTGAACTGCAATCAGCACTGTTCTAAAGCAAATTTCATGTAAAAGAAGAATTCAGTGAAAGGTGAGACTCAAGATATTTAATTTTTTTAATGTTTACTTTAAAAATTCAATATTTCCATCGATAGGAGATTGCTACAAGTTATAAGGCCCAACTCAAAGAGAAAATAATAGAAAACATAATTGGCATATAATTATGAGAAAAAGTTTGTAGAGAACAGCTTAATGACTATTGCCGAATTCTCAGAACATCTTCCACACTTGTACATGGGCACTGCAAACTCTCAGTTGTTCTACATAGATAGTATTGCTTTAACTTTACTAATGTAATTATAAAACATATACCAATAAATTTTGCCCTGTGCCAATGTGTGAGTCTTTTTCCCACTTTCTCTTCTATTAGAGTCTGTGTATCTGGTTTTTGGGGGAGGTCCTTTACCCACTTGGACTTGAGCTTTGTACAGAGAGATAGAAATGGATGAATTTGCCTTCTTCTACATGCTATCTGCCAGGTGAACCAGAGCCATTTGTTAAAAATGCACTTTTTTTTTCCACTGGATGTTTTTGGGTTCTTTGTCAAATAACAAGTGACAATGATAGGTGTGTGGGTTTAATTCTGGGATTTCAAATCTATTCTATTGATCTACTAGCCTATCTCCGTACTAATACCATGCAGTTTTTATCACTATTGATCTATATAGAGCTTGAAGTCAAGGATAGTGATTTTTCCAGAAATTCTCTTATTGCTGAGAATAATTTTTGCTCTCTTGGGTTTTTTGTTCTTCCAAATGAATTTGAAAATTGCTCATTCTATCTCTGTGAACAATTGAGTTGGAATTTTGATGGGTTTGCATTCAATCTGTAGATTGCTTTTGGCCAGATAACCATTTTTACTAGGTTAATCCTGCTGATCCATGAACATGAGAAATTTTTCTATCTTGTGAGGTCTTTAATTTCTTTCTTCAGAGACTTGAAGTTCTTTTTTTATTATTAGATATTTTCATTTTTTACATTACAAATGTTATCCTCTTTCCTAGTTTTCCCTCTAAAAATTCCCGATCCCCTCCCATCCTCGCACTCCAACCAACCCACTCCCATTGCTGGTCCTGACATTCCTCTATAATGAGGCATACCTTCATGGGAACAAGGGCCTCTCCTCCCATTGATAAACGACTAGGCCATCCTCGGCTACATATATAACTAGAGCCACAAGTTCCACCAGGTGATTGATTGGTGGTATAGTTCTAAGGAGCTCTGGGGGTACTGGTTAGTCCATATTGATGCTCCTCCTATGGGGATTTAGAATCTTACAGCTCCCTGTGTATTTCTCAAGCTCCTTCACTGGGGACCATGTGCTCCGTCCAATGGATGACTGTGAGCATCCACTTCTGCAATTACCAGGCTCTGGCAGAGCCTCTAAACAGACAGCTGTATCAAGCTCCTGTCAGCAGGCTCTTGTTAGGATCTGCCTAGTAACTAGGTTTGGTGGTTTTTTATGGGGTGAATCCCCAAGTGGGGCAGTCTCTGGATGTTCATGCCTTCATGCTCTGATCTGAACTTTTTGTCTCTAACTCTATCCGTGTGTATTTTGTTCCAAATTCTAAGAAGGAATGAAGTATCCACACTTTGGTCTTTCTTCTTCTTAAGTTTCATGTGTTTTGCAAATTGTATTTTGGGTAGACTAACTTTCTGGGCTAATATCCACTTATCAGTGAGGGTATATCATGTGATTGGTTTACCTCACATAGGATGATATCCTCCAGATCCATCCATTTGCCTAAGAATTTCATAAATTCATTGTTTTTAATAGCTGAGTAGCACTCCATTTTGTAAAAATACCACATTCTCTGTATCCATTCCTCTGTTGAGGGACATCTGGATCCAGTTTTCTGAGGAATCGCCAAACTGATTTCCAGAGTGTTTGTATCAGCTTGCAATCCCACCAGCAATGCAGGAGTATTCCTCTTTCTCCACAACCTCACCAGTATCTGCTGTCACCTGAATTTTGATCTTAGCCATTCTGAGTGGTGTGAGGTGGAATCTCAGCGTTGTTTTGATTTGCATTTCACTGATGATTAAGGATGTTGAACATTTTTTCAGGTGCTTCTCAGCCATTTGGTATTCCTCAGTTGAGAATTCTTTGTTTAGCTCTGTACTCCATTTTTTAATGGGGATATTGGATTATGTGGAGCCCAGCTTCTTGATTTTTTTTTTCTATATAT
>NC_034593.1:7528427-7529510 GCF_900095145.1 Mus pahari | reverse complement strand
GATGGTTTTAGGTCTTTTGTCAAAGATCCAGTGACCACAGATGTGTGGGTTCATTTCTGGGTCTTCAATTCTATTCCATTGATCTACCTGTCTGTTGCTATACCAGTACCATGCAGTTTTTATCACAATTGCTCTGTTGTACAGCTTGAGGTCAGGCATGGTGATTCTGCCAGAGGTTCTTTTATTTTGGGGAATGGTTTTTGCTATCCTAGGTTTTTTATTATTCCAGATGAATTTGCCAATCGCCCTTTCTAACTCTGTGAAGAATTAAGTTGGGATTTTGATGGGGATTGCATTGAATCTGCAGATTGCTTTTGGCAAGATAGACATTTTTACTATATTAATCCTGCCAATACATGAGCATGGGAGAACTGAAATCTGGATTTCTTTCTTCCAAGACTTGAAGTTCTTATCATACAGACCTTTCACTTCCTTAGTTAGAGTCACATCAAGGCATTTTATATTATTTGTGACTATTGTGAAAGGTGTTGTTTCCTTAAAATCTTTCTCAGCCTGTTTATCTTTGTGTAGAGAAAGGCCACTGATTTGTTTGAGTTAATTTTATATCCAGCTCCTGCACTGAAGCTGTTTATCAGNTNTAGGAGTTCTCTGGTGGAACTTTTAGGGTCACTTATAAATACTTTCACATCATTTGCAAATAGTGATATTTTGGCTGCTTCCTTTCCAATTTGTATCCCCTTGGTCTTCTTTTGTTATCTAATTGCTTTGGCTAGGACTTCAGGTACTATATTGAATAGGTAGGGAGAAAGTGGGCAACCTTGTCTACTCTCCAATTTTAGTGGGATTGCTTTGAGTTTCTCTCCATTTACTTTGATGCTGGCTACTGGTTCGCTGTATATTGCTTTTACTAGGTTTAGTTATGCGCCTTGAAATCCTGATCTTTCCAAGACTTTTTTCATGAATGGGTGTTGAATTTTGTCAAATGCTTTCTTAGCATCTAAAGAGATGATCATATGGTTTTTGTCTTTTGGTTTGTTTATATAGTGGATTACATTGACGGATTTCCATATATAAAACCATCCCTGCATCCCTGGGATGAAGCCAATTTGATCATGATGAATG
>NC_034593.1:7499003-7527702 GCF_900095145.1 Mus pahari | reverse complement strand
GTCAACATTGGTTTTCTATTATTTATGTTGTTATTGAAGAACAGCCTTATTCTCTGGTGATATGATAGGATGCATGGGATAATTTTAATATTTTTGAATCTGTTGGGACCTGTTTTGTGACCAATTATATGGTCAATTTTGGAGAAGTTACCATGAGGTGCTGAGAAGAATGTATATCCTTTTGTTTTAGGATAAAATATTTTGTAGATATCTGTTANATCCATTTGTTTCATAACTTGTTAGTTTCAATGTGTCTCTGTTTAGTTTCTGTCTCCAGGATCTGTCCTTTGATGAAAGTGGGGTATTGAAATCTCCCACTACTATTGTGTGATCTGCAATGTCTTCTTTGAGCTTCACGAAAGTTTCCTTAAGTAATGTGGCTGCCCTTGCATCTGGAGCATAGATATTCAGAATTGAGAATTCATCTTAGAAGATTTTACCTTTGATGAGTATGAAATGCCCGCCTTGTCTTTTATGATAACTTTGGGTTGGAAGTCGATTTTATTCAATATTAGAATGGCTATTCCAGCTTGTTTTTTCAGACCATTTGCTTGGAAAATTGTTTTCCAGTCTTTTACTCTGAGGTAGTGTCTGTCTTTGTCCCTGGGGTGGGTTTCCTGTATGCAGCATAATGTTAGGTCCTGTTTATATAGCCAATCTATTAGTCTATGTCTTTTTATTGTGGAATTGAGTCCATTGATATTAAGAGATATTAAGGAAAACTATTTGTTGCTTCCCGTTATTTCTGTTGTTAGAATTGGGATTCTGTTCTTGCAGCTATCTTCTTTTAGGTTTGTTGAAAGATTACTTTCTTGCTTTTTCTAGGGCATAGTTTCTCTCCTTGTGTTGGTGCTTTCTTTTTATTATACTTTGCAGGTTGGATTCTTGGAGAGGTATTGTGTGAATTTGGTTTTGTCATGGAATATTTTGGTTTTTCCATCTATGGTAACTGAGAGTTTTGCTGGGTATAGTAGCCTGGGCTGGGATTTGTGTTCTCTTAGTGTCTGTATAACATCTGTNCANGATCTTCTGGCTTTCATATTCTCTGGTGAGAAGTGTGGTGAAATTCTAATAGGTCTGCCTTTACATGTTACTTGACCTTTTTCCTTTACTGTTTGTAATATTCTATCTTTATTTACTGCATTTGTTGTTCTAATTATTATGTTTCGGGAGAATATTTTTTCTGGTCCAGTCTGTTTGGTGTTCTGTAGGCTTCTTGTATCTTCCTGGACATCTCTTTCTTTAGGTTAGGGAAGTTTTCTTCTATAATTTTGTTGAAGATATTTGCTGCCCCTTTAAGCTGAAAATCTTCATTCTCATCTAGTCTTATTATCTGTAGGTTTGGTCTTCTCATTGTGTACTGGATTTCCTGGACATTTTGAATTAGGATCTTTTTGCATTTTGTATTTTCTTTGATTGTTCTGTCCATGTTCTCTTTGGAATCTTCTGCGCCTGAGATTCTCTCTTCCAGCTCTTGTATTCTGTTGCTGATGCTCACATCTATGATTCCTGATTTCTTTCCTAGGGTTTCTATCTCCAGAGTTGTCTCCCTTTGGTTTTCTTTATTGTTTCTACTTCACTTTTTAGATCTTGGATGGTTTTGTTCAATTCCATCACTTGTTTGGTTGTGTTTTCCTCTAATTCTTTAAGTGATTTTTGTGCTTCCTCTTTAAGCCCTTCTACCTGTTTATTTGTGTTCTCCTGTATTTCTTTAAGTGAGTTATTAATGTCCTTCTTAAAATCCTCTACCAGCATCATGAGATATGATTGTAAATCGTAATCTTACTTTTTGGGTGTGTTTGGGTATCCTGGACTCATTGTGGTGAGAGTGCTGGCTTCTGATGCTGCTGAGTGGTCTTGGTTTCTGTTAGTAAGAGCTTTATGTTTGCCTTTCACCATCTGGTACTCTCTGGTATCAGTTATTATAGCTGTGTCTTGCTGGAGCTTGTTCTTCCTGTGATTCTTTAGCCTCTGTCAGCACTCCTGGGAGTCCAACATGAGTATCAGTGGTCTGAGTACTCTCTGCAGGCAATTTCTCCTGTTGCAGGGAAGGTGCACAGAGTTCTGGAGCTCACCTTTGGCCCCTGGCTGAAGATGAAGGCCTGAAAGGTACCCTGACCCAGAAGTTATGTTGTTTCTGCCACTTTCATGCTTTCCAGCACAGACTGGCCTCTGAGGGACCTGGGATACAAGATGGTGTTCTTACCTGATCCCATGGTCAGAGCCCTCCCTGGAGGCAATCTTTTATTTTCTATAGCAGATTACAGAGTAAGAGGCTGATTGTATATGACATTTCTGGATCATTATATTTGTCACAACGAGAGGTAAAAATAACCCTTATACATCAATTTATATATTTTTTACACTTTACAGAAGTAAAATTTATGCGTGTTGAACTCTTCATTTATAGCTACTGTCATCTCTAATAATGTTACACATACAATGTGATGAGGCCATTTATGGAGTAATTTTAATTGTAATAATTTAATTGTAATTTTAAATACAAAAATTATTAAATTAAAATGAAAAAGAAAGAAAGAAAATAAAGAAATTCTCCCTCTCTCATTACTGAAACCATAGGCTCTCTTTGGATTGCTTCTAACTAGGAACATTCATTTGAACCATTTACCTCATGGGTTAAAAACAACAAGAATGATCAACACTGATGAAAACAAGAGTTAATGGGTAGCAGATTCTATTGAAAAGAATAGCCATACCATTGCTTTTAGTGGAGTTAAATATAGTGTTAGGTAATAGTCATAAAATTTAAATGAATTTTATTTCTATGAAAAAAACAGACATACTGAATGATAAAGGAGAACATAGAGACCTGAAATAGTCCAATGTATTTATGGTCATTAATTTCTGACAGACTTACCAAAAGTATTTGAAACAGAAAAATGTACCTGGCCAATTAATAGTATTGGAAAAACTAGGTAACTACAAGCCAAAGAAGAAAATTGGACCAGAGTATGGGGTAATATACAAAATTTCCAAGAATAATATATGACTTAACGATGTCAAATTGTAATTCAGATCAAAAGCTCTAGAGGAATTTGTGTGGGCATTTTTAAATTAGTACAGACACTTGGAGAAGATATAGTGAAAGAGAACTCTTACATACTGCTGTGATTATTTAAAACATTATGAATTATCATTAAAAATTAAATGTTTTTTAATGACTTCAAAATTAAAGACAACAAAACAAAAACTGAACAGTTGGCTTTACTATAAAGTGAAGGCTCCTATACAGCCAAGGTTGTCATCAACAAAATGGCAACTTGCTGGGCCATGTGTTTTGGGGAAGAGGGGAGTGGGAGAGTGCCTGTGTCCCACCAGAGTTCCAGTGCTCTGGGCAGGCAGACACAGGAGGACTGTGCACATTTTCCACACACCCCAGGTGGGCATCTGGCTGTGTTAAGCCACTGACCCCACATGGTGGGTAGTGGACAATGGGTAGTCCCAAGTACCAGGTTCTCAGTCTCCAGCATCCCATGCTGGATACAGCAGAGGACCTGAGAACAGAATAGGGGACGCCCAGTGGCATTCAGTCCTGGAGATAAGGGAAGAGAGGGCAGGGGGAGAAGGGCATGTTGGATGGTTTCCAAGCAGGCATGGGCAAGAGTCCTTATTCTGGTCCATGGCTGCAATGTAGGAAGAGCTTCTGGCAGGGGATTAGACTCAGCTTGTTAGGAGAAAGTCTATCCTATCGTTCAAGCACAGCAGGCCTTCATGAACAGAGACAGACTACGATTGTAGAGCAGTATTGTAGAAAAGCAGGGGGAGCCAGGTGTGGTGGTGCACAGCTTTAATCCCAGCACTCAGGAGGCAGAGGCAGGCGAATTTCTGAGTTCGAGGCCAGCCTGGTCTACAAAGTTAGCTCCAGGACAGCCAGAGCTATACAGAGAAACCCTTTCTCAAAAAAACAAACAAACAAACAAAAAAAAAACAAACAAAAAACAAAACAAAAAAAAAACAAAAAAAGAAAGAAAGAAAGAAAAAAGAAAAAGAAAAAGAAAGGCAGGGGGGAAGAAAGAAAGTAGAAAGAGAGAGGGAGAGGCTGGCCATGGCCATGAGAAGAGAAGGGGAAAGAGAGAGAAAGAGAAGGCTAGAGAATAGGAGAGGTAGAAGCTTAGAGAGAGCAAGGTGGGGCCAAGCAGCCCCACTTAGAGTGGGCTGGGCTATCTTGCTGCTGCTAGGTAACTGTGGGGGGGAGTCTAGCCAGAATGTCAGAAGCTTGGGACACTGTCTACCTGAATGTTAGCCAAACCCCTCTCCTATGAGGGATGTGGGGGTGGTAATTCAACAGGAGCCAGGGGTTCATGAGACATGATCGAATGCCTTCTGTCCCATGTAGGTGAAAATTACGACCTACCAGGTCCCACTGGGTTCAAGACCTAAGCTCTACTGGAGACCAGGTTGTCTGTGCATACCCCATTGTACCACAGAGACTCTCTGTAGGAAGAGAAAATCTTTGTAAGGTAGACTTATTCTAAGAGCTAGCACCTAAAATATGAGATTCAAACTTAATAAAACAATACTATTTTAAATGAGTAAACAATATTAATGAGTACTTCTCAATAAATATATAAACCTATCCAAAGGTATATGTTTAACATGAGTAATCGTCAAAGGAATACAAATTAAAATTGCAGCCAAATATCATGTCACAGCTATTGTAATGGTGATCACAGAGAAAAAGCAAACTTGTAGAGGATGTAGAGAACAGGGAACTACAGTTGCATACTGTAATATAATGGAATGATTATAGAAATCACTATGAAAAACAATGTTACTATACGACTTAGCAGTACAATTACTATAACAGATAATGAGTAAGTATTGTAAAGAAATAAATCCAACTTGCCAAAAAAGTACCTGCCTTCCAAGGTCACTGCAGCCGTCATTATAATAGCCAGGCTTTGATTTAGTTGAAGATGTTTTTGGGCAATTTGATCTGGAAATTTTCGCTCTCCTCTATTCCTATTATTCTTAGATTTTGTCTTTTCCTGTCCTGTGTCCTGGATTTCCTTGATGTTTTGAGCTAGGAGTTTGCTATGTTTTGAATTTTCTTTGACACTTATGTCAATATCTTCTAAGATATCTTGTATAACTCTCTCTTCTATCTCTTGTCTTCTGTGGGTGATGCTTATATCTGCAGTTCCTGACCTCTTCCCTATCATTGCCTCCATTTGTGTTTTCTTTATTGTTTCTACTGCCACTTTTAGGTTTTGGAGCACTTTTCTCAGTTCCTTCACCTGTTTGATTGTGTTGTTCTGTATTTTTAAGGGATGTATTTGTTTCATCTTTCAGGGCTTTACTTGTTTAACTGTGTTTTCCTGTATTTCTTTCAGTGAGTTATTTTTATCCTCCTTACAAGACTCTATTATCTTCATAAAATAGGATTTTAGGTCAGGTTTCTGATTTTCAGTTGAGTTGGTGTATCCAGGGCTTGATGTGGTAGGAGAACTAGGTTCTGATGATGCCCATATGTATTTGCTTCTGTTAGTTATGGTCTTCTGCTTGCCTCTCACCATCTGGCTGTCCCTGGTGTTTGCTGGTCTGAGTGTCTCTGTCTGAATCCTAATTTTTTGTGTCCTTGGGTTGCATCAGGTCTCCTAGTAGGCCTGTGGCCCTAGCGGCACCAGTTCTTCTGAGAGGCCTTTGGACTGTGGTGTCCCTTGCCCGCTGTGTAGCAGAATGCCAGGGAGACTTTCAGACTGTTGGGTCAGTTGCTTTGCATGCTGCAGAACATCTATGATGCCTTCAGGCTGCAGCGTCTTCAGGGGATAGCCAGGCTTTGAAATCAAACCTAGAGGATATCAGATTAATCATAAAGATAATGGGAATTGATCCATTCTTATCTCCTTGTACAAAGCTCAAGTATAAGTGGATCGGGAACTTCATATAAAACCAGAGACACTGAAACTTATAGAGGAGAAAGTGGGGGAAGGCCTCAAAGATATGGGCACAGGGGAAAATTTTGTGAACAGACAGCAATGGCTTGTGCTGTAAGATCCAGAAATGACAAACAGGACCTCAAAAATTTGCAAAGCTTCTGTAAGGTAAAAGACACTGTCAATAAGACAGAAAGGCCACCAACAGATTGGAAAAGAATCTTTACCAAATCCTAAATCAGATAGGGTACTATTATCAAATATACATGAAGTACTCAAGAAGTTAGACTCCAGAAAATCAAATGACCCTGTTAATAAAAGGGGTACAGACCTAAACAAAGAATTCTCACCTGAGGAACACTGAATGGCTGAGAAACACCTGAAAAAAAATGTTCAACATCCTTAACCATCAGGAAAATGCAAATAAAAACAACCCTGAGATTCCACCTCACACCAGTCAGAATGGCTAAGATCAAAAATTCAGGTAACAATAGATGCTGGCAAGGATGTGGAGAAAGAGGAACACTCCTCCATTGCTGGTAGGATTGCAAGATAATACAACCACTCTGGAAATCAGTTTGGTGTTTCCTCAGAAGGTTGGAAATAGTACTATTGGAAGATAGAGAAATACCTCTCCTGAGCATATACCCAGAAAGTTTTCCAATCTATAATAAGGACACATGTTCCACTATGTTCATAACAGCCTTATTTATAATAGCAAGAAACTGGAAAGAACCCATATGTCCTTCAACAGAAGAATGGATACAGAAAGTATGGTATACTTACAATGTAAATTAAATCAATGTAAATTAAATCAGCCATTAAATCAGTGAATTTATGAAATTCATAGGCAAATGGATGAATCTGGAGGATGAGTGTGGTAACCCAATCACAAAAGAACACACATGGTATGCAGTCACTGATAAGGGGATATTAGCCTAGAAACTTAGAATACCCAAGATTCAATTTGCAAAACTCATGAAACTCAAAAAAAAAAAAAAAAAAAAAAGGCAGACCAAAGTGTGGATACTTTGTTCCTTCTTAGGATGGGGAACAAAATACCTGATGAGGGAGTTACAGAGACAAAGATCAGAGCTGAGATGGAAGGAAGGACCATCCAGAGACTGCTCTACCCAGGGGTCCATCCCATAATCAACCACCAAACCCAGACACTATTGCATATGCCAGCAAAATTTTGCTGACAGGACCCTGATATAGCTGTCTCTTGTGATATGCCAGTGCCCAGCAAATACAGAAGTGGATGTTCACAGTCATCTATTGGATGGAACACAAGACCCCCCAATGAAGGAGCTAGAGAAAGTACCCAAGGATCTAAAGGGGTCTGCAATCCTATAGGAGGAACAACAATATGAACTAACCAGTACTCACCAGAGCTTGTGTCTCTAGTTGAATATGTAGCATATTTTGGCCTAGTAGGCCATCAAAGGGGAGAGAGGCCCTTGGTCTTACAAACATTATATGCCCCAGTACAAGTAAATGCCAGGGTCAGGAAGCAGGAATGGGTAAGTATGGTACATGGGATATTCACAGACATTTTGGTCTCCAGTCAAGCTGAGGTGTGGAACCCTGGGACCTGGTGGTGATAATTAACCTACAAGCAACAGTAGGCATTCCCTCATGTCTCCTGGACTCAAGGATCCTGTCAAAGTTATCGCCCCCCACAGTCACCACAAGAGAAGCTGGTGGCTTACAGTCATGTAGACAATGTCCCAAGCTTCTGATTTTCAGGCTAAACTCCTCCCAGTTACCTAGCAACAGTAAGATAATAGCCCACCATAAGAGGGGCTGTTTGGCCCCTCCTCACTCTCTCCTCTTACTCTCCTCTCTCTCTCCTCACTCTATCCTCTTTACTCTCTCTCCCTCTTACTCTCTAGCCTTTCTTCTCTCTCTCCTTTTCCTCCTCTCCTCTTGGCCATGGCCGGTCTCTTCTCTCTCTCTCTGTTTTACCTTCTCTCCTTTCCCTCTGCCTTTCTATAATAAAGCTCTAAAACCATAGACTGTCTCTGTTCATCAAGGCCCACTGTGCTTGGATGATAGGATAGGCTTTTCTCCTAATGAGCCATTTCTAATCTTCCAATGGAAGGCCTTCCTGTTCTCCAGTCAAGGCCAGGACTAAGGACTCTTGCCTGTGTGGGTACCTCTCTCCCTCTGCCCTCTCTCCCATAACTCTGTGGCCGAGGGTGTCACCCCAGGGACCCCCTGGTATCTTGGGCTGCCCCTTGTCCACCCCCATTGAGTGGGGTCAGTGGCTTAGATGCCCACCCAGGGCCTAGTAGAAAGCGTCTGGCAGCCCTCCAGTGTCCACCTGCCCAGGAGGAACTCTGGCTGGATATGGGCTATCCTCCCTACCCCCTCCTTCCCCACACCCTTTAGTTCCCAACATGTGGGTTGGGGAGCAGGGCACAGGGAGGGTATAGGGGACTTTCAGTATTGCATTTGAAATGTAAATGAAGAATATATCTAATAAAAGAGGGAAAAAGAAAATTCTTAATAAATAATTTTCATAATGAAATAGGCTTATTCACCTATGTAGAACTTATGAGCTGAGCTAGTGCAAAATTATAAAGTTGGCCTTAGTAGCCTGGATTGCTTAAGGACTAGAAGAGGTTCAACTTTCATCACTGGAACCCCATCTTTACTCCTCTCTTCAAATACTACAGATCCATACTTGGGAAAAGCCAGGTAAATGAAAAAAACATGTATAAATGGAATGTGTTGAGGATGGAAAGTGCAGAAGTTAAGGAGCATAGAAGGAAAGATGATTACTGAGGAAAGGGAGAGATAAAAGGGATTGTTGGAAAGGGAACAAAGTGGTGCATTGGGTGTCAGCACTTACCCCAGATAAATGTTTACCAAGTATGACCTTCCTGAGTCCTACAATACTATGGCACAAAATCCTGGGGATGAAGGTGGAACTCTCAAGCTTCTGCTGCTCTGTGCCAGTTTTGAATCAAATTTAATGCCCATATCATCCAAATAGAAACTTCAATAGAAGGAAAATCAGATATATAGCCAAGATGCATAGAAAGACCACAGATTTCATTCCTGAACTCTTCCCAAGTGCTGCATTCTAATAGCACTAAATTAATATCCAAAAGTCTAATTCCTCAAACAAGAAAAAGTCTATCACTGGCTGTGGTGTTACATAGGTGGTAGAACCTAGCTTTCCATTTCCCAAACCTTGCTACATGCCCTGTCATGCTCCCAGAAACCCTAGAAGTCTCCTATGGCCATGGTTGAAACTTGCCTGATGCCTTTCTGTTGCCCAATTAAAACCTCACCAGTTCTGTCATGGCAAAAGCAGAGTAGAAATGCCTGTCTACCCTCCTCTGACAGAGTCTGTTGTAACACAAACTGAGCAATTTGAATGCATTCCCAGGACAATTAAAAGTTAGATGTGAGGGTGTCATTATAGACCCTGTACATCTCATGACAGGGGGCCAATTGACCTCCAATAAATAAATAAATAAATAAATAAATAAATAAACAATTTTTTTTAAAAGCCATCATGTAGGAATCTTAGGCTATCCATCCTAGCCTAACTTCAAACTAATTTTTCCTCTTTTCTTTTTATAACAATCCTTTATGTGTTGGAAGTTCTACATATTTACACAGTGCATACTGATCTTATCCAGGAACCACTCTACCATTCATTTTTCCCTACTACCTCCCATTGTATCCCCTTGAGGTATTCATATTATTTAATTTTTAATTTTAATACTAGCAATTCCTGAGTTCAATTACTGCAGCCCATAGTTACATAGTGTGAAAACATTCTACAAAGCAATCTACAGACTTGTTTAAATCCTCATTAAAATACCAATGCAATTCTTCACATAAATTGTATAAACAATTCAAAATTGATATGGAAAAACAAAAGATCCATGATAGCAAAAACAATTCTTTTTTTTTTTTTCTTAACATAAAACAAGCAAATAAGCAAGGCAGTGGTGGTGGTGCACATGCTACATCAGTCTTGTGTTTAAAGGGAGTAAAAACAGCATTTGGTGCTGGTTAAAATGAACAGTTCTCTGCAGAAAATTGAAAGGAGACCCTTACTTCTCACCCTAAATAAAGTGCAACACAAAGTGGATCAAGGCATTTAGCATAAGACTCAATACATTGTTTCTGACAGGGATAAATTAGGACTTATGACAACTTATAGGNACAGGTACAGACTTTCTGATTAGGTAAAATGAACAGTTCTCTGCAGAAAATTGAAAGGAGACCCTTACTTCTCACCCTAAATAAAGTGCAACACAAAGTGGATCAAGGCATTTAGCATAAGACTCAATACATTGTTTCTGACAGGGATAAATTAGGACTTATGACAACTTATAGGNACAGGTACAGACTTTCTGATTAGGTAAAATGAACAGTTCTCTGCAGAAAATTGAAAGGAGACCCTTACTTCTCACCCTAAATAAAGTGCAACACAAAGTGGATCAAGGCATTTAGCATAAGACTCAATACATTGTTTCTGACAGGGATAAATTAGGACTTATGACAACTTATAGGCACAGGTACAGACTTTCTGATTAGGTAACATGAGAAGTGAGACTAACAATTGACAGATGCATTTCATAAAATTTAAAAAAGCTTATATAACCAAAGAAGCTATCACTGAAGTGAGAGATAGTCACAGTGTAATGGGTTGGTCTGATGCTGCTTGTAATTGATGTAATGCTAAATATTGCTCCAGAAGACCTGGTTGCCCCTTTGCACTTACCCAAGTTACATAGTCAGGTGAAATGACACTATGTGACCTCCTACACCATGCTATCCCTGATTATAAATAGAGATGCTCACAGCCAATAAATGGGTAGAAGAGACTTAGGCAGAGAACCATGAGGATGAGATAAAGAAAGGTAGAGAGAGAAGACGACACCATGGGGGTAAAAAAGCTTAAAATAATGGCCATGAGGGCTGGCTAATTGGGAGTATGGCAGCCCAAATAAAACATGGGCCAATCATATAGTTCTTGGCAGGGAAATAAACATAATACCATAAAGGATTGATATCTGCCAAGGTTTACCTTTGATCAAGACTTAGTATAAATATAGAGTATCAGTGTGACTTTTATTCAGGATACAAATACTCAAAGGAGGGGTAGAAGTCCCTCATTGAGATGAAACAATTTCTATAATACCAAATGATGGAAAAAATTTCTTCAGCCATACATCTCAAAGGATACTCCTTTACAAAGACCTTGCAAAACTAGCATGGACTATGAAATTGAGCAGAAAATTCTTAAGACAAAATACAAATGGACATTCAACAATTTTAAAAGTGTTCATCAGAGAAATGTAGATTAAAACTACTTTAACACTCCATCTCACACCAGTTAAAATCACCATCATCAAGAATGCAAATGACCCCAAATTCTGTCGGGATTGTAGGTAAAATGGACCGTACAAGTAAAATAGCATAGGTATTTCCTGCTTTACCAGTGCTATATGGACTCGATTGTATGGAGTAAATGTAGATATACGATCTAAGACCAAGGAAACAACTGTCATAGAGAACCTGGCATACTACCAGTTCTTTTTTAAAGACCCTAATATCCTTCATACAATTCAACATTATTTCATACTATATCTTTTCTATGTTCATATAAATGAAACATGGCAGATGGTATAATATTAGGGTTTCTATTCCAAATATTCTTTTACTTGTCCATCTTAGAAAGGTTCACTTGGTACTCTATGAGGCAAGCCACTCTGCCTGCCAGCTTACCCCAAAGATCTAGAAATAATGAACACTTCGGGCACTGACCTCCAGCAATGTTCTTTCTGATTGGTTCCCTTTCACAGCACTCTCAGGTTCTGCCCCATTACTTACCATGCATCAGTTCTTCTCAAGAGTTTCTCACAAAATGGAGAGGTGGGGAGAGAGGAACAAATAAAACAGATGATAGATTTCCAAGTCACAGAAAATTGCTTTGAACACCAACTGAATAGGTTGAACTGTAAAATCCATAGCAACACTGCATGTGAGGCAGAATTCATAGTCTCCCCCAATCTCTGTGATTCAAATATGTATTTTGTTTTTGCTTTTGTTCCCTAGTGTGATCTTGACTAGTATGAAACCTTGTGGTCTGCATTAGTGCATTGTTTTGATTTTAATATTGATAACTGTTATTGACACGCATGCTCCTTCATGGGATGTCTGTTGTACTATGCAAGCGAATAATATAATATTAACTTTAACAATTACTAAATTCAGTCATCGTTGGGAAGAGAGGCCCCTTGTTCTTACAAATTTTATATGCCCCATACAGGGGAACGCCAGGGCCAAGAAGTGGGAATGAGTGGGCAGGGGAGCAGGATTGGGGGGAGGGTATAGGGGACATTTGGGATAGCATTTGAAATGCAAATGAAGAAAATATCTAATAAAATAATTTAAAAACAATTACTAAATTCTGTAGATCATTTTTCATTGGTTCCTTAGGAAATGATTTTAAAGCTTTAAAGTAGGGATATAACCACTTACTACCTTGTAGGAGCTCAAATATTGTCTTTCCCTGCTTCCTTTCTTCATTTCTGTTATGCATGTACCTTGTTTTCCTATTTGTGTGTTTCTATAACTCATGATTATTTTAAAGAATTGGAATCAATTGAAGGCAATAAAATCAGGCAATTTAATTCCTAGGGAGAGTTAATGAGAAACAAAAACATAACTATGCATACCTGAGGTTTCCCAAGAGATTTCTTTCTCAATTGTTCCTGGTAAATACTTTATTGCTATGTCCACTCCAGTGAAGTCTGCCTGACAAGCCAAACGGCCTGAAGGCACTCACAAGGCAAGGAGTTTCAAGGAAACTATGCCTCCTGGAACCTTGCATTCTCATAGCCTGTATACTCAAACCCTGTCCCCACATTAGTCTGGTGTATGGATCCACATGCTCTCTTTCAGTATTGTTTTATTATAAGTGCCTTTAAGGATTGAATTTTTGATATAGCTAAGCCTCCACCAGTGTTCTAACAGTTCCTAGAAAATCCTTGAAGCTGATGGTGAGCTTGTAATTCAGTAAGAATGTTACCAATTCAGTAACATTCAAATGCATTTCTAATAGAGACACTGCAACTGATTAGGCATTACAAAGAACAGAGCTAAAAAAGCTCAGGGCAGTCTGCATATTGATTACTTAGGACAATAGCTGAATCTCATCCAAACACAGGAATACACAGGAACCAGTGGGTTAACCATGAAAGAGTTAGTGGAAGGAAATTCACCTGGTACAGGTTTCTTCACTAGGCCCAAAGGAGTAGCAAAATCAGGTATTTACTAAGAACCCCTGGTGGTGGGTTTAACAATATACTAGCATTACATCAGAGCATTCACCTGGTTTCATTTTAAGTGGTAAATGCAACCTGGTTCCTGCCATCTTTTGATGTAAACATTCCTTTTGTTTTGTGTCACTGTAACTTGGTGGATTTGATTGCCTGTTTTTTTGTTTTTCTTCTGTGTAAAAAAGTCTGGTGTTTGTTTGGACAATACATTCAGATCCAACACACTCTCTCATGTCTGTGCTGGAGACAATTCTCACTGACTCTTTGCCCATCTGCAACCAGAAACCCATTCCACACAAATAAGAGACCCAAAAGAGATTAGTCTGCTGCACTTGATCTGCTGTCAGTTCTTTTAAATTTTTTATTTCGGGGAATCTGACATATACATACTATGATATTGTGTACGCTATTTTCAACTTCAGCTCCTCTCGTTTGGCTTTCACCATGCCATCGTCCCAATCTCATGTCCTTTTTGTTGTTATTTTTGATACACAAGTATGTCTAATTAGAACCTCCTGAAGTGAAGAAGTGTGGGGCACGAACTGGAGAATATGACAGTTTCCAGTGGGTGAATCCTCAAGAATTCTTTTTCTCCCAAGCAACTAGCCACTGTCAGTAACTCCTCAGTAAACAAATGGATGGGTCACTTTTAAGTAAAACTCCGTGGATGTTTTACTGCCTAAAAGCAAGCAAAATATAGCTCATGTAAAGCAATGTCTTGATCACAGGCACAAAATCCAACAGATAATATGATCATGAAACATCCTTGTTTGGGGCCATTCAGTATCTTGTAAATAGCAGGCATGAACATTTTTATCTGAACATTGGTTTGTTTTAATTCCCCAACATACTCAGCTACAAATAAATGTTTAAATAATTATGAAACCAAGTATGATAAATTTACAGAAAACATATTCCCAGTGAAGTAAACCTAGATCTCAGCTCAGTGCTTTATAGAAAAGATAGATCTGAAAGGTAATAAGAACAATCAATCTCAACCATGATGAAAAATGAGCTATTAGAAAACAATCTGTCAAGAAACTTCTGTTAACGGAAGCTGGGGTTATGGTTTTATTTCTGAGAAAAGAAAAACTCAATAGTACAAGTTTTTCTTTTGTTCATAAAACCATTCCAAAATCATTCAATGATGCAAACGTATGATGAGAAGAAATAATTGGGAAAGGTAATGAAAAAATGAAAGATACTGTGACTGACTGTCACATGACAACACTGAAGGCAATGAGGAAGAAATTCATATAATGTGCTCAGAATCCAAGCAAAGGAACAAAATATATAGAAAAAAATATTTTATCTATCTATCTATCTATTTATTTATTTATTCATTCATTCATTCATTTATTTTGAGAAAAGTTTTCTCTGAGTAGCCTTTGCTGACCTGTAGTTTGTTCTGTTGACCAGGCTGGGCTCAAATTCATAGAACTCCACCTGCCTCTGTTTCTTGAGTGCTGAGATTAATGATGTGCTCCACCACTGCCCAGCTCAGAATAATTCTTCAGAAAAAGTAGAGTAAAAGAATTTGAAGAACTTGTTGGAATGTGTATTTTATAAAATGAACTGTGTACATATAGTGAAAAAGTTTCTATGATATCCTAATTTTGAATGTATATAATTAAAGAGGAAAATACTATCAATTTTTAGCTAACATGAGAAATAGGAGTTACCAAAAATGCTATACTATAAGACATATTAATATCTGTAATGAAGGCTTTATTTCTCATGCTATTAGATATACAGCACTGCCTCTCCAAGGCACATTGTCAGTGTCTATGTGAACCAGGCATATATTGTGATACATAGTGCTTTTTAAAAACAGAAAATAAGGTCTATCTATGGTGGCCAACAGTACAGGACAAACTGACCCCTTTAAACATATGTAGCCTTCCTGGCAGGCTTACAAAGTTAAAGTAAAGAAGGTATTTCTTTTGCTTTTTGATCATAGCATTGTATTCCTTTCTCTTCAGTGGTGAAATAAACTACTAGATTTCAGGATGTTTAAACACAAGTACCACATAATTAAAAAATGATTTTTGACTTCTTCCTATCTCCCTATTCCCTGTTCTAAAAGGGTACTCCCCTACCCACCCAACAACTCCTGCCACACCATCCTAGCCTTCCCCTATGCTGGGGCATCGAGTCTTCACAGAACCATGGGCTTCTCATTAAGGCCATTTGCTGCTATATATGTAGCTGGAGCCATGAGTCCCTCCATGGGTACTCTTGAGTTGGTGGTTCAGTTCTTGGGAACTCTAGTGGGGTCTGATTGGTGAATATTGTTGTTCTTCTTATAGAGTTGCCAAATCCTTCAAATCCTTATCCTAAATTCTCCATTTATATCCCCCTGCTTATTCGGGTAGTTGGCTTAAGCATCCCTATCTCTATAGGCAAGGCTCTGGCAGAGCCTCTCAGGAGCCATCCATATCAGGGTCCTGTCAGCAAGCACTTCTTGGCATTAGCAATAATGTCTTGGTTTGGTGGCTGCATGTGGGATGGATCCCTAGGTGGGGCAGTCTCTGAATGACCTTTCCTTTAGTCTCTGCTACATTCTTTGTCCCTGTATTTCCTTTAAACAGGAGCAATTATTATTTGGGTTAATATATTTGAGATGAGTGGGTGGCTCCATTCTTCAATCAGGGGCCTTGGAATGGTCTCTACAGATTTTTCTCTTCCCATTGTAAGGTATTTCAGCTAACATCATCCGTATTGGGTCCTGGGAACATCTTACTTTTGTGGGATCTGTGATTTTTTTTGGTGCCTATGCCCAGTTCCCCATCTCCCACTGCTACACACCTCTGTGTAGCAGCCAATTTTCTGACCCTCTGTACATCTACCTATCTCCTTTCACATCTGATCCGGACCCTCGTTTAACCTCCTCTCCTCTCTCCCTCTCAATCCCCTCCTTCCCTCTACCACCTAAGATTATTTATTTGCCCCTTCTTAGTTGAAATGAAGCATTCACACTTTGTTCTTCCTTCTTGTTAAGCTTTTCATGGCCTATGAGTAGTATCATGGATTTCCCAAGTATTTGGATTAATATGCACTCATTACTGAGTATATATCATGTGTGCTCTTTTGTGAATGTGTTACATTGCTCAGGATATTTCTAGTTCCATTCATTTGCCTGAAAATTTCATTACGTCATGTTTTTAATATCTGAGTAGTACTCCATTGTGTAAATGTGCCACATTTTCTGTATCCATTCCTCTGTTGAGAGACATCTGGGTTGTTTCCAGTTTCTGGCTGTTATAAATAAGGGCTCTATAAACATAGTGGAACAAGTGTTCTTGTTATATCCTGGAGCATCTTTTGAGTATATGCCTAGGAGTGGTATAGCTGGGTACTTAGGTAATACTATATCCAATTTCCAAAGAACTGCCAGACTGAGTGGTTGTACCACCTTACAATCCCACCAGCAATGGAGGAGTGTTCTTCTTCCTCCACATCCTCCCTTGAATAAGCTGTCACCTGAGTTTTTGATCTTAGCCATTCTGACTGGTGTGAGGTGGAATCTCAGTGCTGTTTTGATTTGCATTTGCCTGATTACTAATGATGTTGAACATTTCTTTAGGTGCTTCTCAGCCATTCAAAATTCCTCAGTTGAGAATTCTTTGTTTAGGTCTTACCCCATTATTAGTAGAGCTATTTGTTTCTCTGGAGTCTAACTTCTTGAGTTCTTTGTACATATTGGATATTAGCCCTCTATCAGATGGAGTAATTTTAAAGATCTTTTCCCAATCTGTAGGTTTCCATTTTGTCCTGATGACATTTCTCTTTGCCTTAGAGAAGCTTTTCAATTTTATGAGATTCTATTTGTCTATAGTTGATCTTAAATCATGGAAACATTCTCATAACCCCTAAAGAAATAGAAGCAGTAATTAAAAATCTTCCACCTTCAATTCCCCCCAAACCCCCCCAAAAAAGCCAGGACCAGATGGTTTTCATGCAGAATTCTCTTGGACAGTCAAAGAAGACCCAGTACCAATAGTCTTCTAACAATTCTACAAAATAGAACCATGGGAACACTACCTAATTTGTTCTACCAAATCACCATCACACTGATACCTAAACCACATAAAGAACCAACAAAGAAAGAGAACTTCTGACCAATTTCCCTTATGAATAGTGATGCAAAAATTCTCAATAAAATTCTCATGAAAGAAATTCATAAACACATCAAAAAGATCATCCACCATCATCAAGAAGGCTTCGTCTCAGGTATGCAGGAATACTACAATATATCGAATTCCATCAAGGAAATCTACTACATAAATAAACTCAAAGGAAATAAAACACACACACACATGATCATCCCATTAGATGCTGAAAAATCATTCAACACCCCTTCATGTTAAAAGCCTTGGCAAGATCAGGAATGCATGGCCCATACATAAACATAGTAAAAGTAATATACAGCAAAGCAGTAGCAACATCAAACTTGAGAAACTTGAAGCAATTACATTAAAAATCAGGGTTTAAGCAAGGTTGCCCATGTCTATTGCCCAGGGCTCTCTCCCTGTCTATTCAATATAGTTCTCAAAGTTCTAGCAAGAGCAATTAGAAAGCAAAAGGAGGTCAAAGGGAAACAAATTGGAAAGGAAGTAGTCAAAATATCACTATTTGCAGATGATATGATAGTATACTTCAGAGATACCAAACATTCCACCACAGAACTCCTTCAACTGATAAACAACTTCAGCAAAGTGGCTGGATATAAAATTAAACAAATCAATAGTCTTCATCTACTCAAAAGAAATAAGGGCTGAGAAAAAAGTTGAGGAAGCAATAAACTTCACAATAGTCAAAAATTATATGAAATATCTTATTGTGACCCTAATGAAGCAAGTGAAAAATCTGTACAATAAGAACTTCAAATCACTCATTCCAGTAGGTGCCAGCCCCATACCACCTAGGGCACAAAATCAACAGAAGGTCCCATGGTCTCCTGAGGATTCTCCATACTACAGGCCTCCTAGCAAACACAGGATCTTAGGATCACTGAGGAGATTCAGCCTCCAGAGAGGGTTCTGACCCTGGGTCTCAGGTAAGAACACAATCTTCTCAGGTAAGAACACAATCTTGTACCCTTAGTCTCTCAGAGACCAGTTTGAGCAAGAGAGTATGTGGACCACAGAAGAAACAGAGCTTCTTGGACAGGGTTTCTTTGGGCCTTCATCCTCAGCCAGGAGGCAGAGCTGAGACCCAGACCTCTGGGCACCTTCCCTGCAACAGGAGAGATTGCCTGCAGAGAGAGCTCTGATCACCATGACTCAGGAGAGAGTTGGACTCCCAGGAGTACTGACAGTGGCTAACAGAATCACAGGAGGAACAAGCTCCAGCCAGAGACATCTAGATCATCTAACACCAGAGATTTCCAGATGGTGAAAGGAAAACTTAAGAATCTTACTAACAGAAAAAAAAGAACATTTGGCATGATCAGAACCCAGTATGCCCACCACAGTGAGTCCTGGATATTCCAAGGCACCTGAAAAGCAAGATTCAGATTTAAAATCATATCTCATGATACTGGTAGAGGATTTTAAGAAGGGCTTTAATAATTCACTTAAATAAATACAGGAGATCTGGGCATGGTGGCCCATGACTTTAATCCCAGCACTCAGGAGGGAGAGGCAGGTAGATTTCTGAGTTTGAGGCCAGCCTGGTCTACAGAGTGAGTTCCAGAATAGCCAGGGCTACACAGTGAAACCCTTTCTTGGAAAGAAAAAAAAAAAAGGAAAAAAAAAAAAAGAAATACAAGAGAAAACTGCTAAACGCCATAGAAGACTTTAAAGAGGAAGCACAAAAATTCCTCAAAGAATTACAAGAAAATACTGCAAAACAGGTAGAAGTTCTTAAAGAGGAAACACAAGAATATCTTAAAGAATTACAGGAAAAGAAAACCAAACAGGTGATGTAATGGAACAAAACCATCCAAGATCTAAAAATGGAGGTAGAAACAGTAAAGAAATCACAAAGGGAGACAACACTGGAGAGAGAAATCCTAGGTACGAAATCAGAATCCATAGTTGCGAGCATCAGGCACCGAACACAAGAGATGGAAGAGAGAATCTCAGGTGCAGAAGATTCCATAGAAATCATGGACCCAACAATCAAAGAAAATGCAAAATACAGAAAAATCCTGACTCAAAACATCCAGGAAATGCAGGACCAAATGAGAAGACCAAACCTTAGGATACTAGGAATAGATGAAAATGAAGATTTTCAACTTAAAGGATCAGTAAATAGCTTCAACTAAATTATAGAAGAAAACTTCCATAACCTAAAGAAAAACATGCCCATGAACATACAATAAGCCTAAAGAACTCCAAATAGACTGGACCAGAAAAGAAAAAATTCTCTAGAAACATAATAATCAGAAAAACAAATGCAGTAAATAAAGATAGAATATTAAAAGCACTAAGGGAAAAAGATCAAGTAACAAATAAAGGCATATCTATTAGAATTTCACCAGACTTCTCACTAGAGACTATGAAAGCCAGAAGATCGTGGAAAGATGTTAAAGAGACACTAAGAGAACATAAATGCCAGCCCAGTCTACTATACCCAGAAAAATTCTCAACGTAGATGGTAAAACCAAAGTAGTCCATGACAAAACCAAATTTACACAATATCTTTCCAAGAATCCAACCTTCAATGGATAATAAAAAGAAAACACCAACACAAAGAGGGAAACTGTACCCTAAAAAAAGCAAGAAAGTAATCCTTCAGCAAACCTAAAAGAAGAAAGCTGCAGAACAGAATCCCAACTCTAACAACAAAAATAACAGGAGGCAACAATTACTTTTCCTTAATATCTCTTAATATCAATGGACTCAATTCCCAAACAAAAAGACAGACTAATAGACTGGCTACACAAACAGGACCCAACATTTTGCTGCATACAGGAAACCCACCTCAGGGACAAAGACAGACACTACCTCAGAATAAAAGGCTGGAAAACAATATTCCAAGGAAACGGACTGAAGAAACAAGCTGGAGTAGCCATTCTAATATCAAATAAAATTGGCTTCCAACCCAAAGTTATCAAAAAGGACAAGGAGGGCATTTAATGCTCATCAAAGATAAAATCTTCCACAATGAACTCTCAATTCTCAATAACTATTCTCCAAATGAAAGGGCAGCCACATTATTTAAGGAAACTTTAGTAAAGCTCAAAGAAGACATTGCACCTCACACAATAATTGTGGGAGATTTCAACACACCACTTTCGTCAAAGGACTGATCCTGGAGACAGAAACTAAACAGAGACACATGGAAACTAACAGAAGTTATGAAACAAATGGTTGTAACAGATATCTACCTTTACAATGGTGGAACTTGTGGCTCTAGCTATATATGTAGCAGAGGATGGCCTTGTTGGTCATCAATGGAAGAAGAGGCTCTTGCTCCTGTGAAAGTTCTATGCCCCAGAATAGGGGAATGCCAGGACCAGGAATAGGAGTGGGTGGGATGGGGAGCAGCTGGAGAGAGGAGGGGATAGGGGATTTTCAGAGGGAAAACTAGGAAAGGCGATAATGTTTGAAATGTAAATAAAGAAAATATCTAATAAAAAATAATAGATTATTTAAAAATATCTGACAAGACATCTATTTCTTGTCTCAAGCCACAATTAAATTTGGTTATTGCAGAAGATTGATATTTGGCCTATTGAATAGCAAACATTTTAGGCAAAATTGATAGTCATTATCCAAAGGACAAGTTGTTAAAATTTGCGCCTATGCATGCTTTTGTATTTCCTGTAAATTTAAGTATGCATCTCATAAAGAATACATCTAGTTATTAATAAACAACTTTTCTATGGGAGAGAAGTATATGTAATTATGTCACAAATTTTTTCTTTGAGTTTCTTCCTGCATCAGACAGATAATTGAATTCTATGATGTAGTCACTGTTTTGAAATGTTGAAAAATCAAGTTTAATTTGTATACTGACAGCATATTCATACACACACACAGACACACACACACACAGACACACACACACACACAGGATTAAAATTGCTTGAAATTGTTCAATTTTTGGACTGTGGATTCTTAAATTTTGCAACTGTTTATGCATATACACCTCAAGAGAAAGTACTGTTCCTTTAAATGACTGTCCTTGTACACTTAAGAACTCATCCTGTACTGCCTGGACAAGACTCCTTAAGGCAATACCACAGCACATTTGTATCCCAGGCAGATTATAGGAACAATTGGCCATATAATGTCATTCTTTACATCATCAAAATAACAATGGCTTGAGATGAAAATTTGGTATATTTAGAGAATATGTGTGTAATATTGTAAAGATTTGTTCTGTGTCCTCAATTTCTGCTTGTTCCACATAATGGTGTTAATTCTCCAGGACTTATACTTAATTAATTACGGCAAATGGATACTCATATTTCTGATTTTAGAAAAATAAAATATGCCCATGTGACTATTGACACCTTTTCAGGGTTTCTAGTTGCAACTACTTTATTTGGAGAAGCAACTAAAAAGGTAATTAGTCATTTCCTGCATTATTTTTCCATGTTTGGTGTTCCAAATCAGATTAAAACAGGTAATGGAACTGGCTATTAACAGTCAAGTATTTGAGATGCTTTGTCGACAATGTAATGTTACCCATGTTGATGGGATTCGTTATAATTCTCAGGTATAAGGAATTGTTGAATGTATGTGTCACACTATAAAAAAAAATTGGCTTTTAAAAACCAAAAAGGGGGAATTATACTTTCCATGGTCACCAAAAGCAAATAATTCCTTTGTATTACTTGTTTTAAATGTTTGGCAAACTGATACTAAAAATCAGTCTGTAGTGGATAACCATTCACATCCAGCCACATCAAGTTCATATACCATGGTTAAATGGCAGGAGACTCTAACTAACACATGGAATGTTTCTGACCCTGTTTTAGCATAGGTATGAAGTTCTATCTGTTTTGGACAGAGTCCAGTGGCTGCCTGAACGATTGGTTCAACAAGTGGGCACAGATCCTAGTCTTCTAGTAAGTAAGATTCCAACTATGAAGATGGCTAAAAATCTTTATCAGCCAGCTAAGTTAATTTGGAGCATCACCATTACCTGAGAAGGAACCATTTTTTCTGTTGATTCTCAAAGCCATCACCTTACACAATGGGAGGCTAGACTTGGAGTCTGTTCCTTGTTTATTTGCAACTGAATTGAGTACCTGGGATATCCCCACAGACAACCTCAATACTGTTGCTTTTAATTTTTGAATTTGTATTTTAAGCAGGTCTGTTACCTTCATACAGGCTTGCCTTTAGCAAAGCTCAGTTATGGCAGTGTTTGTTTATAATAAAAACTAAAAGGTATTGTTTGTGCAAAGAAACACAAGCAAGCTGTGTATGGCCTCCAGGACAGGTAAAAGAATCTAGGCATAGACCCAAGATAGCTGCCAAAATTCTCAGGCAGGACCATGGAGCATAAGTAAATCTTATGTCCCAATCCAGCTAATTTTTTAATAAATAAAAAGAGAGGAACTGTGCCCCCCCCCCCGCTCCTCCCCCTCCTTGAGTGACCTGGATCAGACCTTGTTTGCCACAATTGTCTAGCCCACCTAGGGTGGAATCTTCTGACCTCAGTAAAGTCTATTGTCCTGCCATATTTGCAGCTTCCTGCAATAAGTCACCACCTGCTGAGCAGTTGAGCTTGTTTTCCTGAGGAGATCCTGACGAAGTAAACAGATCCTGGCAGTTGGGACAGGGTATCCCCCACTGTAATAATTATGACCTAAGAGTTAAACATTGAGCCGTGAGCAGAGAACCTTGTCTTGGCTTGTTATTTCTCTTATCATCCTTCCCGTCCATCCCCAGCTTTCCTTTCAGGAACCCAGTAATGTGTGGTCACTGGTGGCTACAGTTTATATTTAACAATGTATTTCAGAAATTTATTTACAATCTAAAGACATATTCTCCCTATAAAGCCTGTGGTAGTTAGACTATTTGGAAGTGATTTACTCTAATGTCCCAAATAGGCATTTGAGAATTTAAACTTTTAGATACATGTATACTCAATAAAGATTTCTCAAGTTTTTCACATGTAAGTACTGAATTCATTATTCTCACCATATTTATGTTAAATAAGTTTGCTATTAAAAAACATCTTGCTGACTGTAATAATTCAAGCAATATTTCAAACAAGAGATATTTGAAAAATGTTAACTATGACTCTATCATCTTGAATATATTTCTGATAAAGAGAGTTTTTCTTATGATATTCCATAGTTTACTAAGATTATAAAGTCATAGACAAACATATGCACAGAAAACATAGATACAGTAGGTTCTTTCTTGTTCATTTTGTCAAACTGAAATTGTACTATATGCTACTTGCTATTTAAACTTAAAAGTGTATTCCTATGTGTTTTCTGTGTAAGGTATATTTAGAATAGAAAGATCTGTGGTCGAATCAACTAACTTTCTGTTTACTTATGTCTGTATTATAAATCAAAGTTTCTGAACAGCTGGTAAGGAAGAAAAACAGAAAGCCGATTAATAATGTTCAATGATGAGAAAACATATTTGACTATAATTGTTCTGTTTAAATATGATGAAGTAGTTTTAAGTTCTTCATAGTTTCTCAGTTACTAGGAATCTGTATATTCAGACTGTAACTCACAGATTCCTCTTAACTCTGGAGAATAATAATTAACAACTGTATGGAACAAATAATTTTTGAGTTTTGCCAGATTCCCTACTGAGGCTTATGAAACAGTCAGTTTCATCATCTTCAGTGTTAGCAGCTTTTATCAGAGTTCATACCTTTTCAATTATTTCTTTTGACTTACTTTATCAGAAGATGGTGATAGTAAGATATTTGAACATACCATTTTAATATCTTAATCAGTGAACCTTGGTAATATCTGGCTCTATAGTCACAAAAAATTTTAATATGGGTATATAGATACTTGAAGATGTTCTTTGCCTATCATTCCTTAAGCTCCCAAGTTTGGATAACACAGAAACAAATTATCAAATCAGACCCATGTTTTAGATATCAAAGTAAATATTAAAATTTACTAATGAAATCAAAGATTCAGGTTAGTGTAAAATATATGAAAATTGAGAGATTATTGAATCCTCTTCTTACTTCTAATAATTTTATTTGTATGTATTAATATGATATGGACACATTGCAGGCCTTCTTCCTCCTTCAGCTACCTTGGAGCCTCAGGCTATCAGCTTGGATTTGTAAGACCCCAGCTCAATTTGTTTCTTATACTCCTAGAAACAAAGCCCAGCAAAGAGTTCTTTGTTCTTTCGCCTTCAGCCTGAGTTACCGATGACCTCTGGAACTGGCTCATCTTAAACTCACCCTGGTGCCTCTTTGTGTAAGTGACTAAAAATGTTTGCCAAAGATAAGTCTGTAACTTTTCCATAGGAGATGGGCTGTAATGCATCATCCCCACTCTTATGATGTTTACTCATATCCCCACCAAGAATGTTTACAAAAGATAGCCTGTAACTCTTCAGTAAGAGATGAGCTGAAATGTTTACTCAGCTTCCCATTCTTTGTAAACTGCCCCCCATTTCCAAAAGATATATATACATACTAACATTGCATAAAAAACTTAAAAATTGTGGTTAAAATTGCCAATGTTCCATTGATTGTAGCTTGCAGTTTGATTACAAATTTATGATCTTTAATTCACCTATATATTGTAATTAGGATAATTATAAGAGTAATCATCTTATGAGAGCAGTAATACAGCTCTCTGTGGCCATACAGCCATANAAAGCAAAGACAGACTTATCTAGATATATTTGTCTTTGTGCAAAAATTGGACTCTCATACAGTTTGGCTATGGTTGCTGCCTTGCAGGGGATTACCATACAAGCAACTTTTTCACAACACTAAAGTTATAAGAAATGTTTTAAGTATAATCATGTTAAGAAAGACTGTCCAAAATTGGAGAAATAGACAGTCAAAATGTTCCTCACTGCAGGGCCAAGACTCAGGAGGCAGTGTACTCAGATTAAAAAAAAAAATTCATTTGAGTTAATACAAAGCTCAGAGAACCTCTTGCCTGCCTTCAGGAAAATTTTTTTTAGCTAAAAGAACATTGTTGCAGATCTATCCAGATGTTGCTCTAAATAAAGTTTAAATTCAGAATTTATAAATGGTTAATCAGGCTATAGAACATATAAAGGCATTACAATCTGGTTTGCCTACTTTATATAAAATTAAAAAGGCTTACCTATCCAAAAATTTAGACCCTGTTGCCAGTGGGTGGCCTTCTTGCTTAAAAACTATTGCTGCTGTAGCTCTATTTGTCAAGGATGCTGATAAGCTCACTCTGGGACAGCAAATAACTCTAGTGGTACTCCACACTATGACAAACACTGGTATGACACATTACCAGAGTTTTTGTTGACTGAATGAATGACCTTCACTCCCCCTGCTGCTCTCAATCCTGCTACCCTACTGACTGACTCATCACTGGGCTGACATTCTGGCAGAAGTACTCAAAATGATATGAAGGGTCAGCCTTGGCCTGGGACTCTGAGCTGGTACACAGATGACAGTAACTTCATGGTTGAAGGTAAGTGGAAGGCGGGGGCAGCAGTGGTGGATGAAAAGCAAGTGATCTGGGCCAGCAGCCTCCCTAAAGGGACTTTGGCCCAGAAAGCCGAACTTGTGGCTTTGATACAAGCTCTACAAATGGCAAAGGAGAAGTCTATCAATATTTACACTGACAGCAGGTATGCTTTTGCCACTGCACGGAGCAATATACAGAGAAAAAGGGCTGTTGACATCTTATGATGTTTACTCATATCCCCACCAAGAATGTTTACCAAAGATAGCCTGTAACTCTTCAGTAAGAGATGAGCTGAAATGTTTACTCAGCTTCCCGTTCTTTGTGAACTCTCCCCCATCCCTTTTCCTTATGGTCTTTCCTTTAAAAGCCCTTAATTGAAACTGCTCTTAATGGTTGATCTCCTATGAGCTCATCCTCAACATGTTGATTTTTCTCGATTAAACCTCATTCATATTGCATCAAGAATGGTTTCTCTCGAGTTATTGGGGCGTTATCTCATCCCGGGACTTGAGGGAGGCTCTCCCCAGGAACAGAGGTCTTTCAGATTCTCAGAAAGGAACTATCCTCTGAGAGGCTCTACCCAGCAGCTGACTGAAACAGATGCAGAGACCTACAGCCAAACATTAGACGAAGCCCATATAGTCTTGGAGGGACTGAGGAACCTAAAGGGAATAGGGACTCCACAAGGAAACTAAAAGACTGAGGGAAACTTCTGGACACTTGAGGGCTCCTAGAGATTTAACAACCTAGCATACAAAGGCTGGGCCTATGCACCCCAGCATATATGTAGCTGATGTACAGCTTGATCTTCTTGTGGGTCCCCCAACAATTGGATTGGGGGCTTATCCCGACTCTGTTGCCTGACTGTTGATCATGTTCCCCTAATTGGGTTGTCTTATCTGGTTTCAGTGGAAGAGGGTGTACCAACTCCTGTAGTGATGTGAGGTGTCAGGATAGCTTAGTTCCCTAGGAGGGACCTCCCCCTTCTCAGAGATGAAGGTTAGGGGGAAATGGGAAGATGAGCTGTGTAAGGGAAGGAGCACTGGGAGGAGAGGGGAGGTTACAATTGGGGTGTAAAGTAAATAAATAACAAATGAATGCAAAATATATTCATTAATGTTTTACATTTCATTATTTTCATTTGTTGTGTATATTTATGTGTGTTTATATGTCAACAAGTATACTACAAGGCATCTGTGGAGGGTGGAGGACAAATTATGGCATCTCTTAATCATGTCAGTCCCAAGTTTTGATTTTCAAGTTTACTAGCAAGGGCCTTTATCTGCTGAGGTATCTTTCTAGTCTGCTTATTCATTTTTAGGTATCATGCAACATAATGAATCTTATGGAGATTCTATGTGCATATATCCTTTTAAGTTGTTGGTATTCTTCCCTATCTACCTACAGTCTTTTTTTCCTTTTACTTCTTCCCAACATACGGTCTTCTTTTTAGTTGTCCCATTGTGTGAATTCTACTATCCTCTGTGCTACTTTTAAGTTCTCTTCCTGATTTCTCATGGTCCCTTTTCTACTTTCATCACACATAGAGAGATATACACTACACAGAAACACACACATGCAGACAGACAGACAGACATACACACAAAACATACCACACATATCATGCATACACACATTATACACACACAGGCACACACATGCAGACAGATATACAGACACACCAGACACACCATGCAAACACATACCACACATAGAGACATACACTTGCAGATAGACACACACCACACACATGACATACAACACACACAACATGTACACACAACACATATACAAGATTCACACAGGCACACATATATGCATACAGACACACACAGAGACATACACTCACAGACATAGAGATACATACAAACATACACACACACATGCGCACACATGTACACACAGCTTTAAATGTAGATTCCACAAATGAAAGAAAAAAAATAGCATTTACTTTACTGATTTGACTTGTTTCCTTTTTAATCCACTTTCCTGTTCATTTTGTATAACTGAAAATTTATATAGTATTTATATACCATGTTTTATCCTTCCTTATAATGTTAGATGGTCTGGTTGGGTTTTCTTCTCTAATTTACACAATGTATAAAAGATAAGGTATGATTTGTCCTTCATTTAAAATGAGGTCGTTAACCTGCTAGCATATTACTATACAAAACAAAAAGGAACTATTTCTTCCCTGAGACATCTAAATTTTATTAGAGAATTATTATATGGCTTTTATAGATTATACTAATTTTGAGGATTCAAATATTCTAAACTCATACCAATTGAGTCTATATGGGGCATATATAGACAAGGAATAGATAATTGTATATATAATATATATTATGTATATTATATATATCATATTATATGTAATGTATCTACATGCACAGAATCTGGGTTTCAAGCAAACACCCATTGTTTAGGTAACTCCAAGGTGAAGATGTTCTCATTGTAGCATAACCATACAGTCTCTAGATTTTCTGTCATTGTCATGTATACAACAGGGTCTAACCTTTGCCTGATTCCTTTTCTGGAAAATATTCCTGGCAGGCCTGTGAGCATGGACCTCAGCCCTGTGGTTACCCTATTCTTTCCAACGCTGAATGTGAAATGAATTGTCAACACTATTTTATTATACTTACTAATAAGAATTCTATAGTAGTTTTCAATAATACAAACATCTGCAACTAATCCATTTAGCTGGGGTGGATTTGTTTTCCATCTTCCTACAAAAATAATCCATAATCATAGAAGAAAATAAACAAATTAAACTGTATGGCATTAGTTTCAGAGGGTTGCACTCATCTATCTTTAAAACCCAAATGATTGTGGATTTGGGTTTTGGCTCCTTTCTCTCTCTCTCTCTCTCTCTCTCTCTCTCTCTCTCTCTCTCTCTCTCTCTCTCT
>NC_034593.1:7484284-7498783 GCF_900095145.1 Mus pahari | reverse complement strand
CCTTCTCTCTTTCTTCTCCTTCCTTCCTTCCTTTCTCTTTTCTCTCTCTCTCTCTCTCTCTCTCTCTCTCTCTCTCTCTCTCTCTCTCTCTTTCTTTCTTTTTGTCAGTTCCTTAAGGAGGTTTAGCCCACAGACAATGTAAACTTCTGAAGTATGCACTGTGGCTGGTTAGACAGATTGTTGCTTTTGTACTTTATTTGAATGCTAAGCAACCTCATTTAACAAAGTCCTTTGCTGGATTCCCCAGGCTTTCCCCTCTGATTGAAATTCTCACTCTCTACCACCTCAGATGGTAAACAATGCTAGTCTATGAGAAGCCCATAATTTTGATAGACACGATGAAGTTTCTACTCCTGAGCTTTGTATGCATGAGAACTCTTCACAGAAGCAGACAGTCACAGTCTACAGCTGCTAGTAAGAATTCTGCCACCTACTTCAAGTATACTTCGAGTATAACCTAGATTCTTAAAACTTTAGACAGAGTTGTAAATAAAGGCACATACAGATGCCCAGGTTATCATTTACAGATGCCCTGGTGGCCAAGAACTAAATGGGTAAGAGACACACTTGCTATGAAGACAATAAAACAAACAAACAAACAAACAAAATCTGAGCACTTGTAGACAACAGATACCAGAAAAACAATGGGGAACCTGAGAAGCAGGCCTGTCAGCTTAAAAACAGCAGCTTCAATGTGTCCAGATGATGGAGTTACAGATAGGAATCTGCATGTAAATTCTGTCTGCTTTTGGTGAAAATGGCATACAATTGGGTTATAACAACATAAATAGAAACCCATTTATCTACTTATGTTGAAATGTTTAGCAGTTATAAAAATAAATGCAACCTTTAAAGAATTCTGGCTCTATCTATACTGTATGCTAAAAAATGATATTGTTTGAATTTCTTTGAAATATTTTGATAATCACATACATTAAGGGCTTCAGGTTATCTGAGAAATATCTTATAGGTAACCTGAGAAGTTAATGACTTTGCTGGGGGCTCCACAGGTGGGTGGGTGTCAGATAGAATGTGCTTAGGGTTGTGTGGCTAAAGGCTTCTCAGATGGTGGGAGAGATGGAGCCAGGGTAGATCAGGCTCAGGCTGCATGCACAGAGTTACAATACCAGCAACCAGGGACTGTTACTACTAAAGAAAATTTCCTTTCTGTTCTTTCTTATTGCCTACAAAGAAAGGTCATGAGTTTTCCTAGAAGGTATTTATGAGACTTTCATTTCACTCTAACAACTTCTTATTTTAATTAAAAAAAAAAATTGACTATACTCAGAGAAGGCATTTCATAAGGTATACTGATATTATAGTGAAAAATAGTAATACTTTAAAGATAGTTTTGGAGCAAATGACTGGTTCATTAAAATCTTTTCTTTTTTTTTAATTAGGTATTTTTTTCTGGGCAGGCCTGTTGTTAAAACATTCCTGGGGAAAAAAAAAAGGAATGCAGGAACTTGTCCAGGCTATCTTGGCTGAGTCATCAGTCACCTAGTTTAAAGTTATATGCTAACCAAATGTTCTGCTGACCTAGATAAGTATCTGCCCCTCAGGTCTCCTGACATCCTGACTTGCACGTACTATTCTGCTGATGTGTAATTGTTTTCTGCTGATGTTTAAATGAGCCAATTATGTGAAACTGTGCCAATTCCTCCTAGACCCCCCCCACGCTCTCCCTATAAAAACCCCTAGCTTTCGGGCCTCATGGTCGATCCCTCTGTCTCCTGCATGAGATACATATTGGCCCGGAGCTCTGTTATTAAACTACCTCATGTTTTTTACATCAAGATGGTCTATTCGTGCTTTTTGGGTGCCGTCATCTCGAGACTGGAGTTGGGAGGGCTCCCCATGGAGGTCTTTCAACAGACAATACAGGGAAGGTGGAGACCTTGATGTAACCAGAACTAAACATGTCTTCTGTAGGGGCCAGAGAGGAAGCAGGACATTTTCTTATTTCCTTATGTCCCTAGGAGAGCTCTAAAATCCATTTTTTTCTCTCTTGATCTCTCTCTTTCTAATGTCAATTGTATATCTAGCATCTTCCTTCTTTGTTTATTTTTTGCTTTTTACCTATTTTATTTAATATTATATTGCTTTATTTTATTTTATTTTATTTTAAGCCCTACTCCTTTCACCTGATGCAGTTCTTGACTGCACACAGACAAATGCCTGTTTAGAATTTTGCAGTCCCATTTTCCACTGTCAATTCATAGCTGATATCAGCGTTGAGCTAACGCTGACTCATTCTAACTTGTATCCTTTTTGCTCCCTTGCAATCGACAGCTTTCAAAGGATGAAATTTATAGCACTAACATTAATGTTGTACGTTGCTTACCACTTTGTGGGATGCATAACTTCTACCATTTTCTGTGAAGCTCCATTTCCAGTGTCCCTCAGTTGATCTTTCCACATTCAGGCCCCACATTGGACACAACCTGTAGTGGTGAGCAGCCACTGGTTGCTGGATTCCTGAAATTCCACTGGGGATGGATAGGAAGGACCATGAGAGAAATAACCAGCCAAGACACAGTTCTCTGATCAAGGATCAATGTTTAATTCTAAGGTCTGAATTATTAAAGGGGGAACCCATACCCCACTGTGCCAGGATTTCTTTGCTTTGGCAGGATCTTGTCAGGAAAACAAGCTCAACTGCTCAGCAGGTAGTGGCTTCTTGTAGGAAACTACAGATGTGGCAGGACAATAGATTTTACCTAGATCAGAAGACTCCACGCTAGGTGGGCTAGCCAACTATGGCAAGCAAGGTCTAATCCAATCCACTCAAGACTTGGGAGAGAGCACAATAAGCTCCTAGTTTTTTGTTTCTTTGTTTGTTTGTTTTTAATCAAGAAGAATCAGTAATGACTTCTACTTATTGCTTTTTAGAGCATGAACCCTTCATTTATTGCAGGTTTTCTTCAGGAAAGCTTCCTACAGAGTTGTGTTTTGTACCTCAGTTGTGCCAGGAAGCATTAGTGAACCTCAAAAGACATTAGAAATGGCCCCTTGGTGGTCTTATGAGGTTCACAAACTTATGCAACACAATAAAAGCAGTGGTAAGAGGACAACTAATAGCACTAAGTGTCTTAATAATGAAGTCGGACTGATGCTACACTAGCAACATAAAAGCACATGTGGAAGCTCTCGAACAAAAGGAAGCAATCACACCCCAAGAGAAGTAGAGGGCAGAAAATAATCAAATTCAGGACTGAAATCAATAAATTAGTAGCAAAACAAAATATAAAATGAATCAACAAACTAAGAACTGGTTCTTGAGGAAAATCAACAAGGTAGATAAACCCTTAGCAAAACTAACTAAAGAACACAGAGACAGTATCAGATCAGATATGAAAACGAAGATGTAACAACAGAACCTGAGAAAATTAAAAAAAAAAATTCATCAGATTCTACTATCAAAGCCTATACTCAAAAAACCAGAAAATCTAAGTGAAATGGGTGGTTTTACAGACTGACACAGGTAGCAAAGTTAAATCAGAATCAGATAAACCATCTAAAAAAATTCCATAACCCCTAATGAAATAGAATCTGTCATTCAAATTCTCCCAACTAGGATTAGAGGCAGAATTCTATCAGACCCTCAGAGAAGAGCTAATGACATTTCTCAAACTATTGCTCAAAATAGTAACAGAAGAAAAACTATTTCATTCTATAAAGCCACAGTTACCTAAACCATATGAAGAACCCCCCCCCTAAAAAAAAGGAAAACTTGAAACAAATTTCCCTTCTGAAAACTGATGCAAAAATAACTCAACAAAATTCCCATAAACCGAGGTCAGTATCAGTGCATGCCTTTAATCCCAGCACCTGGGAGACAGAGGCAGGCAGAATTCTGAGTTTGAGGTGAGCCTAGTCTACAAAGTGAATTATAGGTCAGCCAGGACTATGCAGAGAAACCCTCTTTCAAGAAAACAACAATAACAACAACAACAACAACAACAACAACAATCTTGCAAACCAATTCCAAGATCACATCAAAATTGTTGTTTACCATGATCAAGTAGGCTTCATCTCAAGGATACAGGGATGGTCCAATATAAGGAAATACATCAATGTAATCCACTATACAAAAAATTCAAAAAAAAAAATCACATGAACATCTTATTAGATGTTGAAAGACTGACAAAAATACAACACCCTTTCATGTTCAAAATCTTAGAATGATCCAGAATGCAAGACACATACATGAACATAATAAAAGCAACATACAGCACACTAATAGCCAACCTCGAATTAAATTGAGAGAAACTTGAAACAATCCCATGAAAATCATGGAAAAGGCTGTCCACTCTCCTCTTATCTATTCAATATAGTTCTCAAAGTTCTTGCTAGAGCAATAAGATAACAAAAGGAGTTCAGGGGAATACAAATTAGCAGAAAAGATATCAAGGTATCACTAGTTTTAAGATAATATACATAAGCAACAGTAAAAATCCTACAAGAGAACTTCTAGAGCTAATAAACAATTTCAGCAAAGTGGCTGGATATAAAAGTAACTCAAACAAATCAGTAGCCTTCCTCTATATACTTTGCTAAACAGGACCAGGTCATCAAGAACACTACACTTCTTAACCTTAGCAAAATATTTTAGATTATCTTTACCAATAGGAATTGTATTGACTGAGCATGTCAACAATGATCACCTTTGATTAGTTTAAGTAAAGATACAAACTTGCAATAGAAAATAAAAGTAATATACCTTTTTTGTTGTTTTTATAAAATTTTGTTTGTTTGTTTGTTTCTCGAGACAGGGTTTCTCTGTATAGCCCTGGCTATCCTGGAACTCACTCTGTAGACTAGGCTGTCCTCGAACTCAGAAATCCACCTGCCTCTGCCTCCTGAGTGCTGGGAAATACACAATTTAAATTAATACGTGAAATAAGTTGTGAGCAAACCAAAGTCTTTCATTTTGATAATAAAAATAAAGACAGTGAGAGTTGTGGAAAGAAAGAATAATAAAGGGATGAGATTTTTCATCTCCATTTTAGATTGTGATGTTCATAAAGGTTAATATGTCTATAACTCAAAGTTTCACATAGTTCACAAGGTACAGTTAATAGTGAAGTTCTCTGTAGGTTAAACTAACAACTTCATAAAAATAGCTTGTCTACTTGTCTTATTTTAGAGTTATGTGCCACGTGCTATACTTTCTTGTTGAGTAAATGGTTATTTTCGTATGTCACATTTTCAAATGATTGAATATATACAAATGTACTCTTCATGTTTATATTCTCATTCATGTTTAATAGCCTATACTACTATATTCTCAACACTACCCAGGTTTAACTGTTCCTTAAAAGTGTAGTTATTTCATGCATGAGGAATTGAAAAGATTTATTTATTTTAATTTATGTGCATGAATGTTTTACATGTATGTATGTATATATATATATATATATATATATATATATATATATATATATATGCATGCATGTCGGTGTACACCCTGTTTGTGTACCTAATACAAACACAGTTCACAAGATGATATCATAACATGTGACAGTAGAATCACAGATGGTTTTTGTGCCATTATGTGATTACAAGAAACTTAACCAGTGTCAGTGTCCTCTGCAAGAAAAACAAGTGTTTTGAACCACTGAGATGATTCTGCATGCCCTTATGAAGCATTTGTAATGTGATGATCAAAGAATTATCTCCTGAGTCTGTATCTAGAGTATTAAACTTAGGCATTCATGCTCATTGAATGCTCAGTTTCCTCTACAGTTTTTAGTTGGGGTAGAAGAACTGATGACCCCTAGGATTGCTAGAAATACAGACTCCCGTAATATAAAATATTGAAAGGAAATGGCAATTCATATTCACATTAAAATTTGATAATATTTTATATACTGCCCATGTTGGCAACTGTTCTTTATTCAAATACCAGTCCAAAGACTTTGAAACAACACAGTTCTTATCATTCCCAGTCTTCATACATCAAGAGATAGTCATAGACAACAAAGTAACAATAAAATCACCAGGACTTTCATTAGAATCCATTTCCCTACCTATGCAATTTACTTCAGTGTCTGAAGTTACATTGTTACTACACTTCAGAGTTTTCTCAGACACTTGGTCCCCTTTAACTCAGGCTGAATATGTACTTCAGGTCTTGCCACTATGTGGATGGTTGATACCTCTTTAACCAAATTAACTTAAATGGTAATTCATGTACATATGAAATAGGTCAAATGTAAACTGAGGAGTTACTTATAACATGTTGCACCTTCAATATTTATATTCTAGAGCTAGGATTAGTGAGTTAATGAACCCATGTTGGGCTTTAGTAATAGTAGCTTCTTAAATAATAAATGCCTTTCAAATGCTTGATAGTGGGATCTAAAAAGGTTTCTCACTCCTACTGAGAGGAAATACTAAGTATTGCCTCTAAACAGTGTGATGCTGACACCAGTGAATAATCGCTGATACTGAATAATCTTCACAATGAACTCAATTGGATTTGGAATCATCTAAGTGATATAATTCTGGGTGCAACTTTGAGTACATTCACAGATAGGTGACAACTCCCATGCTGAAGGAAGATTGAACTGCCCACACCCTGAAGGAAGGTGGCACTATCCTATAGTCCATGACCCAATAATATATTAAAAGCTTGGGCAGGGAGAGAAAAATTAATAGATCACCAGCATTCATTTATACCTATTCATTGGTTGTGAACACAATAAAACCATCCACCTGCTGTTCCAACTTCCATAGTTCCACCCCACTATGATAGACAGCATTCTCTCAAACTATGAGCATTTTATTTATTTATTTATGAATTGAAGTCCTTGTCAAGTATGATATTTAGAAGTTTAATATGCATGGAGGGGCAACTTAGAGATGAGCTTCTTCTTCTTGGATGAATAAAAATATCCTCTTTAACGAGGTTAATGTTTGCTTCATTCCTTTTATACCTTCTGTCACATGAAGACAAGTTTTGCACCCCTTCAGAGAACATATTTATATATTACTCTGTTGGAAACAGAAAGTAGCCATCATCAGATACCACAGAATAAATTTTGAGCTTCTCAAACTCCAGTACTTTACAGAATAAACCCTTGTTCTGTCTTAATTGTACTACTATGAGTATTATGTTAGTACAGCACAAGCTAAGGAATAATGTTTGCCTTTACAATGTGTGGGAGCAGCTATGACAGTAGGCAAAACCCTTAAGATTTAACACATGGTCCTAAGAATGATGTGTAGAAGGAAAAGCTCAAAATCAGTACCCGTTTAACCATTTCTTCATCCTAACATGGATTTATAAAGTCCTGACATTTTCCCATAGAATTAAGCCTTAGTTTCTACACATAACAGTTATGGAGAAGCTAATTATTATTGCCAGGAAATACAAAAGGGAGAAGAGCAGAATTATATTATAAAACTTTCCATTGACCTAAGTCCTTGCCTAAATGCAGCCTCTATCATTCCTTCTGATAAACTTCCTCACTCCAGGAATTTAGCTTAATACAAAACACAAACAATTTAAAGCTAATTTTAACAAAGTTTAATAAATCCCTGGACAATAAACAGAGAAGTGTATGGTCCAACTGCAGAAGTATGCCTCATGCTGACAGGAAATATCCAAGAGTACTGCTGTGAAGAGGAACTCTATAATAAGATCTGAGGAAAGTGTGATGTTCCCTGCTGGCTTGCTATAGCCAAACCATTCTCTCACCAGCCCAGTACAGGATGTAGGATTGATTCTTTTCCCACACAATGAAAAGTTTTAAATTGGTAACCTCTTATTCTATTGAATGTATCCCCAAAAGTCTATAACTTGGGACAAAAAAATGGAACTGCATTTGAGGAAGCCTCTCACTTTGACCTTGTTATTCATATACGTATAAACACAAAAGTACATCCTGAACAAACATTGATATAATTCTCTTCGTAGAACATGCTTGGATCTTTCAGTTTGCATTTTCTTTTTCTTTCAAGTTTATTTTTAGAAAAAAAGGCATTCAGATATAATATATTTAGATGATCCTTTCCCATGAGAGCTCTTTTTTCTCCTTCTTGTCCTTGTTCTTCTTCTTCTGTTGTGTTTTATGAAAATAAAGAGAGAAGGAATATGTTTTTTCTGGGTGTGCAGTCAGGTGTCAGGGAGATGGTGCATGTGATGGCCAATGCTGAGGCATCCTTTCCCCATTCCCTCCCTGAGGGACCAGTGTCTATATGGTATAGTATGGAATATGTCAGTATGTATGCATTATGAACATCTATAGATACACATACATATTCAAGTATGGTTAAATACATGGACATTTGGAACATTTTTACCAGTAGACAGAGAAGCACTTGCTAAGCTAGTGTAAAACACTGCTAATATACTTAAAGTAAATACTCACACCGTAACTAATTTCAATCTATCGGCTTAATATTTACTAGTTAATAAAATCTCTTAAAATTTCATTATTGAGTTCACACAACTTAACTGGTTATATATACATACTGACATAATGATTCCCTTGGAAATCTACAATAATTTAGCAGAAAATACAAAACAACCTTAGGACTCATGGTCACTTCACAATTATTTTTACTTTTACTAACTTTAGCTACTAAAATCCTTTCAGAATATGATGCTGAAGCACTTATTCATTAAATGAACGTTATATGACACAAAGAAATGAATGTATATAAATATATTGCACATATATCATTACATTTGTTATCTTTGTTTTAGATCCATAATTATGAACATATATATGTTAACACCTGAACTTATTATTATCATAAAAAACACAGAAACAAAAAATTTCTATGCTTCAATGGTACAAGAAAATATCTCCTAAATATCTTCTGATCTCCATCTTTACTAACCTTCTGACACAGGTCTCTGTACCGAGGAGTGCTGTCACTCCTAAGTTCACAAGTGAGACCACTATTTTTGCCCAATAACTGGCCAAAGAGGGACCCGCCAGGAAACCACAGGGCACAGGAACCTCAGAGCAACTGGGGAAAGGACCCTTCTGGTCTCCATCTGTACCCTTTAGATAAGCTTGTGGAACAGTTCTCCTTACCCAAATCCTGACCTGGTCTCCCAGGAGTACTGACATACCTAAGATCACAGGCTCACAGGCTCACAGACTCACAGGAGGGATAGGCTCCAGTCAGAGACAGCAAGACCAACTAACACTAGATATTACCAGATGGTGAGAGGCAGGATCAAGAAGCTAAGCAACAGAAATTAAGGCTACTTGTCATCATCAGAACCCAGTTCTCCCTCTACAGCAATTCCTAGATACCCCATTACACAGGAAAACCAAGATTCAGATTTAAAAATCACATCTCATGATGACTATAGAGGAATTTAAGAAGGATATAAATAATTCCCTTAAAAAATACAAAAGAACACAGGTGAACAGGTATAAGACCTTAAAGAAGAGTCACACACAAAAATTTAAAGAACTACAGGAAAAACACAAACAAACAAGTGAAGGAATTGAACAAAACCATCTAGGATCTATAAATAGAAGTAGAAACAATGAACAAATCACAAAGGGAGACACCCTGGAGATAAAAAAATAGGAAGTAGCTCATGAGTCATAGATGAGAGTACCACCAACAGAATACAAGAAATAGTAGGGAGAATCTTAGGGGCAGAAGATACCATAGAAAACATTGACATAACAGTAAAAAAAAAAAAATGCAAAATGCAAAACAGGTCCTAACCTAAATCATTCAGAAAAAAACAGGACACAATGAGAAGACCAAACCTAAGGATAAAAGGTATAGATGAGAGCGAGGATACCCAACTTAAAGGACCAATAACTATCTTCAACAAAATTACAGAAGACATCCCTACCCTAAAGAAAGAGATGCACATGAACATACAAGAAGCCTCCAGAACTCCCAAAAGACTAGACCAGAAAAGAAATTCCTCCTGCCACATAATAATTAAAACACTGAATGCACAAAGCAAAGAAAGAATATTAAAAGCAATAAGGGAGAAAGGTTAAGTAACATATGAAGGCAGATCTATCAGAATTACACCAGACATCTCACCAGTGATGCTAAAAGCCAAAAGATCCTGGGCAGATATCATACAGACTCTGAGAGAACACAAACACCAGCACAGGCTACTGTACCCAGCAAATCTCTCAGTTACTATAGATTTAGAAACCAAGATAATCCATGACAAAAACAAATTTACACAATATCATTCCACAATCCAGGCATACAAATGATAAAGATGAAAAATGCCAAAACAAGAAGGAAAACTACACCCTAGACAAAGCAAGAAAGTAATCTTCTTTCAACAAAGCTAAAGAAGATAGTGACACAAACATAATTCCATCTGTAATAACAAAAATAACAGGAAGCAGCAATCACTTCTGCTTAATATCTCTTACCATCAATGGACTCAATTCCCCAATAAAAAGACGTACACTAACAGACTGGATACAAAAACAAGACCCACCATTTTGCTGCATACAGGAAACATACCTCAGTGACAAAGACAGAAACTACCTAAAAGTAAAGGACTGTAAAAATTTTCCAAACAAAAAGTCCCAAGGAGCAAGCTGGAGTAGCCAATCTAATATCAAATAAAATCCACTTTCAACCAAAAGTTATCAAAAAAGATAAGGAAGGACACTTCATACTCATCAAAGAAAAAAATCTACATGATGAAGTCTCAATTCTGAACATCTAGGCTCCAAATACAAGGGCACCCACATTCATAACAGAAACTTTAATAAAGTTCAAAGCACACATTATACTCCATACAATAATAATGGGAGACTTCAACACCCTACTCTCAGCAATGGGCAGATCATGGAAAAAAGAAATGAAACAGAGATACAGTAAAACTTATAGAAGTTATGAATCAAGTGAATTTAATAGCTATCTATAGAACATTTCACCCTAAAACAAAAGAATATAACTTCTTAACACCTCATTGCACCTTCTCCAAAATTGAACATAAAATCAGCCACAAAACAGTCCTCAAAAATACAAGAAGATTGAAATAATACCATGCATTCCATCAGATTACCACAGGCTATGGCTGGTCTGCAATAACAACAAAAACAACAGAAAGTTCACATACACATGGATGCTAGACGATGCTCTACTCAGTGATAACTTGGTCAAAGAAGAAATAAAGAAAGAAATTAAAAACTTTTTACAATTTAATGAAAATTATAGGATACAAGGAAAGCAGTGTTAAGAGGAAAAATCATAATTCTCAGTGCCTCTAAAAAGAAACTAGAGAGAGCATGCACTAGCAGCTTGACAGCACACCTAAAACCTCTAGAACAAAAGGAAGCAAATTCACCCAAGAGGAGTCGATGGCAGGAAATAATCAAACTCAGAGCTGAAATCAACCAAGTTGAAACAAAACAACTTTGAAAAGAACCAACAAAACCCAGATCTGGTTCTTTGAGAAAATCAACAAGATAGATAAGCCAGACTAACTAAGGGGCACAGAAACAGTATCTTAATTAACAATGTCAGAAACAAAAAGGTAGACATAACAAAGGAAACTGAGAAAATTAAAAAACAAAACAAAACAAAAACATCAGATCCTACTACAAAAGCCTACACATAAAAAACTGGAAAATCTGAATGAAATGGATATTTTTCTAGACTGGTACCATGTACCAATGTTAAATAAGGATCAGATAAACCATCTAAACATTCCCATAACCCTTAAAGTAATAGAAGCAGCCATTAAAGTCTTCTAACCAAAAAATGCCCAGGACCAGATGGGTTTTGTGCAAAAGTTTAGAGTTGACAAAAGGGAACTAAAAATTGCAAAGCTTCTGTAAGGCAAAAAACACTGTCAACCCGACCAAATGACAACCATCAGATTGGGAAAAGACATCTACTAATCCTACATCTGATAGAGGGCTAATATCCAAAAGATACAAAGAACTCAACATGTTAGACTCCAGAGAAATAAATAACCATATTAAAAATGGGGCACAGAGTTAAACAAAGAATTCTCAACTGAGGAATATAGAATAACCAAGAAGCACCTAAAGAAAAATTTAACATCCCTAGTCATCAGGGAAATGCAAATCAAAACAACCCTGAGATTCTACCTCACACCAAGCAGAATGGCTACGATCTGGCCAGGATGTAGCGAAAGAACACTCCTCCATTGTTGGTGGAATTGCAAGCTCATACAACCAGTCTCAAAATGAGTCTTGCAGTTCCTCAGAAAATTGGACATAAAAACCTGAGGACTCAGCTATACCACTCCTGGACATATACCAAAAAGATGCTCCAACATATGACAAGGACACATGCTCCACTATGTTCATAGCAGCCTTATTTATAATAGCTAGAAGCTGAAAAGAACCCAGATGACCTTCAGCAGAGGAATGAATACAGAAAATATGGTACGTCTACACAATGGAGTACTACTCATCTATTAAAAATATTGACTTCATGAAATTTATAGGCAAATTGATAGAACTAGAAGATACCATCTTGTGTGAGATAACCCAGTCACAAAAGAAGGCATGTGGTATGCATTCACTTATAAGTGGATATTAGCCCAAAAGCTCAAAATACCCAAGATACAATTCACAGACCATATGAAGGTCAAGACAAAAGAAGGGCTAACTGTGGATGCTTCAATCCATCTTAGAAGGAGAGCAAAATACTCAAGGGAGATATAGGGTGGGAGGGACTTGGGAGGAAGAGAAGAGATGGAGGGGGTAGGGGGGTAGGATCAGGTATGCTATGAGAAAGGGATTATATACAGAGGGTCAGGAATTTGAACAGAGGTGTATACCAATGAAAAGAATTTTTTTCCTAACAAAGTATTGTATACAATGAATATATATATTGAAAATTTAGAAATAAAAATAAATAAATGAATACAAAATATCATCTAAATAACAAAAGTAGAAACTATACACAATACACAATATTTATGGCATAATGAATTTGAAATTCATTAAAACTTTTATGCCTTATTGTGAACCAGGGCAAAATAATTCAACACTGCAAAGATTTGAAAAATGAAATTAAAATTATGCATTATTTTCAAACTTTGGCTGCATATCCAACATTGATATTCTGTTATTTTTGTTCCTTAAGGAAAGAAACAAAAATCATTTCACCTCTTGTTAAGTCAAGACCAAACTACTCATCTAAAATTTGGTATACATTGTTTTTTGAATCAAGTCATGGATTAAACTGTAAATAGAGATTTTTAAATCCAATTTAGTAAATTTATGATGTGAAAAGCTGAGAGACCAGAATGTCTGACTAAGAGCTTTCTTGCTTTTCTTAACATTTACAAATACTCTCAGAGAAATGTGATACTGGTGCACAGTGAAATGGCACAACTCATGTGGCTACCACTGGGAAATCAAGAATGATTATTCTGCACAGAAACATTAAGGATTCCAGAGATTAACCTTGAAATAATGTGAACAGGAAGCAGGGACAAAAATGATACAAATAACTCAAGATACCTTTATAAATAAGAAAGAGGCACAGTTCAAACAGCCCAGTCTGGCAAAATATGCAAACCAGTTAGATAACTTTCATTCTGTATTGTCAGAATTGACCTACAATGAAAACCTGTAGAGATGATTTTAAAACTTCAGAAATTGTCCTTTGTTTAATCAATTCTAAAGGACAGCATTTAATTGGGGCTGGCTTACAGGTTCAGAAGTTCAGTTAAATATCATCATGGTAGGAAGCATGGCAGCATCCAGGCAGACATGGTGCTGGGAAAGGAGCTAAGGGTTCTGCATCTTGGTCTGAGGCAACTAAGTGACTGACTTCGAGGCAGCTAGGAGGACAGTCTCATTGCCTACCCCCACAGTGATAAACTTTCTCTAACAAATTCACTCCTACTCCAACAGCGCAACACCTAGAAATAGTGCAACTCCCAGGGTCAAGCATATTCAGACAACCACAGCTTTGAATTGAGTTGAGGTTGATAATAGGGCTCTTCCTGGGCTTAGAAAATCAAACAGAAACCTGCCTTTCATCCTTTCTTTTGAATCCAATTTTGATTTTTCCTTGTCTGCTTTATTTTCTATATTTTCATTTTGTTCCAATATAGTTTATTTACAAGTTTGTTTTCTAAAGAGAGACAAACAAACAAACAAACAAAATAAATAAATAAATAAAAGCCTGACATTGGAAGGATAGTGATTTCAGGATGACCTGAGAGGATATGAGGGAGGAGAAACCATTATCAGTATACTAAAATTAAAAAAAAAATTAAATAAAAATTTGAAAAACAGGTAATTGACATTAACATATACATAATATATTCTATCTAACTTCATCTATGTAGGCTAGACTACTTGAATAAATAACGGCTATTTTTTTTTCAATTTTTATTAGGTATTTACATCATTTACATTTCAAATGCTATCCCCAAAGTCCCCTATACCATGCCCCGCCATGCTAACCTACCCACCCACTCCCCCTTCTTGGCCCGGGTGTTCCCCTGTACTGCGGCATGTAAACTTTGCAAGACCAAGGGGACTC
>NC_034593.1:7474991-7481845 GCF_900095145.1 Mus pahari | reverse complement strand
CACACCAAGGTACTTTATATTATTTGTGACTATTGTGAAGGGTGTTATTTCCCTAATTTCTTTCTTATCCCGATTATTCTTTGTGTAGAGAAAGGCCACTGATTTGTTTGAGTTAATTTTATATCCATCTACTGCACTGAAGCTGTTTATCAGGTTTAGGAGTTCTCTGGTGGAATTTTTGGGGTCAATTATGTATACTATCATATCATCTGCAAATAATGATATTTTTGACTTCTTCCTTTCCAATTTGAATCTCCTTGACCTCCTTTTGTTGTCTAATTGCTCTGGCTAGGGATTCAAGTACTTTATTGAATAGGTAGGGAGAAAGTGGGCAACCTTTTCTAGTCCCTGATTTTAGTGGAATTGCTTCCAGCTTCTCTCCATTTACTTTGATGTTGGCTACTGGTTTTCTGTAGATTGCTTTTATTATATTTAGGTATGGGCCTTGAATTCCTGACCTTTCCCTGACTTTTATCATGAATGGTTGTTGGATTTTGTCAATGCTTTCTCAGCATCTAACGAGATGATCATGTGGTTTTTGTCTCTGAGTTTGTTTATATAGTGGATTACATTGATGGACTTCCGTATATTAAACCATCCCTGCATCCTTAGAATGAAGACTACTTGGTCACGATGGATTATTGTTTTGATTTGTTCTTGGATTTGGTTTGTGAGAATTTTATTGAGTATTTTTGCATTGATATTTAGAAGGGAAATTGGTCTGAAGTTCTCTATCTTTGTTGTGTCTTTATGTGGTTTATGTATCAGAATAATTGTGGCTTCGTAGAATGAATTGGGTAGAATATCATCTGTTTCTATTTTGTGGAATAGTTTGAGAAGAACTGGAATTAGGTCTTCTTTGAAGGTCTGATACAACTCTGCACTAAACCCATCTGGTCCTGGGCTCTTTTTGGTTGGGAGACTGTTAATGACAGCTTCTATTTCTTTAGGTGATATAGGTCTGTTTAGGTCATTAATCTGATCCTGATTTAACTTTGGAACCTGGTATCTGCCTAGAAATTTGTCCATTTCATCCAGGTTTTCCAGTTTTGTTGAGTATAGCCTTTTGTAGAAGGATCTGATAATGCTTTGGATTTTCTTTGGATCTGTTGTTATGTCTCCCTTTTTATTTCTGATTTTGTTAATTAGGATGCTGTCCCTGTGCCCTCTAGTGAGTCTGGCTAAGGGTTTGTCCATCTTGTTGATTTTCTCAAAGAACCAACTCCTGGTTTGGTTGATTCTTTGAATAGTTCTTTTTGTTTCCAATTGGTTGATTTCACCCCTGAGTTTGATTATTTCCTGCTGTCTACTCCTCTTGGGTAAATTTGCTTCCTTTTGTTCTAGAGCTTTTAGGTGTGCTGTCAAACTGCTAGAGTATGCTCTCTCTAGTTTCTTTTTGGAGGCAATCAGAGCTATGAATGTTCCTCTCAGGTATGCTTTCAATGTGTCCCATAAGTTTGGGTATGTTGTGGCTTCATTTTTCTTTAAACCCTAAAAAGTCTTTCATTTATTTCTTTATTTCTTCTTTGACCAAGGTATCATTGAGGAGAGTGTTGTTCAGTTTCCAAGTGAATGTTGGCTTTATATTATTTATGCTGTTATTGAAGATCAATCAGCCTTAGACCATGGTGGTCTGGTAGGATGCATGGGACAATTTCAATATTTTTGTATCTGTTGAGAACTGTTTTGTGACCAATTATATGGTCAGTTTTGAAGAACGTACCATGAGGTGCTGAAAAGAAGGTGTATCCTTTGGTTTTAGGATAAAATGTTCTGTAGATATGTTAAATCCATTTGTTTCATAACTTCTGTTAGTTTCACTGTGTCTCTGTTTAGTTTCTGTTTCCAGGATCTGTCCATTGATGAGTGTGGGGTGTTGAAGTCTCCCACTATTATTGTGTGAGGAGCAATGTGTGCTTTAAGCTTTACTAATTTCTTTAATGAATGTGGCTGCCCTTCCATTTGGAGCATAGATATTCAGGATTGAGAGTTAATCTTGGAAGATTTTACCTTTGATGTGTATGAAGTGCCCCTCCTTGTCTTTTTTGATAATTTTGGGTTGGAAGTTGAGTTTATTCGATATTAGAATGGCTACTCCATCTTGTTTCTTCAGACCGTTTGCTTGGAAAATTGTTTTCCAGCCTTTCACTCTGAGGTAGTGTCTGTCTTTTTCCCTGAGATGAGTATCCTGTAAGCAGCAAAATGTTGGGTCCTGATTGTGTAGCCAATCTGTTAGTCTATGCCTTTTTATTGGGGAATTGAGTCCATTGATAATCAGAGACATAAAGTAAAAGTAATTGTTGCTATTATGTTTTTAGACACACACTCAATCAAGTTTTTATTGAATATTGGCAATATAAGAATTTGCAAATGGCCAAAAGTTAATTATCATTTACTCATATTAATTCCTTCCTTCTCTTTACCTACAAGGTCACACTAAAGCATTCATATGTGATGAATTGAAAAGTATTATAGAATTCTTAATCTTTAAAAGTAAACATCAAAAATCATCAGCATAATTTCTAATAATTTCTAATGACTTTACTAAGCAATTAAGTTAGTGATAATAAATGACTTACTACGTGTTTTGGTTTTGTATTATAACTTAATTCTTTCATTTATGATTTTCTAAACCTCAAACATGCTCAGAGGTGAGCATATGTTAGGGAGACATGTTTCCTCCACTACGAATATTTCCAAACATATCTAATCCTCAGAAGTAAGATTTTACTTAACATATGGGTTAAAGCTGGTATAATGCTGGTCTCTAAAGACTGGAAACCATCTCACATAATACTTCAAGAATAACTTCTTCACACATTCAACAGACAATGGGTCATCTTTGAAAGAAGAGATCATTGTCCACATAGTGTGCTTTATGTCATCTCACTCAAACATGCTTCATATGCAAACAATTTCAACTTTGAATGGAACCCAATAGGTAAACTGGAACTGTGGATTACATGATTGTGAACATTTTTCTTTCTCCTCCTTAGGAGTAGATCCCAGTGGATGTTGTATTTCCATAAATGTTTGCATTGGTAAGTTATGTTTATGGCGAATAGTCCATCAGCATCCAGTCTTAGTGCTAATTAATTCTGCCCATGACTGGTTGATTTCCTAACTACATAATCACTGAATATGTAGGTTGTATTGACTTTGTCCTAAATACTGTTCCAGTAAATAGAGAAATAGGATAAAGATACAATCCTTGCATGAATATATCACATCAATATTTTGCTTATAGACTGTGAGAGAAAAAGTAATGAAATAAGAGTAGCATAGAACAACCCTGCATCCCATCCAGAGGAACATATTCAAGATCTATGTAAACTCTAAAAAGGGATTTGCACATGGTGATTAAATATGGTGACATGTTTGTTGAATTCTTCATGTTTGTTAATATGTAAACTGCAGTCAAACTCTGATTTTCCTTTTTATCATTTGAAAATAGAAGATTTTTCCATAGTGAACTTAATCATATCTAGTTTAAATCAAAGCACTCTGAGTGAATATATACTATTATTTGGAATAAACTTTTAGGTGTGAATATAGCTTAGTGGGAAAATATACACTTATTCTTTGTACACATTAACCAAGGAATATAGAGTAGACAATATATTCAGTATGTGTCTTATTCTGACTATGGATTATAATACTTTGTGTAGTTTTGTCATAACCTACTTATGATTGTTGGAAAGTTAGCATCTAGGGAATTTGTTTTAATAGTCTTCAGGACCACAGTACTCAGTATGATGATGGGAATCTTCCAGACTTTAGATTCAAAGGCTTTAATACATTATCTCAATTCATGCCAAGAAGTTTCTTCTTTCAGCTCTTTGCATTTTGCATGGAAAAGAAGTTACTAAATATTGCACTTAAAAAGAGTTTCTTTAAGAGCACTACAATGCAATTCCCTATGTCTAGAAATCATCTTAGAAGCAACCCTTGTAGATGATCAAAAATTCTCTACTTAGTGATATTATGGTGTCAAAAACCAGCGGCTAACACTAAAAAATGCATTTTTATGGCCTAGCCAGATTTATACTGGCTGAGAAACATGAGAATGAAAGAGAAATCCCTAGTATGATGAACAAGCAAGTAATTTAAAAAATGGAATTTTGCTGTTATTTTTATGATCATAAGAAGCATAGATTATAGCTGGGCAATGTTGGTGCATGCCTTTAATCTCAACACTTGGGAGGCAGATGCAGGCAGACTTCTGAGTTCCAGGCTACCGTGGTCTACAAAGTGAGTTCCAGTCAGGGCTATACAGAGAAACCTTGTCTCAAAATACCAAACCAAAAAAAAAAAAAAAAAAAAAAAAAAAAAAGAAGAGAGATAGATGTTATAGATTTATGATCAGACAGTGAACATATTGTGAAACTTTCATACAATAAAACATTGCATTGTCAGTAAATTCTATGAACAATGGAAAAGTTCACATTGTGAAATTCAGGAAAATATTGAAGAAGAACAAACAAAACAAAGCAAAACAAAATAAACAAAACAAAACAAACAAACAAACAAAAAAAAACCAAGTTGATTCTACCTAAGGACGGGATCAGTCTAATCTTGTTTAACTAAAAAAAGAAATAGATAAAAAAATAAAAAGAAAGGAAGGAAGGAAGGAAGGAAGGAAGGAAGGAAGGAAGGAAGGAAGAAAGAAAGAAAGAAAGAAAGAAGGAAAAATGGAGTCAGCTGTTCATTAACAATTTAAAGGAGAATGATTTTGATCTATCTTTTTAATGAAGATAATAGCCAATGATAGTGATATTTCATATTATGTAAGGACATATCAGAAAAATAAATAAAATATCTACCTCATATAGTCTAAATATATTGCTTTTTATTATCCAAACTACAGGTGTAACTGAATGCTTGGACTAGTTAGATCTTCTTTAATTGTCTGTACACTGTACATATCACTTCTTTCTAAAACATCAATTTCAGATATTACTCTAATTAACTATTCCTAGCAAAAGAAACTGGTTTCTTTGATATCAATAAGTAGTTATGTTAAAATAGTAACTTCCTCTTGCAAGGAAAGACAATTTATATTTTTGGGTAGAGTGACAACCTCTAGTATACATTCCAAATTATAACTTGCACATTCATATATATAGTATATATAGTAGAGTGCTTATACTACAGATAATGAGGACAACATTTCCTGTATTTGCTGTGTGATCATTATCAGAACTGCTTCTCTGATTCAATAAAGGATTTATTTTCTGCCTTCAGCCATAATGTAGTCCTTTCCATGGTGCAGTGCAAATCGTTTAGTCACATTGTTGCACCTCAGGGTGACACAGGAACTGAGTACTTGTTCAGGAAGCATGGAGTCTTTACCACTCCAACTGGTTCTCCAAATCACAGTTGTTGACTTTCAGTTAACTCTGATAAAATGAAGCAATTTACCTCTACTTGAAAGGCAGTGTATCCTAAGGATTCCTAATTTTCAACAAGAAGACAATGAAGCTTATGAAAGAATATGGGGGAAAAAACCAGCCCAATTTATAACATAATAACGATAAAGCTCACAGCAGTTAATAAATTCTGACCTAAGAACCATTTCAATTTACAAAACAAAGGCCAAACTATCAGAGCCCCTTATGATGATGTTTATTTTGAGTTTGAAGAGAGGTAAGGGAATTCAAGAATTTTAGTCAACATTTTAAATATAAGAGCATATTGTCTTTCTTTCTGCTTTGTTCATGGTTTATAATATATTTTCAGCACTAGTGTGTAGTGTATGCATGTGTGTATATTTATGTATGTTGTGCTTGCCCATACATGCACTGGTAGAGATGAGAGGTCAAAGTCAAGAGTCTGCCCTTTACTCTATAGATTACATTTTTATTGATGATATCTCAGTGAACTCAGGGAACCCTATTTATGCTTAGAAAAACTGGAAATTATCCTATCTGGATCAAACCTTCTCAGCACTGGAATTACAGATGTGTGCCACCCTGCTCGGATTTCTACATGGGTTCTTGGGTGTTCATATTTTTGTAATATACATTTTCAATATCTAAGCCATTTCCACAGCACTATTTACTATTAAGGTGATGAAATAAGATAACTAAAAATCAAAATCAGAAGTTAATTTAAACCTTTGAGTACTAGATTTATTTTAGAACTAAATTCTGGAAATATTTAGAACTTGTATAGACTATCCAGTTTGAAATAAAATCTTAAATTTTTCTAAAGTAGCATACTGCACAATAAGAACCATAACACTAATTTCTTGATATTTGAATTTTTTTCTGAATACTAGGTCATTGCTGGCAATCTCTTGAGGAAGCTAAACATGAAGACTTCATGCAAAAAACACTATTACAGACATTGTCAACCTAGTTTCACAAGAAGAAATTAGAGTTTAATTTAATTAACCCATTTCTTCCAAACACATCTATTATGTAACTTTTTGAAGGCTAGTTATGATGATTTCCAAATTGGCTGATTCTTCTAGATGTCTCAAGTCTACATGTATTACAACATTCTAGAATGAGCATAAGGTACATGAACAGCATCAGTTAGAGCCTTGAAGGAGTCTATACTTTAGCAAATCATACCAATGCTGCTTCCTTATTTATGACAGTGCTATGATATCATAACGTGTTGACATAAAAAAAAGGAAAAAAAAAGGTAAGTGTCCTGGAGTACTTAAAAATTTTAAGCAAATATAAAATAATTTCCAAAACTCATAAAAATTAAGATTAAAAAAATGACACAAGTATCCAAGTATAATGAAACTTCAGATTGATAGGTGGGAAAGAAAGGAACCAACAAATTAAATGGTCTTTAACTTTATTTATTTTTACGTTCTTTTTATTATTATTATTATTATT